>NC_092733.1:21715220-22044088 GCF_047496885.1 Scyliorhinus torazame | reverse complement strand
GGTCCCGGGAGAAGAGGAGGATCAGTGACCTGGTCTTGGAGAATCGGGTCGTGGCTCTCAATGAGGAGAACGTCAGGCTCAAGTCTGAGCTGCTGGCCCTGAAGCTGAGGTTTGGGTTGATCACGGCTGCCGCGTACACCGAAAAGAGTCGGCAATTGGCGGGGACCTCGGTGAGCTCTTATTACAGCAGCTACTCCAACAGCCCTGCCGTGCTCCTCAACTCCGATTCCTCTGAGGCTGAGCACTCGAGTAGAGGGAGTGGATTCATGCCCTTGAGCAAATATTCCCCCCGGGGCTCCCTCTCCGACGTTTCAGACGGTTCGTCGAGCACCGGGGACAGCCCAGGGCCTGCCAGTCACGGGGATGTCAAGCAGGATGAGGGTTCAATGGACAGGGACCTGATGAAGGAGGTTGAGAGTGTGCGCATCACCTGTGGAGGAGGCGAGGCCACATCTTTGCTGAGGAGCTGTGATGACATTGAATTCCTAAATTACAAGGAGCCCGTGAAGTATAACCTCGTGCCCCGAGACATTATTCAGTACAGGGCCCAAGGCTGTGGGGAAGTTGTTCAAGCCCATGCTGCTCAACTGGAGGACTTTCATCCTGTTTCTGCTCTGCCTCGACCTAGCCAGACAGCCCACACCAGCCAGGAGGTAGGTTACGCACAGTTAAGGCAACACAACGTTTCGGCTAAGTCACTCGATGTCAGTGGGCTACCGCCTTCCTCGATTGGCGTCGCTCAACAGTACGCTCGTGAGCTTCCAGACGCCAGGACGCAGAAGGTACAGGCACACCCACTGCCTAAGGAGTCTGTTATTGAGGTTCTGAAGAAGTCTCCTTTTGAGCATTCCACCGTCAGGTCATTTTGTGCGACGGAAGATGCTCATTCCCTGCCTCCTAAGGATGAGGAGCTAGAGGAATCCGGGTCGCCAAGTCCCAATGGTGGGGTTCCTCGATTCTCCAGCTCCCGTCGTTTCCTGACTGGGAAGCGAGGAGCTGACGGACTGCCCCTTCACCCCATGTTCGGTTATTGAGGCGCCTCGCGTGTCTGACCAAGGGGCGATCGCGCCCTCCAGCCTTGGCCTGGAGAAGATAGCGGATGATATCCTTTCCGAGGGTTCGGACACCGAGAGTCAAGAGAAAGTCGACAGCCTGGGTTACGAGGCGGCCACGCAGTCCGGCAAGCAGCAGGAGGTCAGGAGGACCGCTCTTCCGCATAAACTGCGCCTGAAAGTAAGAGCTTTGCTAGCGAGCGAACAGCAAGCCAATGGCCAGGGCCATTCGCAGCCAGTTGTTGAGCCAGGACCCGTCCTGCAGAAACACGACCATAGTTTCCATCAAAACCCCAGCCTTGGTGGGTGCATCATGAGGAATTTCATCTCCGTCGCCGGACAAGGGTGACCACTGGAGAAAATCTGGACTGCTAGATATTAACGTATTGCCCTGCCAGCCGGGAAGCGATTAAATAACTTTGAGCAATGCTTTCCCACTAGGACCAGCAGCCACCAAAGTGCGTCAACCAGCTCGGGCCTCCACACTGCAAACGTGGCTTGCTTTCGTGGCCTTTGAGCGGAATTCTGTGCAATCAACTGAGAAACCGTCTCTCCACGAGAGAAATCATTTGGTCAGCCCCACTGAAGGATGAGAGGGACACTGGGAAACACTATCGTGAAGATGTGGACAGTAATTAGTCAGAACGACTGAGACAGACGTAGCCCAAACACTGGAGTTGACGAGTTGCGTCCAGATTCTTCGATGTTTCAGGGACTGGTCCAAGGCGATCAGATTACAAGACGCAGCCGGGCATAAATAAGGTGACCCTGAGATTCCAGTCTCACCAACCAATGGACCAAAATGTGGCCTGTATTCCTGTGGTCCATCGGAATGGGTCTAGAACCAAAAAAAACAGTCATTATCTATGTGGCGAGACCCCATGAGTCGATGTTGCAATTCTGGCCCACCTTTCACTGCCACGTGGGGGCCTCTCTCTCGTTTTTGAATTGGAAAGTTGTAAGGGTTTTTATTATGTGTTATCTCAGCGGGTAGAAGTAAATTAGTGAAACCAGCCCCCCCCCCCCTCCTCGTTTAGCCACCGTGGAGTGGTTGCCTCTGCCCCGGGATCACCATTTCATCTTCCTGAGCGTTGGTCTCCAGCTGACGACAGTCTGAAATGTGTCAACGTTTCACAGAAAGAGGCCACTTCAGCCCATTGTTTTTCCACCTGTAGCCCCCAGACCCTCAGCCGATGCAGAACAACAGGGGTGGGACCAGTGTGGTTGGCTGAAAATAGCTCGGCAGGTCAGGCAGAACCCTGTAGAGCGAGATATGTAGATGGAGAGACGCGTTAATATTCGAGGCCTTTTGACCATTAGTCAGTCGAGAGCTGAAGCTACAAACGCAAGTTTTTAGCCAGCGCAGATATGAATGGTCTCCTCTGGCATCGTAATGTGTAATGTTTCTATGGCAGCTGTACCCAGATTCTGCCACGTCCTGCATCCAATAATCCCACACCGTTCGAGTGCAGACTTGGCCGACTAGCTCTGGTGTCATCCGACTTGTAGCTTTGTACAATCACAGAATAGTTACAGGGCTCGTAAGAGGCCGTGCCTGTGCTGACGTCTCCGCAAGATCGACTCATCCAGTCCCAATCCGCCGTCTTTCCCCGTAGCCCTGTTACCCTTCAGCTAATGATCCAGTTCCCTCCTTTTCAAAGCCACAATTTAATCTGCTACCACCCTTCGGAAGGTGCGTCCCGGACGAACCACTTTCAGTGCGTGCGTGTGTTTAAAAAGATGGCTTCTTCAGCCAACCATCTTAAACAGGTGCCCTCTAATATCTTCATCTTTCCACGAACGGCACATGGTTCCCTCCTAACTAGTCTCTCCAGCCCCCCCCCCCCCCCCCCCGCCCGCACGCCACCTCAATCAAACTTCCTCTCATTCTTTCCCTTCTCCCGGGAGAACATTCCCAGCTTCTCCGCATCTATCCACGTCACTGACGTTCCTCATGCCTTCAACCATATTTGGAAATCTTTTCGGCATCCTCCCTCTCGAGCTTCACACCCTTCCTAAACCCAGTGATGGCCAGTGTGAGGCATTCACTGCAGCTGAAGTCAAATGTTTTATGCAGATTTTCGTCACTTCCTTGCTTTTTGCTCACTTCAGTACCTTCAGGGATTGGTTTTCACTGAATCGTGGCTCACCAGGAGGCACTGAAAGGTTAGAATTTGGACTCCACTCGTTCTGGTGCCCTCCTTCCCCCAAAACCGTCTACTTTAGATCAAACTGCAGTCGTGAAAACTCCCAATAGTTCTCCGGCGGCGCAGTGCTTAGCCCTGCTGCCTCACCGCGCCAGGGACCCGGGTTCGATTCCGACCTCGGATGACTGTTTGGCGCCTGCACGTTCTCCCCCTGTCTGCGTGGGTTTCCTCCGGGTGCTCCGGTTTCCTCCCACAGTCCAAAACGTGCAGGTTAGGTGGATTGGCCATGCTAAATTGCCCCGAGGTGGGGGCTATGGGGGTAGGGTGGGGGCTATGGGCCTAGGTAGGGTGCTCTTTCAGAGGGTCAGTGCAGACTCGATGGGCCGAATGGCCTCCTTCTGCACTGTAGGGATCCTATGCTGTGCAGTAATGTTGCAGTGTGCGGAAATGGAGTCTTGCGCTATAGTGAGTGCTGCACAACCGGCAGTGTGCTGGACACCCGATACATCAGTGACAGCAGCGACTTTGGTGCAAATTGTGGTCACGTTGCCCAAGTTTCCAGCAATGTTTTTGCTTTAGTTGCTCAATTTGTCACTCGAATGCATTTGCATATTGCTGAATGTAAGGTTGTCCAAGAGCCTGTAGTACGGTGACGCAGTGGTTAGCACTACTGCCGTACGGTGGCAGAGTGGTTAGCACTGCTGCCTCACGCCGCCGAGGACCCAGGTTCAATCCCTGCCCCGGATCACTGTCCGTGTGGAGTTTGCACATTCTCCCCGTGTCTGCCTGGGTCTCACCCCCACAACTCAAAGATGTGCTGGTTAGGTGGATTGGCCACGCTAAATTGCCCCTTAATTGGGGAAAAAAAATAATTGGGTACTTTAAATTTAAAATAAAAGATTGTCGCGGAGCCGTCTCAGACAGACTGGTGTTTCCGCGCTTAACCTCTCGACATTCAAATCTGTTACTCGGTCTATTTAGAGTGGCATCTAGGTGCAGTTTGATTCATGCCGCTGAACACTTGTTTAATCACAACAATCAAACATTTTTAATTAGAATGTCTCGACCACAGGTAAGAAACCCAATTTTAAATAACTCAAGGTCACATTAAAAGGAATCTATCCAGAACTAGTTTCAATGATGTGTGAGCCTTCACTTTCTTGGGAGTTTTAAAAAAAAGTTCAGGCTTGGGAGCAGTGGTAGGCCATTCGGCCCTTCGAGCCTGGTCTCCCCTTCGATGAGATCATGGCTGACCTGATTTGCGGTCTCAATTCCACTTTCTAGTCTGCACCCCTCCCCCATAACCTTTGACTTTCTTGAAGCCTGTCTAACCCATCTAACCTTTAAACAGTGCGACTATCCGCTTGTACATCTTGCTACCAACTGGCGGACGTCTCGAATCACGTGATGGATCTCTATCGCCACCAGCTGGTTGGAGGTCGCATCGCTAACTATATACAGAATTGTGCACAGGCATATCACCACACCCTGCCCATCTTTGGGTTGTGGGGGTGAAAACCACGCCGACACGGGGAGAAACTCCACACGGACAGTGACCTGGGGCCGAGATCGAACCCGGGTCCTCTGCGCCGCGAGGCAGCAGTGCCAACCACTGTGCCGCCCTACCTAAACGTAATGACCCAGCTTCCACTGCTCTCTGGGGGAGAGAATTCTACAGATAAATGAGCCTCTTGAGAGAAACAATTTCGAACCATAGAACAATAAGAGTTCCTACACCACCGAGGGTGGCCATTCAGCCCATCGAGCCTGCACCGACCCTCTGAAAGAGTACCCTGCCTAGCCCACTCCCCGGCTCTATCCCCATAACCACACTTAACCTACACATCTTTGGACACTTAAGGGCAATTTAGAGTGGCCAATCCACCTAACCTGCACATCTTTGGACTCTGCCTTATAAGGGAGGCCTCTTATCTTTTAAACTGTGTCCTCTTGCTCTAGTTCCCCCCCCCCCCCCCCCCCCACTCAGAAAAAGAGACATCCTCCTGGTATCCAGCTCATCAATAACCCTCAGGATGTTATATCTTTGCACGCTCTCCCCCGTGTGTGCGTGGATTTCCTCCGGGTGCTCCGGTTTCCTCCCACAGTCCAAAGATGTGCAGGTTGGGCGGATTGGCCATGGTCCATGCGCGGGGTTACTGGGATAGGGTGGGGAATGGGCCTGGGCAGAGTGCTTTTTCGGAGGGTCAGTACCGACTCGATGGGCTGTATGGTCTCCCTCGGCACTGTAGAAATTCAATGGATCCTGTGGAATTACATCATCCTTATTCTTCTGAAGTCAATTGGATAAAGGCCCAACCTTTTGAACCTTTCTTCATAAAACAACCAGAAATTAGTCAATTAAACACTCTCTGAATTTCTTCTTGTGCAATTATATCCTTTCTCAAACAAGGAGACCACTCTCCATACTGCTCCAGATGTGCTCTCACTAAGGCCTTGTACAGCTGAGTAAAACCTCTGTACTTCTGTATTCCATTTCCCTTGCAATAAACACCAACATTACATTTACCTTTCTCATCACTTGCTGCATCTGCGTACTAACTTTTCCTGGTTCATGTACCAGGACACCCAGATCCCTCTGTTCCACAGAGTTCTGCAGTCTCTCCATTTAAATAATACTGTGCCTCTCTGTTCTTCCTGCCAAACTAGACAAGTTCACATTTCCCACGTTTTACTCCATCTGCCAAATCTTTTCCCTCTCTCTTAACCTGTCTAAGAAATTAAAGTCGCCATAGCAACTGAGGACCATAGGCTGCTCTCCCTTTTTGAGAGAGAGCTGACTGGTGATGGCTTAACCTGTGGGTCACCACACTTCAAGCGAGGGGCAATGTTGAGAAGGCCGGGCCTTCATGAATTACCTCAGCCGGTACAGGAATTGAACCCGTGCTGTTGCCATCGCTCTGCGTCGCAAGCCAGCCGCCCAGCCAACTGAGCTAACCTTTCTATAATCCCTGTGTCAAGTCTATACCTCTCCTTGACAACTTACTTTCCTGCTTATTTCGGTGTCATCAGCAAATTTGTCTACCATACAGTCAGACCCTTCATTCAAATCATATCCAAGTAAATAGTTGACCTTTGTGGTACTCACTAGTTACAGCTTGCCAATCTGAAAAAGACCCATTTACCCCTACTCTCTGCTTCCTGTTAGCTAACTAATCATTATCCAGGATAATGTGCTCTGAACTCGTATTTTGTGTAATATCCTTTGGTGTGACATCTTATCAAACACCTTTTGGAAATCTAAGTACACCACATCCACAGGCTCCCCTTTAACAATCCTGCTTCGTCAAAGAACTCTAATAAATGAGTTGTATGTGATTTTTGTTTCTCAAAGCCACATTGACACTGCCTGGTCCCATTATGATTTTCCACGTATCCTGCCTTAACCCCCTCAGTAATGGATTTTCTCTGACAGATGTTAGACTAATTGGCCTTTTTCCTCCTTTCTATCTCCCTACGCTCTTGAATAAAGGTGCTGCATTTGCAGTTTTCCAATCCACGGGGTATTTTCCGGAATCTAATGAATTTTGGAAGAGTATAACCACTGCCTTCACTATCTCTGCTGCCAATTCTTTTAAGAGCCTAGGATACAGACCATCTGCTCCTGGGGACTTGTCAACCTTTAGGTCCAATGGTTCTTGCAGCACCGTTACCCTGACGATGGTGATTTTAAAAAAAAAAAAAAAAGTCCCTCCTTCCCCTTCCACCTCTTGATTTTCAGGCATCTATTCGTATCCTTCCCTTTTTTTTCTTAAAAAGGAGCCTTAACTTTAAGAGCTTCCTTGTAGACCCACCTAGCGCAAAACGTCGATGACAGTGTTTCGATCTGCAGGTCCGTTTTGTGGCCAGGTCTAGCCTTGAGCACAATGCTTGTTTTTTTTTTAAACAAACGCAAAAAGATTGCGGAAGCTCAATTTGCGCTGGGCGTAACATACGCTTGAAATTCCTCGGTCTTTGTTCGATCTGGTTCGACTGACTTTGGACAAATTGCGGAGAGCCCGATGGACGTTCCCCTGTCTGTTATTGTGTCAATTGTATTGTAATTCTGGATGTTCGCTGCACATTTTGGAGCAGCGAGGCCGTGGCTGTGATTAATCTGACCTCGTTGGTCTGGGCCATGTTCAGCGATCATTTAAAAAAAAAAAAAAAAATTTAAAAGAAAAATAATAATTTTGAGGCGATGGTGCAGGCTGAGGACATCCAGGTATCGGCTGATTTGGGCCACGACTCTTGACCTTGGGACAGATCATCTGTGCCGATGTTGAGGTCAGGAGTACCCTGCCTCTGTGAATCATCTCTTCCCATCATTGCAATAAAAGGCACTGATTGACTATTCAAAGATCATCAATGCTTCCAGTTACTAGGCACATATCCTAGAGTTTGAGCTGTGAAAGTGTGTATGTACAATGAACCTATATTTGTACTGAAGGAGCACCATCCCCTTCCATGGACAAGGAAAATGGCAAAATAAGAACAATTTTGTCCCGCTTTTGGATCCAATGTACGCAATGATCAAGTTATTTTTGGCACTGAGATCCTTTTAGTTTTGGTCCCTATGAACAGGCTCGAATTGAATTATGAGGCTTTCCCAAGAGGCCGGCCTGTCAGAATGGGCCTTGTTCCGTAGGAACAGCTCTACCTCCAGCCCCTCCTCAAAGTGGGCCCTTCTCATGCTTCTTCCAGCCATGCCCAATATTGAACGTTGGCGATGCCATCCAGTCATGGATGGGCACTGCCGCCAGGCCCACGTCCGTACATTCGTCCTTTCGAGTGGGGATCTCCGCAGTGGGGAGATCGGGAGCAGAGGTTTCTTTTCCCCAGTCTACCAGCCCTCGGAGATCAATGGCTTAATTTACACTGCACCCAGAGGTTTGGATCCGGCGAGCTGACGCACTCCCCTCGCCACAAGGCCCGGAAGGCAATCCCAAATGTGAGCACCCCCAGTGAGGTTAGAACCCAACCAGCCTTAGACGGTCGTGACATCCACAATAAGGTTCGACCCTAGTCAGCCCAAGGGTTAGTGCCTCTTTGAATAAGCGTGCACTTTTGCATCAGTCACCTATATGTTGTACTGTAAATATTGATATGGTTCATGTATTTATAACGGAGAAATGGCCTAATGTTTGTGTTAATTGTAAAGCTTCTTTCCTTCAGAAACTTGACGATGAATGTTTTTTTTTACTGTCTGTTGTATAATATGTAAAGAGCCGTCATGTGCATGTTGTATAGCTTTGTATTCTCACTTTGTTCTCAAAATAACACTGTAAAAGAGAAAGAATGACTGGCTGAAAGTTTATTCAGAGTGAGGGGAAGGGGGATGATTTGACTAATTGATCTAGGATGAGCCCCCCCCCCCCCCACACACACACAGGGTGGTACCAAGGATGGCTGGAGGCCTTGCCTTTGATGAGCCCTGTTAAAGTGCCTCTGGTAGAAATCCAAAGTGCTTTTGTGAGGAGCAAGTTCACTTGGTGTCCTTCCGTCATTTAACTCGCCGACAAACGATTGTCGAGTGTAGTTTGGCTCGGTGAGCGCTGAATTGCTCGGTCATTGGATGTGGGCGTCGCTGGCTGGGTTAGCCGTTGTTGCCCGTCCCTAATTGCCCCTGGAACTGAGGTGGCTCTCTGGGCCATTTCGGAGGGCAGTTAAGCTCAGTGGCATTGCTGTGGGTCTGGAGTCACGTGTCGGCCAGACCGGGTCAGGAGGCAGGTTTTCTTCCCTAACGGGATATTAGCAAACCCGATTTTTATTTTTGAAGGACAATGGCTTCATGGTTATCATTAGGCTTTTGGTTCCAGCTTTTTATTGAATTCAAATTTCACCGTCGGCCAACGTGGGATTCGAACCAGGGACCCCATTGGATTACTGGGCTTCTGGAATACTAGTCCAGCGATAATGCCACTGCCTCTGCCCCCCCCCCCCCCCCCCCCCCCATCCCTGTCCCACAGAATGGAGCACTACTTTGACAAAAAGTTAGGGACGTTGGTTCCCGTGTCTCGGCCGACATTTGCTAAGCGGGCCAGTGAAGCGAGCCCGACAGTTCGCTTGGTGCCGGCAGTTTGAAAAGGAGCCGATTTAAATTGGGACGCTTGCAGCTAAACATTCCAGAAAACCAGGTCACTAAAACTGGGTCAGAGCCCGAGAGGAATGGATCGAGAGCCAGCGGAAGACACGGCAAGAAGGGACTCTCAGATTCCGGATCATCGCCCGGCAGCGGGAGTGACTGATTCACGGTTATTCAGTGGGGTGGGATGGGACTGGATAAACATCTCTGTTCCCACGTGCCCTCTCTCTTGTGCAACACCAGTCCGTGGAATGGAAATAAAAGGTGTGTTAATTTTGTGGAACTGTTTGGCATAGCAGGCACTCCAGAGATCATGTGATAAAAGGGAAGGGACCTTTCCTGTGTGTTTATGAGGGCCGTGACCTCGGACCTCGGCCTGTTCCTGGTTCGCAGAGTTCTTTGCACCTGGTATCGCCCGCAGATCTAAAAAAAAACACAAACTGATCTTAACGTCTAATCTCTGGAAATGTTTTGTGTAACTTTCAAGGGACAAGGCTGACTTTGTTCACTATTAAACCGGGAGGAGAGGTTCGAAGGAGTGCTGAGGAGAGATGCCCTTTATTCAAAGTCACCCCACCCCTGCCCCTCCAGGGCTTGGGAGATTCATTGGCTCAGTTCCTGGGGTGGGAGAGTTGCCCGACGATGGGGGGGTTGAGTAAATTGGAGTTGGAACGATGAGGTGATCTCCGTTCCTTCAGTATTTCCTCCAGATTATGGATCGGAGTCCAGCCGCCTGTGCTTGCAAAACCCGCAGCGAAGAGGTGAATTCAGTATTTGGGCGACCGTGGGCTGGATTCTCCGATTTTTGCGGCCAGGTTCCGGCGCCAGCGTGGGAACTGTGGCATTTTACGACGGCAAAATCGGCACCGAACCCTCACCGATCCTGGGACCAGTAAGGGGCTGGCAGCCGGGCCGGGTAAAACTCTGGGCGGCCACAACCAAGTGGCTGGAGAATGGCCGGGTCTGTGGCCGCACATTCGCACGGCGGCGACCTGCGTGATTGCGCCGTAAAACATGGTGACGGCCATGCGCGGACCCAAGGTGCCAAATAATGCCCCCCCACAGCCCTCGCGGAAGCCCCCCCCCCCCCAGGTGAGCAGCGTGGCTTCCGGCCAACTATGGTAGCCGGGGTTCCAGTCCGCTGAATCCCCCCCCCCCGGGTGCAGTCAGGAACTTGGCCCATCGCGGGATGGCCTTCCGATGCCTTTCCAACGTCATGCGGCTCGCGATGTGATGACGCCATTTTGGAGGGGGCGGAGAATAGAATTCCGGTGTCAAACCGGCACCGCCCCCGATTTAGGCACCGCCCCCGATTTAGGCACCGCCCCCGATTTAGGCACCGCCCCCGATTTAGGCACCGCCCCCGATTTAGGCACCGCCCCCGATTTAGGTGTCGAAAGGGATTCTCCGGCTATTATGATATCGCCAATTATGATATCGCAGTCGGGTAACGGAGAATTCCACCCTAGGTTCTCCCACCGCAGGAGAATTGCAACTGATTTACGTTTCCCCCTGGGAGCGCAATTCTCTCTCCCATGCCATGCAAATTTATGCACGGTGAGGAATACGAGGAAGTACTGTGGTCAGCCAAACATCCCCCCCCCCCCCGCCCCCAGGGCCCTGTGTAATAGGGAGACCCTTCCCCCCCCCCCCCCCACCCCCCCCCAGGGACCTGTACAATAGGGTGACCCCCCCCCCCAACAGGGACCTGTGTAATAGGGAGACCCCCCCCCCCAGGGACCTGTGCAATAGGGACCCCCCACCCCCCGGGACCTGTGTCATAGGGAGGACCCACCCCCCACAGGGACCTGTGCAATAGGGAGACCCCCCCCCCCCACATGGACCTGTACAATAGGGAGACCCCCCCCCCCCCCCGGGACCTGTTTTATAGGGAGAAACCCCCCCGCCCCCAGGGACCTGTGTAATAGGGAGAGCCCCCCCCACCCACCCCAGGAACCTCTGTAATAGGGAGACCCCCCCCCCCCACAGGGACCTGTGTAATAGGGAGAAACCCCCCCCCCCGGGACCTGTGTAATAGGGAGACCCCCCCTCACATGGACCTGTGCAATAGGGAGACCCCCCCCCCCCCGTGCAACAGGGAGACCCCCCCCCCCGTGCAATAGGGAGACCCCCCCCCCCCCCGGGGGGTGCTCCCTATACAGCAGCCATTTCTCAAGCTGCTGTAGGAGGCCACACATCTTCGAGTAATAAAGCCTCAGTTGTATTCAACTCTCGTCTCTGTGCAATTGATCGTGCTAAGATGTGAGGCCTCCTTCAGGAGCTGGTGAAATAACGCGCTATCGATGACGGTCGCCTCACGCAATATTCAGGCCTACACCCCCAGCCGCATGGCCCACTCATCCTACACATCGTGGACTCCGCAGACGGCCGGGGGGGGGGGGGGTGGACAGAAAATCCCACCACCCCCTTCCTCATTTCTTGTCCAAACCACCACCTGTTGTGTCAACCTGGATTCTTTGTGTCCCGGGATCTCCCAATATTCCACTCTTGGCGTCTTTTGCTCGTTAGATTTTGCCATATTCCGGCACTCCAGGTAAACTACACTTCCTAAAGTCTTCCCTCGACTGGCTGAAGCATTTCGGTGGAGAAAGCAATTGGGAGCCATAGGTTACAGCAAATAATCTACCTCCTCACGCACGTAAACAACATGGTATATGCATGTCGATGCCAGTGTGATGCCCAGTATCCAGGCAAAGTTAATTTGGCTTTCTACCCTCTCCACCCACCCCCCCCTCCCCCCCCCCCCCCCCCCACAACCCCCTTCCTCACCTCCTGAAGCGTATCTGACTCCCATACACCACTCCCCAAGAGGCACAGATGTGGTAAAACTTACCAGGTGTCCTTCAATAGCTACCAACATCTTAACCATTTGGCGAGCATGAGAAAGCGGATGAGTTGAACCACCCCCACCCCGCGAGTGCCATTTAAAAAAAAAGTACCCCAACTGCAACCTCCATTGCCCCCTTCCCCCCCCCCCCCCCCCACCCCTCTGACACTGGGCAGGAACACATGGTAGAGGACCCCACATCCCTCCCTTCCATGCTGCCAGCTTTGGGTTCAACAACAGAGAGAGAGAGAGACAGTAAAGGAGCGAATCTAATCCGAAGGATGCCACACGAAGAGTGGCCAATTAATGTGCCTGCTTGGGCACGTCAGCTCATTCTGGAGTAACCAGTTGGATGGAGGGAGTCAATCAAAATGGCCGCCTGCTGCACCAGTGACTCTATGAGCTGAGTCGTGACTTTGTAAAGGAAACCTGGCCCCAATAAACTCTTTCCTCGGGACACTGCTGCATGAGTATTACTACACCTTGTCATATTGTTAGATTTCATCGTAAGGCAATAGGAATGTGGTAATCACCACTGTTGTATATATTAGGAGATGTGTGGTAAGGCCCTGTACTACACGTATGGGAGTAGTCCCTGCCTGCTGGCCCCGCCCAGTAGGCGGAGTATAAATATGTGTGCTCCCTATACAGCAGCCATTTCGCCAGCTGCTGTAGGAGGCCACACATCTTAGAGTAATAAAGCCTCCGTTGTATTCAACTCTCGTCTCTGTGCAATTGATCGTGCATCAATTTATTACTCTAAGATGTGTGGCCTCCTTCAGGAGCTGGCGAAATAACGCGTTATCGATGACGGTCGCCTCGCGCAATATTTAGGCCTACACCCCCAGCCGCACGGCCCACCCATCCTACACATCGTGGACTCCGCAGACGGCCGCCACCATTTTCTCAGGATTCCCTTCGGCGTCACCAACGGGGTCTCGGTCTTCCAAAGGGAGATGGACCGAATGGTCGACCGGTATGGGTTGCGGGCCGCCTTCCCGTACATAGACAATGTTACCATCTGCGGCCACGATCAGCAGGACCACAATGCCAACCTTGCCAAATTTCTCCACACCGCCACTCTCCTAAACCTTGTTGTGTTGGGTGTTCTGGTCTACAAACAGGTCAACACGGCCCCGTTTCAGCTGCCTGGATATGTGAGTACCGGCTGGTGGCGTTCTCATGCAGGATGCAGGTCTCGATGGCCGTCGCTAGGGTGAGTTGCTTGATTTTAAGGAGCTGCTGGCGCAGGGTGTCCGACATGACCCCGAAAACTATCTGGTCGCGTATCATGGAGTCAGAGGTGGGCCCATAGCCGCAGGACTGCGCGAGGATGCGGAGGTGCATTAAATAAGGCTGGAAAGGCTCGTCCTTACCCTCCAGATGCTGCTGGAACAGATACCTTTCGAAGCTTTCGTTAACTTCAACGCTGAAGTGTTCATCAAATTTTAGGAGCACCGTCTTGTTTTGGGTTTTGTCCTCGCCGTCCGCGAATGTAAGGGAGTTAAAGATGTGGATGGTGTCTTGCCCTGCCGTGGAGAGAAGAAGGGCAATCTTCCTGGTGTCCGATGCAGTCTCCCTGTCTGTGGCCTCTAGGAAGAGCTGGAAGCGCTGTTTAAAAAGCTTCCAATTCACCCTGAGATTGCCAGCGATGTGTAACGGCGGTGGGTTGATGTTCTCTATGCTGCAGGATGGCGGATTGCTGATAAGTTGCAGGTTGGGCTCACAGGGGCTAGTATGCGTCCACTCCTGGAACCATGTCGTGTTGGGTGTTCTGGTCTACAAACAGGTCAACACGGCTGGAGATGGTGTAACTCTATTTTATTAACAACTCAACTGTAATAACATACTGTCAGCTTGGGTACGTGCATTACCAGCTTATCTGTGGACCCTGTCCTATCACTATCTAGGTGAGGCACTCAGCACATGGTGAATGTCTGTGATGCAGGCTGTGAGCTCTGTGCTCTGAGCTGGCTGCTGCTAGAATGAGCGGGAACTCTGGTGTCCCCTGTCTTTATAGTGCGTGTGCTCTCACTGGTGATTGGCTGCGATGTGTATGCTGGTTGGTCCTACTGTATGTCCATCAGTGTGTGTGTGATTGCACCATGATATGCTGATGTACATCATGACAAATCTCACCTATAACAAGGGGAAGTGCGTATTCAGCACGAACCGCTTTGCCATCCTCGACTATGTGGTCCAGAACGGAGTTTTGGGGCCCGATCCTGACCGCATGCGCCCCCTCATGGAGCTCCCCTTTCCCCAAGGCCCTTAAACGCTGCCTGGAATTCTTCTCATACTACGCCCAGTGGGTCCCAAACTACGTGGACAAGGCCCGCCCACTCATCCAGTCCACCCTTTTCCCCATGTCGGCCGAGGCTCAACAGGCCTTCAACCGTATTAGAGCCGATATCGCCAAGGCCGGGGTGCACGCAGTAGACGAGACGCTGCCCTTTCAAGTGGAGAGCAACATATCAGACGTCACCCTAGCCGCCATGCTCAATCAGGCAGGCTAGGGTGGCATTCTTTTCCCGCACCCTTCATGCCTCTGAAATTCAGCACTCCTCCGTCGAAAAAGATGCCCAGGCCATCGTTGAAGCTGTGCGGCATTGGAGGTATTACCTAGCCGGCAGGAGATTCACTCTCCTCACTGATCAACGGGCGGTAGCCTTCATAGAACATAGAACATAGAACATAGAAAATACAGCACAGAACAGGCCCTTCGGCCCACGATGTTGTGCCGAACCTTTGTCCTAGATTAATCATAGATTATCATTGAATTTACAGTGCAGAAGGAGGCCATTCGGCCCTTTAAGTCTGCACCGGCTCCTGGAAAGAGCACCCTACCCAAACTCAACACCTCCACCCAACACCAAGGGCAATTTTGGACATTAAGGGCAATTTATCATTGGCCAATTCACCTAACCTGCACATCTTTGGACCGTGGGAGGAAACCGGAGCACCCGGAGGAAACCCACGCAGACACGGGGAGGACGCGCAGACTCCGCACAGACAGCGACCCAAGCCGGAATCGAACCCGGGACCCTGGAGCTGTGAAGCATTGTGCTATCCACAATGCTACCGTGTTGCCCTTAAGAACAAATAAATCTACACTATATCATTTAACCGTAATCCATGTACCTATCCAATAGCTGCTTGAAGGTCCCTAATGTTTCCGACTCAACTACTTCCACAGGCAGTGCATTCCATGCCCCCACTACTCTCTGGGTAAAGAACCTACCTCTGATATCCCTCCTATATCTTCCACCTTTCACCTTAAATTTATGTCCCCTTGTAATGGTTTGTTCCACCCGGGGAAAAAGTCTCTGACTGTCTACTCTATCTATTCCCCTGATCATCTTATAAACCTCTATCAAGTCGCCCCTCATCCTTCTCCGTTCTAATGAGAAAAGGCCTAGCACCCTCAACCTTTCCTCGTAAGACCTACTCTCCATTCCAGGCAACATCCTGGTAAATCTTCTTTGCACCTTTTCCAAAGCTTCCACATCCTTCCTAAAATGAGGCGACCAGAACTGTACACAGTACTCCAAATGTGGCCTTACCAAAGTTTTGTACAGCTGCATCATCACGTCACGGCTCTTAAATTCAATCCCTCTGTTAATGAACGCGAGCACACCATAGGCCTTCTTCACAGCTCTATCCACTTGAGTGGCAACTTTCAAAGATGTATGAACATAGACCCCAAGATCTCTCTGCTCTTCCACATTGCCAAGAACTCTACCGTTAACCCTGTATTCCGCATTCATATTTGTCCTTCCAAAATGGACAACCTCACACTTTTCAGGGTTAAACTCCATCTGCCACTTCTCAGCCCAGCTCTGCATCCTATCTATGTCTCTTTACAGCCGACAACAGCCCTCCTCACTATCCGCAACTCCACCAATCTTCGTATCGTCTGCAAATTTACTGACCCACCCTTCAACTCCCTCATCCAAGTCATTAATGAAAATCACAAACAGCAGAGGACCCAGAACTGATCCCTGCGGATCAGTTATCCAACTGGCCAAATTTCCCACTATCCCATGCCTCCTTACTTTCTGCATAAGCCTACCATGGGGAACCTTATCAAATGCCTTACTAAAATCCATGTGCACTACATCCACTGCTTTACCTTCATCCACATGCTTGGTCACCTCCTCAAAGAATTCAATAAGACTTGTAAGGCAAGACCTACCCCTCACAAATCCGTGCTGACTACCCCTAATCAAGCAGTGTCTTTCCAGATGCTCAGAAATCCTATCCTTCAGTACCCTTTCCATTACTTTGCCTACCACCGAAGTAAGACTAACTGGCCTGTAATTCCCAGGGTTATCCCTAGTCCCTTTTTTGAACAGGGGCACGACATTCGCCACTCTCCAATCCCCTGGTACCACCCCTGTTGACAGTGAGGATGAAAAGATCATTGCCAACGGCTCTGCAATTTCATCTCTTGCTTCCCATAGAATCCTTGGATATATCCCGTCAGGCCCGGGGGACTTGTCTATCCTCAAGTTTTTCAAAATGCCCAACACATCTTCCTTCCTAACAAGTATTTCCTCGAGCTTACCAATCTGTTTCACACTGTCCTCTCCAACAATATCGCCCCTCTCATTTGTAAATACAGAAGAAAAGTACTTGTTCAAGACCTCTCCTATCTCTTCAGACTCAATACACAATCTCCCGCTACTGTCCTTGATCGGACCTACCCTCGCTCTAGTCATTCTCATATTTCTCACATATGTGTAAAAGGCCTTGGGGTTTTCCTTGATCCTACCCGCCAAAGATTGTTCATGCCCTCTCTTAGCTCTCCTAATCCCTTTCTTCAGTTCCCTCCTGGCTATCTTGTATCCCTCCAATGCCCTGTCTGAACCTTGTTTCCTCAGCCTTACATAAGTCTCCTTTTTCCTCTTAACAAGACATTCAACCTCTCTTGTCAACAATGGTTCCCTCACTCGACCATCTCTTCCACATTTCACTTGTGTCCTTCCCTGACAGCCTATGTTCCCAACTTATGCACTTCAATTCTTGTCTGACAACATCGTATTTACCCTTCCCCCAATTGTAAACCTTGCCCTGTTGCACGTACCTATCCTTTTCCATTACTAAAGTGAAAGTCACAGAATTGTGGTCACTATCTCCAAAATGCTCCCCCACTAACAAATCTATCACTTGCCCTGGTTCATTACCCAGTATTAAATCCAATATTGCCCCTCCTCTGGTCGGACAATCTACATACTGTGTTAGAAAAGCTTCCTGGACACACTGCACAAACACCACCCCATCCAAACTATTTGATCTAAAGAGTTTCCACTCAATATTTGGGAAGTTAAAGTCGCCCATGACTACTACCCTATGACTTCTGCACCTTTCCAAAATCTGTTTCCCAATCTGTTCCTCCACATCTCTGCTACTATTGGGGGGCCTATAGAAAACTCCTAACAAGGTGACTGCTCCTTTCCTATTTCTGACTTCAACCCATACTACCTCAATAGGGTGATACTCCTCGAACTGCCTTTCTGCAGCTGTTATACTATCTCGAATTAATAATGCCACCCCCCCCACCTCTTTTACCACCCTCCCTAATCTTATTGAAACATCTATAACCAGGGACCTCCAACAACCATTTCTGCCCCTCTTCTATCCAAGTTTCCGTGATGGCCACCACATCGTAGTCCCAAGTACCGATCCATGCCTTAAGTTCACCCACCTTATTCCTGATGCTTCTTGCGTTGAAGTATACACACTTCAACCCATCTCCGTGCCTGCAAGTACTCTCCTTTGTCAGTGTTCCCTTCCCCACTGCCTCACTACATGCTTTGGCGTCCTGAATATCGGCTACCTTAGTTGCTGGACTACAAATCCGGTTCCCATTCCCCTGCCAAATTAGTTTAAACCCTCCCGAAGAGTACTAGAAAACTTCCCTCCCAGGATATTGGTGCCCCTCTGGTTCAGATGCAACCCGTCCTGCTTGTACAGGTCCCACCTTCCCCAGAATGCGCTCCAATTATCCAAATACCTGAAGCCCTCCCTCCTACACCATTCCTGCAGCCACGTGTTCAACTGCACTCTCTCCCTATTACATAGATTACATAGAACATACAGTGCAGAAGGAGGCCATTCGGCCCATCGAGTCTGCACCGACCCACATTAATCCCTCACTTCCACCTTATCCCCGCAACCCAATAACCCCTCCCAACCCTTATGTACACTACGGGTAATTTAGCATGGCCAATCCACCTAACCTGCACGTCTTTTGGACTGTGGGAGGAAACCGGAGCACCCGGAGGAAACCCACGCGGACACGGGGAGAACGTGCAAACTCCGCACAGACAGTGACCCAGCGGGGAATCGAACCTGGGACCCTGGCGCTGTGAAGCCACAGTGCTAATCACTTGTGCTACCGTGCTGCCCATATTCCTAGCCTCGCTATCACGTGGCACCGGCAACAAACCAGAGATGACAACTCTGTGTGTCCTGGCTTTTAACTTCCAGCCTAACTCTTTTCCTACCTATGTCGTTGGTACCAATGTGCACCACGACTTCTGGCTGCTCGCCCTCCCCCTTAAGGATCCTGAAGACACGATCCGAGACATCCCTGGCCCTGGCACCCGGGAGGCAACATACCTTCCGGGAGTCTCGCTCGCGACCACAGAATCTCCTATCTATTCCCCTAACCATTGAATCTCCTACAACTATTGCTTTTAATGTTCAATAACACACAGCGGAGTAAGATCAAAAATGATAAAATCTTGCGGTGGAGGATCGAGCTCTCCACCTACAACTACGAGATTTTGTATCGCCCCGGCAAGCTCAACGAGCCTCCAGACGCCCTATCCCGAGGTACATGTGCCAGCGCACAGGTGGCCCGACTCCGGACCCTGCATGATAACCTTTGTCACCCGGGAGTCACACGTTTGTACCATTTCATAAAGGCCCGCAATCTGCCCTACTTCATCGAGGAAGTACGTGCAATCACCAGGGACTGCCAGGTCTATGCGGAGAGCAAACCGCACTTCTACCAGATGGACCGCGCGCGCCTGGTGAAGGCCTCCCGCCCCTTTGAACGCTTCAGCGTGGATTTCAAAGGTCCCCTCCCCTCCACCGACCGTAACACGTATTTCCTCAGTGTGGTCGATGAATACTCCAGATTCCCCTTCGCCATCCCATGCCCTGATAAAAGCCCTCAACACAATCTTCGTGCTGTTCGGCTTCCCCGCCTACATCCACAGTGACATGGGATCCTCATTCCTGAGTGATGAGCTGCGTCAGTTCCTGCTCAGCAGGGGTATCGCCCCTAGCAGGACGACTAGCTACAACCCCCGGGGAAACGGGCAGGTGGAAAGGGAGAACGGGACGGTCTGGGGGGCCGTCTTACTGGCCCTACGGTTCAGAAATCTCCCAGCCTCCCGCTGGCAGGAGGTCCTCCCCGATGCACTGCACTCCATTCGGTCACTACTATGCACCGCCACTAACGACACACCGCATGAACGTCTCTTTGCCTTCCCAGGAAGTCCACGTCCGGGGTGTCGCTCCCGACTCGGCTCACAGCTCCAGGACCCGTACTCCTCCGTAGGCACGTCCGACTCCACAAGGCGGACCCGTTGGTTGAAAGGGTGCAGTTACTCCACGCTAATCCCCAGTATGCCTACGTAGCGTATCCCGACGGCCGCCAGGATACTGTCTCCCTCAGGAACCTAGCACCAGCAAGTTCCGCGCACACACACCCCTCCGGCCCGGCTCCACCCCCCCCTCCCCCGGCGCACCCAGCAGCAACACCCCCAGGACCATCCGTCCTCGCCCTCCCCATGCCCGAGGGTGAAGAGGATTTCGGCATGCTCCCGGAGTCACCGAGGACCAGACCAACACCGGAATCGCCGCCACCACTGCGTTGCTCCCAACGCCACATCAAGGCCCCGGACTGGCTAAATCTATAATTGGTTCGGGACTATCAAACCACCTTGTACTGGATTTCAGAACGAAATTTTTTTTTTCCTTCTGTATATTAAACTTTTTCTGTATATAGTTCTCCACCACCCCCGCGGACTCAATTTTAACAGGGGGTGAATGTGGTAATCACCACTGTTGTCTATATTAAGAGATGTGTGGTAAGGCCCTGTACTACAGGTACGGGGGTAGTCCCTGCCTGCTGGCTCCGCCCAGTAGGTGGAGTATAAATATGTGTGTTCCCCGTACAGCAGCCATTTCACCAGCTTCATTCGGAGGCCACATATCTTTGAGTAATAAAGCCTCAGTTGTATTCAACTCTCGCCTCTGTGCAATTGATCTTGCATCAAGGAGCTAATTGTTATGTGAAATATCTATCCTGGGGTGCCACATTCAGCGCTGCATTGCAATCATGTGCTGAGGTCTCAGTCTACCAGCCACACTCACAGCTGAACAAAATACACTCAAAGTAGCTTCCCCCATTATGAGTCTAAAGTGATTGTTTATAACTTAGAGGAATCAGAAGACGTAACCCGCCCACTTCTGCTTCATGGTCCCTGATCGCGTGGCAGGGTCGACAACGTGGCCACCTGTTGCGACAGCTGAAGCGAAGAATTGGGTGTGAGGTGAAACGGTCCCCTTGTGCTAATATAGCACAGCCTGACCTCCAGGCCACTCGGGCTCTCATTACAATTTATTCTTGTTTCAAAACAAGCTTTGCTGTTCTAACAGAAATAGGTCACCCCGTTTCAGCTTGGCACCGTGCCAGCTGTCTGTGAACATGGGGCTGTAATTAAAGCAGGTTTCAGCTGCCAACTGCTTGGGAACGATGGTGCATTCCAGGCCCTAATCTTCCTTCCACCTGGAGGTTCTATTCTTTCCTCTTTTCTTGCCACCTTCAAACTCTCTTTTGTTTCTCTGCCACATTCTGTCTCTCCCCCATCTCGGAGTCTTCATAGAATCCCTACAGTACAGAAGGAGGCCATTCGGCCCTCTGAAAGAGCAACCTGCCTAGGCCCACTCCCCCCACCCCAGCCCTGTAATCCCATCCAACGGCTAAGGGGCAATTTAACGTGGCCAATCCACCTAACTGGGATGGCAGAGTAGCACAGTGATTAGCACTGTTGCTTCACAGCGGCAGGGTCCCGGGTTCGATTCCCAGCTTGGGTCACTATCTGTGTGGAGTCTGCACGTTCTCCCCGTGTCTGCGTGGGTTTCCTCCGGGTGCTCCGGTTTCCTCCCACAAGTCCCGAAAGACCTGCTTGTTAGGTGAATTGGACATTCTGAATTCTCCCTCAGTGTACCCGAACAGGCGCCGGAGTGTGGCGACTAGGGGCTTTTCACAGTATCTTCATCGCAGTGTTAATGTAAGCCTACTTGTGACAATAATAAAGATTATAGATTATTATAACCCGCACATCTTTGAACTGTGGGAGGAAACCGGAGCACCCGGAGGAAACCCACGCACACACAGGTGGAACGTGCAAAGTCCACACAGACAGTCACCCGAGGTCGGAATCGAACATGGGTCCCTGGCGCTGTGAGGCAGCAGTGTTAACTGTGCCACCCCATATGGGGTTCAATATCTTTGCCTCTGTTTGCCCATTTCTCGCAGTTCTCCATCTTGGCCATTATCTGCCTCTCAATACTGGAAAGGGTGACCCTCGACGGGTTAAAAAAAAAATTTGATCACGGGATGTGTGGCGCCTCTGATTGGGCCCCATCCCTAATTGCCCTTGAACTGAGTGCTTTGTTCAGAGGGGCATTTAAGAGTCCAACCACATTGCTATGTGGGTCTGGAGTCACATGTAGGCCAGACCGGGTAAGGACGGCAGATTTCCTTCCCTAAAGGACAGTAGTGAACCAGATGTTTTTTTACAACACTCATCAATGGTTTCATGATCACGGTAGAGTGTTAATTCCAGATTATTCATTGAATTCAAATTTTGCCATCTATTGTTGGGATTTGGATCCTGGTCCAAAGACTATTTATCCTGTGTCTTCCATCTTCTGTCTTTTATCGAGTCCAGTCCCTTAATCGCTCTCCTTAAATAATCTCTGTCCAGCCCTGAGTGAACTTTGGGGCATTCCCATTGCAAACTCATTCACCTCATCCCCTTTGACCTTTGCAAGCTGTGGCAACATGTCTGTACCAGCTCCGAAAATAACCCCAGGTTCGGATTTTCCATCTGAGTATTGTAAACTATAAATGGAGACCTGGATTTGTTTGTTCTGTTTTAGAAGGAACTGCTACCAACCCCTGAGGGAGTTGTATCAACTCACTCAAGTACATAGCCAAGAATAGGAACGGCTCCTAATTCGTCGGCGCCGACCTGTTACTGACGCTGTGTTCTCTCCCTTTCTGCATCTTGAAATGCATTCACCGAATGTCGTGGTAAGTAAGCACGTTTCCTGCTCGAAATGGTGAGTCAGCCAATCGTGGCATGCGACGCCTGGGGGCGGGGGGGGGGGGGGGAAGGGGGCATTGTCGTGCTTCTGGCCATGTACATGGAGTGAAATCAGCCCTTGGTGGGTGGGGTGGGGTGGGGGGGGGGGTTACCTAGTCCTGATCAATGTCCTTTCTAGCAAGTGAAGATCAGACGTGATTCCTCCCCTAGTTGAATAGTCCATCAACATCCACCTTGAGGTTTATGCACATTGAGGCTCCGGTGGGTGGCCTTACCGAATTTATTTACAGAATTTAATAGCAGAAGGAGGCCATTCGGCCCATCGAGTCTGCGCCGTCCCTTGGAAAGAGCACCCTACTTAAGCCCACACCTCCACCCTATCCCCGTAACCCAGTAACTCCACTTAAATCTTTTTGGATACGAAGGGACAATTTAGCGTGGCCCAATCCACCCAGCCTGCGCATCTTTGGACTGTGGGAGGAAACCGGAGCACCCGGAGGAAACCCACGCAGACACGGGGGAGAACGTGCAGACTCCGCACAGACAGTGACCCACGCCGGGGAATCGAACCTGGGACCCTGGCGCTGTGAAGCAACTGTGCTAACCACTGTGCGACCGTGCCACCAGCATCCGGGGAGCTGTTCCCTGGCACGGGATCAGGGTCTTTGGGGGAAAGGTCAATGCAACTAGAAAAAGTCAAGTGGGTTTGAGGGACTGGGAATGGGGGGGGGGGGGTGAGAGAGAGAAAGCTGGGGGGTGGAGGGGAGGCAAGGGTGGGGGAGGCAATAATAATAATAATCGCTTATTGTCACAAGTTGGCTTCAATGAAGTTACTGTGAAAAGCCCCTAGACACCACATTCCGGCGCCTGTTCGGGGAGGCCGGTACGGGAATTGAGCCCGCGCTGCTGGCCTTGTTCTGCATTACAAGCCAGCTGTTTAGCCCACTGTGCTAAACCAGCCCCGTAGGGCCAAGGGATTGAAGGAGAGGACTGAGGAAGAAACTGAAGGAGAGATGGATCGAGGGAATGAACGACTGGAGGTGGGAGGGGGGGGGGGGGGGGGGGGGAGTTCCTGAGGGCCGGGATGAGGGGTTGAGGAACTGAGGGAAGTTAAGAAGGGAATGAGAGGACAGCTGAGGGAGGGAATTAATGGTTGAGGCGGTGGAATGTCTGAGGGACGGAGGGAGAGAATGAAGGGCTGAGAAAGGCGAAGGAACGGAATGAGTGAAAGAGCAAAGAAGGGAGGGGGGAGTGACTGAGGGGAGGGGAGGTGGTGTGTCGATTTACATTGAACCGACAGTAACCCCTCGAAAGGTATAGGCTGGGTGGTCACAGCCAATGTCCGGGGGAACATTTCAAACCCTTGTAGAGGTCAGGTGGCAAGGTCGCGGAGGTCATGGCGGCGAGGGAGGGCACATTGAAGGGGCGGGGTAGGGGGGGTGGGTGCGGGCAGACAGCTGCAGGCAGGGCAGGGGCTGGTGAGATCTGAGGCGGCTGGGCAGGGGCCCTGTCTGCGCGAGCTTGATCTGAGCCTCTCCAAGTTGCGTTGCCCCTGGACGCATTCCAGTGGCTCTGACTCAACACCCAGACTCTAATATTTTTCGATCTGCGGGACAAATGTGATCGCATTTTCCAGGGACTAAAGTTAAAGTCCAATTAGTATTTTGGAATGTGCGGCGAGGGGGCTGCTAATGGTTACTATGGAAACATAAAGTTCATCTGCAGCAATAGCCCTGTTACAAAGATATCTGGCTGCAGACAGCTGACCTACTTTTTCTGGTACACTGGTTGCTAATCAGATTATTCCGCTGACCCTTCAGACAGAATTCTCCCGGTTTAATGTCCCAGATCCAACCGCTCCTGCCTGGGAATAAATCTCCCTTTTGGATCCTCCTCCTTTATGGGATTTGCGAACAGGACGGCTACATCGCAGGAGTTACACAGCACAATATGACGCCCTTTGGCCCTATTGTGTGGTAATTGCTCCACTGGAGTCTACTTCTACCTTACGGTTCTATCTCTCCCAGCACACCCTTCTTCCTGCTAGCCTTGTTGAGCTTCAATTCCAAAGCATCGACCCTATTCACCTCAACCTGTGGCAGCGAGGGCGACATTCTCACCACTTCCTCATGAATTCCCTATTAGATCGTTAACAATTATTGTTGATCCTTTCCTGGGTGTGGCCAGTATTTGGTGACCAACCCCAATTGCCTTTGAACTGAGTTTCTTGCTGGGCCGTTTCAGAGGAGATGGGGGGGTGGGGGGTTGCAATTGAGAGTCAGCCACATTGCTGTGGGTCTGGAGTCACATGTAGACCAGACCGGGTAAGGGCGGCAGATTTCCTTCCCTGAAGTGGCATGAGGGAACCAGATGGTTTTTTTTCTTACAACAATTGACAATGGCTGTCATGGTTACCATGGCCGAGACTAGCTTCAGAGTCAAGATTTTATTAATTGCATTTAAATTGCGCCCAGATCATTACAATGAAAGCAAAATGCTGCAGGTGCTGGGAATCTGAGATAAAAACAGAATGCCGCAAAGACTCAGCAGATTGGGCAGAGTCTGCGGGGGATCAGGATCAGAGGGCGGGATTTTTGGGCCGTTCCCCGCCGTCTCCAGAGGACATGCCACTGGGGCGGGCGGAAAATCCCGCCACGGTTCGGGTCCGAGCTCAAAAGAGGTGTCTTGAAACGTTGTCTCAGGTTCTCTCTCCACAGTTGCCACCAGATCTGCCGGGTTTTTCCAGCGTTCCGTCCCCAGAGCATTCGCCGGGGTCCTCTGGGTTACTAGTCCAGTCACGTTATCACCGGACTACTGCCTCTGCCCTCGGTGGCCATTTTACATTTATGGCCCTCACAGTCTTCACCTGATGAGGGAACGCCCCCATGTCAACAATATCGAACCCTAATTTTAAAGACCTCTGCTTGATCACCCCTCAAATTCCTCACTCGTTCTGGTCAGTGACGGGTCCCGTGGTTATTATTATTACGTTTGTTTTATCCCTCCTTCGAGGGGCTGTTCCTGGTGCTTTTCAACCTCCATTCTAAAACCACAACCAATATCACAAACCCACTTCCCATGGCGAATTGCAGCAGCAAATCAGTTCCTTCCTATTGGCCCTGATCATAACATTAGCAGCCGTGTTTATTAATTATTATTTTACAAACTCCGCACAAAAATGTGAGATTGGAATAATAAGAATCTTTATTATTGTTACAAGTAGGCTCACATTAACACTCAATTAAGTTACTGTGAAAATCTCCCAGTCGCCACATTCCGGCGCCTGTTCGGGTACACAGAGGGAGAATTCAGAATGTCCAATTCACCTAACAGCACGTCTTTCGGGACTTGTGGGAGGAAACCGGAGCACCCGGAGGAAACCCACGCAGACACGGGGAGTACGTGCAGACTCCGCACAGACAGTGACCCAAGCCAGGAATCGAACCTGGGACCCTGGAGCTGTGAAGCAACGGTGTTAACCACTGTGCTACCGTGTGGTTGCTTCGAGGTAAGCACTTGAAATGCCACAGCATACAAGGCTATGGACCAAGTGCTGGACAATGGGATTGGAATAGACCGGTGCTCGATGGCCAGCACAAACCGAATGGTCAAAGGGCCCCTTACTGTTCTGTAAACCTTGACGATTGTTTCACTTCACTATTTCTATTGGTACTGTTGGTACTGTCTGAAATGTATCACTGGCTTCAAGACACAGGACAGGGGGATTGCAAACAATCCAACAGTGCAATCTGCAGGGAATTCAAACCAAGATCAAAATGTGAAATGTAGAGTAAAGCTCCCTCTACACTGTCCCCAACAAACACTCCCAAGACAGGTACAGCATGGAGTTAGATACAGAGTAAAGCTCCCTCTACACTGTCCCCATCAAACACTCCCAAGACAGGTACAGCATGGAGTTAGATACAGAGTAAAGCTTCCTCTACACTGTCCCCAACAAACACTCCCAAGACAGGTACAGCATGGAGTTAGATACAGAGTAAAGCTTCCTCTACACTGTCCCCATCAAACACTCCCAAGACAGGTACAGCATGGAGTTAGATACAGAGTAAAGCTCCCTCTACACTGTCCCCATCAAACACTCCCAGGACAGGTACAGCACGGGGTTAGATACAGAGTAAAGCTCCCTCTACACTGTCCCCATCAAACACTCCCAAGACAGGTACAGCATGGAGTTAGATACAGAGTAAAGCTTCCTCTACACTGTCCCCAACAAACACTCCCAAGACAGGTACAGCACGGGGTTAGATACAGAGTAAAGCTCCCTCTACACTGTCCCCATCAAACATTCCCAGGACAGGTACAGCACGGGGTTAGATACAGAGTAAAGCTCCCTCTACACTGTCCCCAACAAACACTCCCAAGACAGGTACAGCACAGGGTTAGATACAGAGTAAAGCTCCCTCTACACTGTCCCCATCAAACATTCCCAGGACAGGTACAGCACGGAGTTAGATACAGAGTAAAGCTCCCTCTACACTGTCCCCATCAAACACTCCCAGGACAGGTACAGCACGGGGTTAGACACAGAGTAAAGCTCCCTCTACACTGTCCCCATCAAACACTCCCAGGACAGGTACAGCACGGGGTTAGATACAGAGTAAAGCTCCCTCTACACTGTCCCCATCAAACACTCCCAGGACAGGTACAGCACGGGGTTAGATACAGAGTAAAGCTCCCTCTACACTGTCCCCATCAAACACTCCCAGGACAGGTACAGCACGGGGTTAGATACAGAGTAAAGCTCCCTCTACACTGTCCCCTTCAAACATTCCCAGGACAGGTACAGCACAGGGTTAGATACAGAGTAAAGCTCCCTCTACACTGTCCCCATCAAACATTCCCAGGACAGGTACAGCACGGGGTTAGATACAGAGTAAAGCTCCCTCTACACTGTCCCCTTCAAACACTCCCAGGACAGGTACAGCACGGGGTTAGATACAGAGTAAAGCTCCCTCTACACTGTCCCCAACAAACACTCCCAGGACAGGTACAGCACGGGGTTAGATACAGAGTAAAGCTCCCTCTACACTGTGCCCATCAAACACTCCCAGGACAGGTACAGCACGGGGTTAGATATAGAGTAAAGCTCCCTCTACACTGTCCCATCAAACACTCCCAGGACAGGTACAGCACGGGGTTAGATACAGAGTAAAGCTCCCTCTACACTGTCCCCATCAAACACTCCCAGGACATGTACAGCACGAGGTTAGATACAGAGTAACGCTCCCTCTACACTGTCCCCATCAAACACTCCCAGGACATGTACAGCACGAGGTTAGATACAGAGTAACGCTCCCTCTACACTGTCCCATCAAACACTCCCAGGACAGGTTCAGCGCGGTGTTAGATACAGAGTAAAGCTCCCTCCACACTGTCCCATCAAACACTCCCAGGACAGGTAGAGCACGGGGTTAGATACAGAGTAAAGCTCCCTCTACACTGTCCCCATCAAACACTCCCAGGACAGGGACAGCACGGGGTTAGATACAGAGTAAAGCTCCCTCTACACTGTCCCCATCAAACACGCCCAGGACAGGTAGAGCACGGGGTTAGATACAGAGTAAAGCTCCCTCTACACTGTCCCCATCAAACACGCCCAGGACAGGTAGAGCACGGGGTTAGAAACAGAGTAAAGCTCCCTCTACACTGTCCCCATCAAACACTCCCAGGACATGTACAGCACGAGGTTAGATACAGAGTAACGCTCCCTCTACACTGTCCCCATCAAACACTCCCAGGACATGTACAGCACGAGGTTAGATACAGAGTAACGCTCCCTCTACACTGTCCCATCAAACACTCCCAGGACAGGTTCAGCGCGGTGTTAGATACAGAGTAAAGCTCCCTCCACACTGTCCCATCAAACACTCCCAGGACAGGTAGAGCACGGGGTTAGATACAGAGTAAAGCTCCCTCTACACTGTCCCCATCAAACACTCCCAGGACAGGGACAGCACGGGGTTAGATACAGAGTAAAGCTCCCTCTACACTGTCCCCATCAAACACGCCCAGGACAGGTAGAGCACGGGGTTAGATACAGAGTAAAGCTCCCTCTACACTGTCCCCATCAAACTCGCCCAGGACAGGTAGAGCACGGGGTTAGATACAGAGTAAAGCTCCCTCTACACTGTCCCCATCAAACACTCCCAGGACAGGGACAGCACGGGGTTAGATACAGAATAAAGCTCCCTCCATACTGTCCCCAATAAACACTCCCAGGACAGGTACAGCACGGGGTTAGATACAGAGTAAAGCTCCCTCTACACTGTCCCCATCCAACACTCCCAGGAGAGGTACAGCACGGGGTTAGATACAGAGTAAAGCTCCTTCTACACTGTCCCCATCCAACACTCCCAGGAGAGGTACAGCACGGGGTTAGATACAGAGTAAAGCTCCCTCTACACTGTCCCCATCAAACACTCCCAGGACAGGTACAGCACGGGGTTAGATACAGAGTAAAGCTCCCTCTACACTGTCCCCATCAAACACTCCCAGGACAGGTACAGCACCGGGTTAGATACAGAGTAAAGCTCCCTCTACACTGTCCAAATCAAACATTCCCAGGACAGATACAGCACGGGGTTAGATACAGAGTAAAGCTCCCTCCACACTGTCCCCATCAAACACTCCCAGGACAGGCACAGCACGGGGTTGGATACAGAGTAAAGCTCCCTCTACACTGTCCCCATCAAACACTCCCAGGACAGGTACAGCACGGGGTTAGATACAGAGTAAAGCTCCATCTACACTGTCCCCATCAAACACTCCCAGGACAGGTACAGCACGGGGTTAGATACAGAGTAAAGCTCCCTCTACACTGTCCCCATCAAACACTCCCAGGACAGGTACAGCACGGGGTTAGATACAGAGTAAAGCTCCCTCTACACTGTCCCCATCAAACACTCCCAGGACAGGTACAGCACGGGGTTAGATACAGGGTAAAGCTCCCTCTACATTGTCCCCAACAAACACTCCCAGGACAGGTACAGCACGGGGTTAGATACAGCGTAAAGCTCCCTCTTCACTGTCCCCTTCAATCACTCCCAGGACAGGTACAGGGCTAGATTCTGCTTTTTAAAGATTTACTCGTGGGATGTTTGAGTCGCTGCTTGGGCCAGTGTTTCTTGCCCATCTCTAATTCCCATTGGTCTGTGTGCCTCGCTGGGCCATTTCAGAGGATATGAATAGTTAACCACATTGCTGAGGATCTGGAGTCACATGTAGGCCAGGCCGGGTTACGCAGGTTTCCTTCCCTAAACGCCATTAATGAACTAAATGGGTTTTTACAACAACCAACAATCGCTTCTTGGTCATCATTAGGCTTTTATATCCAGATTGTTATTCAGATTTGACCACTGTGGTAGTATGTATTAGGGGTCATGTGGGACTGGAAGCCCTAATGTCATTGGCTGACAGATCCCGGGTCCTGGTTGGCCGTTGACCTCTAGCTCCGCCCTGAAGGCGGAGTATAAGAAGCCGGAGTCCTCCCCCGCAGGCCATTCTACTATCGAGCTGCGGGGGAACAGACACGCTTAATAAAGCCTCATCGACTTCACTCTATTCGTCTCACGGAGTCTTTGTGCGCTACAACCACTTGCTGTGGTGGGATTTGAACCTCGATCCCTGGAGCACTCCCCGTGTCGCTGGATTACTGGTCTAGTGATAAAACCACGACACCACTATTCCCATCCATACTGTCTCCAACATTGTGCCTTTGTCCTGACACTCTTGGCTGTTTGTACCAAGGTGAGAAGCTTACATCTTCACATCAGGAGTGTAACTGGGAAGACTATAACCAGCAGAGTGGGGATTTTCATCTCACCCTCTAATGGACCTGAATCCCGAGGATTCAACTCTTCCCCCACCCACAACCCCACATACCCCGTCGGTCTCCTTGAGTCACCGGTCCCCAGCCCCACCATAAAGGGCAATAAAATGTTGCATCGAGGATCCTCCATATTTCCCCTTAGAACCATAAAATTGCTACAGTGCTGAATGAGGCTATTCGGCTCATCGAGTCTGCACCGACCCTCTGAGAAAGAGCACCCTGCCTAGGACCATTCCCCCACACTATCCCTATGACCCTATGACTCCACCTAACCTACACAGTCTTGGACACAAAGGGGCAATTTATCATGGCCAATCCACCGAACCTGCACATCTTTGGACCGTGGGAGGAAACCGGAGCACCCGGAGGAAACCCACGCAGACACGGGGAGGACGTGCAAACTCCCCCCAGACAGTGACCCGAGGTGGAAATGGAACCCGGGTCCCTGGCGCTGTGAGGCAGCAGTGCTAACCACTGTGCCGCCCTTCTGTCCTCAGTTTTCTGAACTTTTCACGGTCGAGGGAGCTGGTTTCACAACTGATCCCAAAATGTCTTCATGGGTGGCGTCTCGAAGACTTTGATGAAGCTAGGAGGACGAAACCTAACACTCCGAGTCATGGTATCTTTAAACCGTTCCTTTAAGTGAGCACATCTAGCACATTATTATTGACAGGGCTTTCCATTACATCTTCGATTCATTACAATGTACTGACTGCTCACTCCGAGCGCTTGCTTAATTATTTAGTGTACATATTGTGCAGGCACTCAATCTCTTCATTCAGAAACTGTAGCCCATTCAGAGAGCTGCTTTCCTCTTCATTGTCACTTCGTGGCTCCGTCCGGGTCGCCACTCAATTATACATGCGCCGCGAGCTCGCTTGTCTGTCACATTCCTTTCAGACTGTGACAGTCCACGATGGCCTCACACAATCCAAATGGGTGATGAGGAATGGAAATTCCATCAGGTGGCTAAGGTCGTAGGTCGAGGGAGGTGGACTGTACCTTTTAGCCAGCTTCCTGGAGTGGGGGAATTGAGAAATAGGGCGGCACAGTTAGCACTGCTGCCTCACAGCGCCAGGGACCCGGGTTCAATTCCGACCTCGGGTCACTGTCTGGGTGGAGTTTGCACCTTCTCCCCGTGGCTGAGCGGGTTTCCTCCGGGTGCTCCGGTTTCCTCCCACAGTCCAAAAATGTGCGGGTTAGGTGGATTGGCCGTGCTAAATTGCCCCTCAGTGTGCACAGATGTGCGGGTTAGGTGGGGTTACGGGGATAGGGCGGCGGAGTGGGCCTAGATGGGGGTGCTCTTTCGGAGGCCCGGTGCAGACTCGATGGGCCGAATGGCTTCCTCCTGCACTGTAGGGATTCTATCAGAAGGGAGGAGATTTGCGGGTTTGGAAAGCGAGGAAATTTGCGTCCAAAACTCAAGCAATATTGTGTGGGCTGGGGACAGTGTCACTAGACAAGTAACCTCGAAACCCAGGGTCAGAAATCACCACACCAACTGCTTCAATTTAAATTCAATTCATTAATACATCTGGAATAGAAGGTTAATCTCAGCAATGGTAACCATGAAGCCATTATCGCTTGTTATAAAAACTAGACTATCCATTACAAACCCACCGACTCCCACAGCTACCTCGACTACAGCTCTGCACGCCCCACATCCTGTAAGGACTCCATCCTGTTCTCCCAGTTCCTTTGCCTCCGTCGCATCTGTTCCGATGCCGCCACTTTCCGAAATGGTGCTGCTGACGTGTTTTCATTGTTTCCCACCCACTGCGGTCGACAGGGCTCTCAACCGTGTCCAACCTATCACCCGCACCTCTGCCCTCACGCCTTCCCTCCCAGAACCATTACCTGTGGTAATCACCGCTGTTGTATATATTAGGAGATGTGTGGTAAGGCCCTGTACTACAGGTACGGGGGTAGTCCCTGCCTGCTGGCTCCGCCCAGTAGGCGGAGTATAAATATGTGTGCTCCCCGTACAGCAGCCATTTTGCCAGCTGCTGTAGGAGGCCACACATCTCAGTGTAATAAAGCCTCAATTGTATTCCACTCTCGTCTTTGTGTAATTGATCGTGCATCAATTTATTACACTGAGTTTTCAGAAGATGGACCTCCGCATCAAGCCGGATCGCCTGCAGCTGGATCCGCAATCAGGCAACGGCAAAAAGGACTTTGAACAGTGGCTAGCTTGTTTCGAAGCTTCCATCAGGTCTGCACCAGACCCAATTCTGGAAGCTCAGAAGATCCAGATCCTCTACTAGCGGCTGAGCTCCAATGTTTTTCCGCTTATCCAGGACGTGCCGACCTATGATGAAGCCGCCATGGCGCTACTGAAAGAGAACTACACCCAGCGGACGAACACGCTCTTCGCCAGACACATACTCTCTCCTCGTAGTCAGCTCCCTGGTGAGTCCGTAGAAGATTTCTGGCATGCTTTAATTCCCCTGGTCAGAGACTGTGACTGTGACTCCTCATGCGGGGGACGCTTTCGTCACGGGGATAGGGTCAGACCACATCCGCCAGCGACTTTTAGAGGGGGCCACGCTCGACCTCGCGGAAACCAAAAAGCTAGCGCTATCGATGACAATCGCCTCGCGCAATATCCAGGCTTACACCCCCAGCCGCGCGGCGCACTCCTCCTACGCATCGTGGACTGTGCAGACGGCCGCCCCACCGGTGCCCCCACTCAGCCAATCCTACGCCTGTGCCACGCGCCAGCCAGCCAACCCCGGGGGCCCCAGATGTTACTTCTGTGGGCAGCAAAAACACCCCCGCCAATGCTGCCCAGCCCGCAGCGCCCTTTGCAAGGCCTGCGGCAAGAAGGAGCACTTTGCCGCGGTGTGCCAGGCCCGCTCAGTCGCCGCGATTGCCCGGCCCCCCCCCCCGTGTATGGACAGTGGGTGCCGCCATCTTCCCCTCCTCGAACCACGTACGGCCCATGGGCGCCACCATCTTTTTCAACCCCCGCCACGTGCGACCCGTGGGCGCCGCCATCTTGTCCACCTCAGGATCTTCAGGCGCCGCCATCTTGTCTCCCCCACGGCACATGGGCGCCACCATCGTACCAGGACCCGTGCCCCCCGGGCACCCCATCGTCCGACACCAGCGACGACCAGCCGTGACTCGCCTCGGTCTCGATTGACCAGTCTCACCCGCACAATCTAGCCACCGCCTCGACAAGCGTGAAGATCGATGGGCACGAGATCTCCTGTCTGCTGGACTCCGGGAGCACCGAAAGCTTCATCCACCCCAATACGGTAAGGCGCTGCTCCCTCACGGAACACCCCGCCAATCAGAGAATCTCCCTGGCCTCCGGGTCCCACTCCGTGGCGTTCCGGGGGTACTGTATAGCCACGCTCACGATCCAGGGCGTAGAATTCAGCGGCTTCCGCCTCTACGTCCTCCCCAACCTCTGCGCTGCCCTGCTACTCGGCCTGGACTTCCAGTGCAATCTCCAGAGCCTAACACTGAAATTCGGCGGGCCCCTACCACCCCTCACTGTGTGTGGCCTCGCGACCCTAAAGGTCGACCCACCTTCCCTATTCGCAAAGCTAACCCCGGATTGCAAACCCGTCGCCACCAGGAGCAGATGGTACAGCACCCAGGACAGGACCTTCATCAGGTCCGAAGTCCAGCGACTGCTTCGGGAAGGCATCATCGAGGCCAGCAACAGCCCCTCGAGAGCCCAAGTGGTAGTGGTGAAAACTGGGGAGAAACACCGAATGGTCGTGGACTACAGCCAGACCATCAACCGGTACACGCAGCTCGACGCATACCCCCTCACACGCATATCTGATATGGTCAATCAGATTGCACAGTACCGGGTCTTCTCGACTGTCGACCTCAAATCCACCTACCACCAGCTCCCCATCCGTAAGGCAGACTGCCTTTGAGGCAGCTGGCCGCCTCTACCATTTTCTTAGGGTTCCCTTCGGTGTCACCAACGGGGTCTCGGTCTTCAAAAGGGAGATGGACCATATGGTCGACCGGTACGGGCTGCGGGCTACTTTCCCGCACCTAGACAATGCCGCCATCTGCGGCCACGATCAGCAGGACCATGATGCCAACCTTGCCAAATTTCTCCACACCGCCACTCTCCTAAACCTCACCTATAACAAGGAGAAGTGCGTATTCAGCACAAACCGCTTAGCCATCCTCGGCTATGTGGTCCAGAACGGAGTTCTGGGGCCCGACCCCGACCGCATGCACCCCCTCATGGCGCTCCCCCTCCCCCACTGCCCCAAGGCTCTCAAACGCTGCCTGGGGTTCTTTTCTTCCTACGCCCAGTGGGTCCCAAACTATGCGGACAAGGCCCGCCCACTCATCCAGTCCACTCTTTTCCCCCTGACGGCCGAGGCCTTCAACCGTATTAGGGCCGACATCGCCAAGGCCGCGATGCACGCAGTCGACGAGACGTTACCCTTTCAAGTGGAGAACAACGCATCAGACGTCGCCCTAGCCGCCGCCCTCAACCAGGCAGGCAGGCCCGTGGCATTCTTTTCACGAACCCTTCACGCCTCCGAAATTCGGCACTCCTCCGTCGAAAAAGAGGCCCAGACTATCGTTGAGGCTGTGCAACATTGGAGGCATTACCTGGCTGGCAGGAGATTCGCTATCCTCACTGACCAACGGTCGGTAGCCTTCATGTTTAACAACACACAGCGGGGCAAGATCAAAAACGATAAAATCTTGCGGTGGAGGATCGAGCTCTCCACCTACAACTACGAGATTTTGTATCGCCCCGGTAAGCTCAACGAGCCCCCCGATGCCCTAGCCCGAGGTACATGTGCCAGCGCACAGGTGGACCGTCTCCGGACTCTGCACGACAACCTTTGTCACCCGGGAGTCACACGGTTGTACCACTTCATCAAGGCCCGCAATCTGCCCTACTCCGTCGAGGAAGTATGGGCAATCACCAGAGACTGCCAGGTCTGTGCGGAGTGCAAACCGCACTTCTACCAGCCGGACCGCGCGTGCCTGGTGAAGGCCTCCCACCCCTTTGAAGGCCTCAGCGTGGATTTCAAAGGGCCCCTCCACCGACCGTAACATGTATTTCCTCAGTGTGGTCGATTTGTACTCCAGATTCCCCTTGGCCATCCCATGCCCCGACATGACGTCTGCCACCGTCATCAAAGCCCTCAACACCATCTTCGCTCTGTTCGGCTCCCCCGCCTACATCCACAGCAACAGGGGATCCTCATTCATGAGTGAAGAGCTGCATCAGTTCCTGCTCAGCAGGGGTATCGCCTCCAGCAGGACGACCAGCTACAACCCCCGGGAAAACGGGCAGGTCTGGAGGGCCGTCTAACTGGCCCTACGGTTCAGAAATCTCCCGGCCTCCCACTGGCAGGAGGTCCTCCCTGATGCACTGCACTCCATTTGGTCGCTCCTATGCACCGCCACTAACGACACACCGCATGAACATCTCTTCACCTTCCCCAGGAAGTCCACATCCGGGGGGTTCGCACCCGACTTGGCTCACAGCTCCAGGACCCGTACTCCTCCGTAAGCGCGTCCGACTCCACAAGGCGGACCCGATGGTTGAAAGGGTGCAGTTACTCCACGCTAACCCCCAGTATGCCTACGTAGCGTATCCCGACGGCCGCCAGGATACTGTCTCCCTCAGGGACCTGGCACCAGCAAGTTCCCCACACACACACCCCTCCGGCCTGGCGCCACTCTCCCCTCCCCCGGCGCACCCAGCAGCAACCCCCCGGGACCATCAGTCCTCCCCCTGCCCTCGCCTGAGGATGAGGAGGATTTCGGCATGCTCCCGGAGTCACCGAGGACCAGACCGACACCAGAATCGCCGCCACCACTGCGTCGCTCCCAACGCCAGATCAAAGCCCGGACCGGCTAAACCTGTAATTGGTCCGGGACTGTTAAAGCACCATGTACTGGACTCCAAAGATTTTTTTGCCTCTGTATATTAAAGCTTGTTCTGTATATAGTTCTCCGCCACCCCCGCGGACTCAATTTTAACAGGGGGTGAATGTGGTAATCACCACTGTTGTATATATTCGGAGATGTGTGGTAAGGCCCTGTACTACAGGTATGGGGGTAGTCCCTGCCTGCTGGCTCCGCCCAGTAGGTGGAGTATAAATATGTGTGCTACCCGTACAGCAGCCATTTCGCCAGCTGCTGTGGGAGGCCACACATCTTAGTGTAATAAAGCCTCAGTTGTATTCAACTCTCGTCTTTGTGCAATTGATCGTGAATCAGATCCCGCTTGTCCTCACTTTTCACCCCACCAGCATCCGCATTCAAAGCATCATCCTTCGCCTGCTCTGCCAACTCCAGCAGGATGCCACCACCAAACACATCTTCCCCTCACTCCCCCTGTCAGCATTCCGCAGGGACCGTTCCCTCCGGGATACCCTGGTCCACTCCTGCATCACCCCCAACACCTCACCCTCTTCCCACTGCACCTTGCCATGCAACCGCAGAAGGTGCAAAGCTGCCCCTTTACCTACTACCTGCTCTCCATCCCAGGGCCTAAACTCTCTTTTGGAGTGAGGCAGCACTTCACGAGCACCTCCTTCAATCTGGTCTATTGCATTCGCTGCCCCCAGTGCGGCCTACTCTACATTGGAGTGACTAAACACAGACTGGGTGACCACTTTGTAGAACATCCTTGGTACGTCTGTAAGCAGGACCCAGACCTTCCTGTCGCTGCCATTTAAACTCACCGTCTTGCTCCCAAGCCCACATGTCCGTACTTGACCTGCTGCGATGTTCCAGTGAAGCCCAACGCAAACTTCCGATTAGGCACATTACAGTCTTCCGGACTTAACATTGAGTTCAACAACTTTAGACCCCCCCCTCTCTCTCCACAGATGCCGCTGAGATTTCCCGGTATTCTCTGCTTTTGTGATGAAAACCTATCTGTTCCACTAATGCCCTTTAATCTCCATCCCTTACCCGGCCTGGCAACCATGTGACTCCAGACCCTCAGCAATGTGTGCTTGACTCTTAACTACCCCTCAAAGGGCAATTAGGGATCAGCCATAAATGCCAGCAGGGCAAGATCAAAAACTATAAACTCTTGAGGTGGAGGATCGAGCTCTCCACCTACAATTACGAGATTTTGTATCGCCCCGGTAAGCTCAACGAGCCCCCCGATGCCCTATCCCGAGGTACATGTGCCAGCGCACAAGTGGACCGACTCCTGACCCTGCACGACAACCTCTGTCACCCGGGGGTCACACGTTTTTACCATTTCATCAAGGCCCGCAACCTGCCCTACTCCATCGAGGAAGTCAGGGCGATCACCAGAGACTGCCGGGTCTGCGCGGAGTGCAAACCGCACTTCTACCGGCCAGACCGTGCGCGCCTGGTGAAGGCCTCCCGCCCCTTTGAACGCCTCAGCGTGGACTTCAAAGGGCCCCTCCCCTCCACCGACCGCAACACGTACATTCTCAGTGTGGTCGATGAATATTCCGATCCCCCTTTGCCGTCCCATGCCCCGACATGACGTCTGCCACCGTCATGAAAGCCCTCAACACCATCTTCGCCCTGTTCAGTTTCCCCGCCTACGTCCACAGCGACCGGGGTACCTGCTCAACAGGGGCATTGCCTCGAGCAGGACGACCAGCTACAACCCCCGGGGAAACGGGCAAGTAGAACGGGAGAATGGGACGGTCTGGAGGGCCGTCCAGCTGGCCCTACCGCCCCAAAGTCTCCTGGCCTCCGCTGGCAAGAGGTCCTCCCCGACGCCCTGCACTCCATTGGGTCGCTCCTGTGCACCGCGACTAATGAAACCCCCCATGAACGTCTCTTTGCTGTCCCTAGGAAGTCCACCTCCGGGGTGTCGCTCCCGACATGGCTAGCAGCCCCAGGACCCGTTCTCCTCCGTAGACATGTTCGACTCCACAAGGCGGACCCGTTGGTTGAGAGGTTACAGCTACTTCACGCCAACCCGCAGTACGCCTACGTAGCGTACCCCGACGGCCACCAAGACACAGTCTCCCTCAGGGACCTGGCACCATCTGGTTCCACACACACCGCCCCCCTGCCCCGGCGCCACCCTCCCCTCCCCCGGCGCACCCCACCGCAGCCCCCGCTCCGGGACAATCCGTCCTCCCCTTGCTCACACCCGGGGATGAAGAGGATTTCGACACGCTCCCGGAGTCACCGAAGACAAAGCCGCGCCTGAGTCGCCACCAGCACTGCGGCGCTCTCAACGACAGATCAAGGCGCCCGATCGTCTAAATTTGTACTTTTAAAACACAACTTTCTGTATATAGTTCTCCACCACCACCGCCGGACTCATTTTGTTTAACAGGGGGTGAATGTGGTAGTCACCACTGATGTATATATTGTATATATAGGATGTTGATATAGGTGCTTTATGGTAAGGCCCCTGTACTACGGGTACGGGGGTAGATCCCTGCCTGCTGGTTCCGCCCAGTAGGCGGAGTATAAATATGTGTGCTCCCAGTACAGCAGCCATTTCATCAGCTGCTGTAGGAGGCCACACATCTCAGTGTAATAAACCCTCAATTACATCCTACTCTCGTCTTTGTGTAATTGATCGTGCATCAACAGGTACAGCACGGGGTGAGACACAGAGTAAAGCTCCCTCTTCAGCGTCTACATAAAACACTCCCAGGACAGGTACAGCACGGGGTTAGATAAAGAGTAAAGCTCCCTCCACACTGTCTCATCAAACACTCCCAGGACAGATACAACACGGAGTTAGATACAGAGTAAAGCTCCCTCCACACTGTCCCCATCAAACACTCCCAGGACAGGTGCAGCACGGGGTTAGATACAGAGTAAAGCTCCCTCTAAACTGTCCCCATCAAACACTCCCAGGACAGGTACAGCTTGGGGTTAGATACAGGGTAAAGCTCTCCCTACACTGTCCCCATCAAACACTCCCAGGACAGGTACAGCACGAAGTTAGATACAGAGTAAAGCTCCCTCTACACTGTCCCCATCAAATACTCCCAGGACAGGTACAGCACGGGGTTAGATACAGAGTAAAGCTCCCTCTACACTGTCCCCATCAAACACTCCCAGGACAGGTACAGCACGGGCTTAGATAGAGAGTAAAGCTCATTCTACACTGTCCCCATCAAACACTCCCAGGACAGGTACAGCACGGGGTTAGATACAGAGTAAAGCTCCCTCTACACTGTCCCCATCAAACACTCCCAGGACAGGTACAGCACGGGGTTAGATACAGAGTGAAGCTCCCTCTACACTGTCCCTATCAAACACTCCCAGGACAGGTACAGCACGGGGTTAGATACAGAGTAAAGCTCCCTCTACACTGTCCCCATCAAACACTCCCAGGACAGGTACAGCACGGGGTTAGATACAGAGTAAAGCTCCCTCTACACTGTCCCCATCAAACACTCCCAGGATAGGTACAGCACGGAGTTAGATACAGAATAAAGCTCCCTCTACACTGCCCCCATCGTACTCCCGTACCAGCCTCCCCGAATAGGCGCCGGAATGTGGCGACTAGGGGCTTTTCACAGTCACTTCATTGAAGCCTACTCGTGACAATAAGCGATTTTCATTTTCATTTCATTTTCATTTTTTTCATTTCATTTCATTCCATTTTCATTTCATTTCATCAAACAATCCCAGGGCACGTACAGCACGGGGTTAGATACAGAGTAGCTACCTCTACATTGTCCAATTAAACACTCCCAGGACAGGTACAGCACGGGGTTAGATACAGAGTGTTATACCGTCAATTCACTGTGAGACCGTGAGAACGAGCGAATATTAGGCTGTATTATCCAGGAACTCGCCTTCCAGTGTCTGCTGTACAAATTAGTGCCATGCACAGGTGGCCGCACTATATATCGCCCCGGTGAGGGCGGAGCCAGTGGCGGAGCCCACCGGGATTCCAGTACAGTACCTGGAAGTAGACCGTATTATCATTTCCAGGTCATAGGTCACAGCACTATACAGACAGTTCATGCTTAGGTGAATACATTCACCACATTCACCCCCTGTTAAAAAATCAAGTCCAGCGGGGGAGCCGTGAGGTCATCAAATGTTCAGTCTGTCTGGAGGCCGGATCATTCTTTCAGACCTCCTCAGCTCTGGCGATGCGGCGGGCATGGTATTTGCAGGTGGTGACTCCGGGGGCGTGTTGTCTGGAGCTTGAGCTTCAGTCCGGCATGTCGGAGACAATTGAGGGGTGGGAGTAGGCAGGGGGGTGGTGGGTGGTGGCAGTGCAGGTGCGGGACAATACAGGAGACCCAGGGGCGCGTAAGGGGTGCTGGGGGTGGCGGTAGGCAGCGGGGAGGGGGGTGCGTGGCAGGGGAACCAGCTGGCGCCAGGTCCCGTAGGGAGACCGTATCTTGCCGTCCGTCCTGGTGCACGACGTAGGCGTAATGGGGGTTTGCATGCAGCAGCTGGACCCTCTCCACCAGGGGGTTGGTCTTATGTCTCCTCGCATGCTTCCGGAGAAGAACAAGTCCCGGAGTTGTCAGCCAGGATGGAAGCGAGATCCTAGGGAAGACAAACAAACGGTCGTGAGGGGTCTCGTTCGTGGCTATGCAGAGGAGCGATCTAATGGAGTGGAGCGCGTCGGGGAGGACCTCCTGCCAGCGGGGGATCGGGAGACTTCTAGACCGGAAGGCCAGAAGGACGGCCTTACATACCGTCGCGTTCTCCCTCTCCACCTTCCCGTTTCCCTGCGGGTTATAGCTCGTAGTCCTGCTCGAGGCGATGCCTTTGCTGAGCAGGTACTGACGTAGCTCATCGCTCATGAATGATGTACCCCGGTCGCTGTGGATGTAGGCAGGGAAACCGAAACAGGGTGAAGATGCTGTGCAGTGCCTTTATCACAGTGGCCGAGGTCATGTCGGGGCAGGGGACAGCAAAGGGGAAGCGGGCGTATTCATCAACGACGGATAGGAAGTATACATTACTGTTGATGGAGGGGAGGGGCCCTTTGAAGTCAATACTGAGACGCTCAAAGGGCCGGGAGGCCTTTACCAGGTGGGCCTTGTCTGTCCGGTAGAAGTGCGGTTTGCACTCCGCGCAAACTTGGCAGTCCCTGGTCATTGACTTGACCTCCTCAGTGGAGTAGGGCAGATTGCGGGCCTTAATGAAGTGGGTAAGCTGGGTGACCCCCAGGTGACTGGGATCATCGTGGATAGCCCGAAGTCGGCTATCTTGCGCGCTGGCGCATGTGCCGCGGGACAGGTCATCTGGGGGCTCATTGAGCTTCCCAGGACGATACTTGATATCGTAATTGTCGGTGGAGTGTTCGATCCTCCACCTCAAGATTTTGTCATTTTAAATTTTGCCCCGTTGTGCGTTGTCAACCATAAAGGCGACCGACCGCTGGTCGGTGACGAGGGTGAACCTCCTACCGGCTAGGTAGTGCCTCCAATGCCGCACAGCTTCCACAATGGCTTGTGCTTCCTTCTCGACCGAGGAGTGTTGGATTTCGGAAGCGTGGAGGGTCCTGGAGAAGAATGCTACTGGTCTGCCCGCCTGGTTGAGGGTGGCGGCCAGGGCGATGTCTGACGCATCGCTCTCAACCTGGAAGGGGACGGACTCGTCACCGCGTGCATTGCGGCTTTCATGATGTCGGCCTTGGTGCGGCTGAAGGTGGAGCGGGCCTCAGCCGTCAGGGGAAATGTGGTGGTTTTAATAAGTGGACGGGCTTTGTCCGCATAGTTGGGGACCCACTGGGCATAGTGGGAGAACAGCCCCAGGCATCGTTTGAGGGCCTTGAGGCTGTGGGGAGGGGGAAGTTCCGTGAGATGGCGCATGCGGTCAGGGTCTGGCCCTAGGACTCCGTTCTCCACGACGTAACCGAGGAGGGCTAGTCGGGTAGTGCGGAAAACGCACTTCTCCTTGTTATATGTGAGGTTGAGGGATTGGGCGGCCTGGAGGAACCTCTGAAGGTTGGCGTCATGGTCCTGCTGATCATGGCCGCAGATGGTAACATTGTCCAAGAACGGGTATGTAGCCCGCAAACCGTACTGGTCCGCCATTCAGTCCATCGTTCTCTGAAAAACCGAGACCCCGTCAGTGACGCCGAAGGGAACCCTGAGGAAGTGGAAGAGTCGGCCGGCTGCTTCGAAGGCAGTGTAGTGGCGCTCTCCCGGGCGGATCGGGAGCTGCTGGTAGGCCGACTTCAGATCGACCGTTGAAAACACCCGGTACTGTGCGAGCTGGTTGACCATCTCCGCTATGCGGGGGAGGGGATACGCATCCAGTTGCGTGAACCGGTTAATTGTCTGGCTGTAGTCCACAACCATCCGATTATATTCCCCGGTCCGGACGACCACCACTTGCGCTCTCCAGGGGCTGTTGCTGGCCTTGATGATCCCTTCACTCAATAGTCGCTGGACCTCCGACTTGATAAAAATCATGTCTTGGGAACTGTACCGCCTGCTCCTGGTGGCGACGGGCTTACGGTCGGGAGTGAGGTTCGCAAAGAGGGAAGGGGGGGGACCTGGAGGGTCGCGAGGCCGCATACCTTGAAGGGGGGTAAGGGTCCGCCGAACTGTAGGACCAGGCTTCGGTGACTGCACTGGAAGTCTAATCCGAGCAGTAGGGGGGCGCAGAGGTGAGGTAGGACATAGAGCTTAAAACGAGCGCACTCTGTGCCCTGCATCGTGAGGTTAGCGATACAGTACCCCCGGATCTGAACCGAATGGGATCCGGAGGCAAGGGAGATTGTCTGGGATGCGGGGTAGATGTGGAGGGAGCAGCGCCTTACCATATCAGGGTGAACAAAGCTCTCCGTGCTCCCGGAGTCGAAAAGACAGGGGGTCTCGTGCCCGCTGACCCGGACGGCCATCATGGAATTTTTCAGGTGCTTTGGCTGCGACTGGTCGAGGGTGACCGCGCCAAGCTGCAGGTAGCCTGTGTGGTCAGCGGTATCACAAAATTGCGGCCCCCATGAGTCGCACGAGGCTGATGATGCGTCTGAAGGGGGTGTTCCCAGCTGGCACGCAGCCACATTGCCGAGTCCGCGGGCCTGCGAGTCCATGGGTTGGGCCTGGTGGGTTTTCGATTTCTGGGCTTTAGGTCGGCCCAGGCAGACTCTGGCGAAGTATCTCTTTTTGCCGCACGTCGCTGTGCGAGCTGGGCAACGCTGCCGGGGGTGTTGACCCTGGCCGCAGAAGTAGCACTGCGGTTCCCCGGTCTGGATGGGCAGCTGCGCGGCACAAGCCTGTGACATAGTCGGGTCCAGTAGGGGCCGCGATGGTGGCGTCCACGAGGGGTTCGCCGGGTCCGTGGGGAACGCACTGAGGCTCTGGTAGGCCACTGCTAACGAGGTGGCTAGTTTTACCTTGTCCCACAGGTTAGTGGTCCCGTTTTCCAGCAGGCGCTGCCTTATGTAGTTCGATCGGACACCAGCCACGTAGGTGTCCCGGATCTGTAGATTCCTGTGCTCCTCCGCCGTCACATCCCGATAGCTGCAGTTCCTTGCGAGTAGGGTCAGGGTTTCCAGGTACTCATCCAGCGATTCCCCGGCGCATTGACGGCGAGTAGTGAGGAGGTGTCGGGCGAACACCTCATTTATGGGCTTCACGAAATGCGCCTTGAGGGTCGCGACCGCCGCCTCGTACGTGGCAGCTTTCTCGATCATCACGGAGATTCGATCGCTCACCCGAGCGTGGAGGAGTCGCAGCTTGAGGGTTTCAGAGGGAGGCGTTGTGGAGGAGTCGAGGTAGGCCTCGAAACAGCAAAGCCAGTGTTCGAAGATATCCTTGGCCTCTGTCGCTCGCGCGTCGAGTTCGAGCTTATCTGGCTTTCGAGCGGCTTCCATGGTGCTGTCACTGGATTATAAATTGTTATACCCTCAATTCACGAGCGAATATTAGGCTTTATTATCCAGGAACTCGCCTGCCAGTGTCTGCTGTACAAATGAGTGCCACGCACAGGTGGCCGGTCTATATATCGCCCCGGTGAGGGCGGAGCCAGAGGTGGAGCCCATCGGGGCTCCAGTACAGTACCTGGAAGTAGACCGTACTATCATTTCCAGGTCATAGGTCATAGGTGTTGAGTTTGGGTAGGGTGCTCTTTCCAAGAGCCGGTGCAGACTCAGGGGGCCGAATGGCCTCCTTCTGCACTGTAAATTCAATGATAATCTGTGATTAATCTAGGACAAAGGTTCGGCACAACATCGTGGGCCGAAGGGCCTGTTCTGTGCAGTATTTTCTATGTTCTATGTTCTATGTCACAGCACTATACAGACAGTTCATGCTTAGGTGAATACATTCACCACAGAGAGTAAAGCTCCCTCTACACTGTCCCCATCAAACTCTCCAAAGGGCAGGTACAGCACGGGGTTAAATACAGAGTAAAGCTCCCCTACACTGTCCCCATCAAACACTCCCAGGACAGGTACAGCACGGGGTTAGATACAGAGTAGAGCTCCCTCTACATTGTCCCCATCAAACACTCCCAGGACAGGTACAGCATGGGGTTAGATACAGAGTAAAGCTCCCTCTACACTGTCCCCATCAAACACTCCCGGGACAGGTACAGCACGGGGTTAGATACAGAGTAAAGCTCCCTCTACAGTGTCCCCATCAAACACTCCCAGGACAGGTACAGCACGAGGTTAGATACAGAGAAAACTCCCTCTTCACTGTCCCCATCAAACACTCCCAGGACAGGTACAGCACGGGGTTAGATACAGAGTAAAGCTCCCTCTACACTGTACCCATCAAACACTCCCAGGACAGGTACAGCATGGGGTTAGATACAGAGTAAAGCTCCCTCTACACTGTCCCCATCAAACACTCCCAGGACAGGTACAGCACGGGGTTAGACACAGAGTAAAGCTCCCTCCGCACTGTCCTCATCAAACACTCCCAGGACAGGTACAGCACGGGGTTAGACACAGAGTAAAGCTCCTTCTACACTGTCCCCATCAAACACTCCCAGGACAGGTACAGCACGGGGTTAGACACAGAGTAAAGCTCCCTCCGCACTGTCCTCATCAAACACTCCCAGGACAGGTACAGCACGGGGTTAGATACAGAGTAAAGCTCCCTTGACACTGTCCCATTGAGGCAGGTGTAGCACCTCATTCTGCACCAAAGCGACATATTCCTCTTCCCATACCTACCTTCTTGGTCCAGTCCAGCGTGGCTCAGGTGACCTACCTGGTGTCTGTGGGCGGGTTCCATGGTCCTTTATTTTTGTGTTGTCGCCAAGCAATAGCAGCTAGTGAAGCTACTGGTTGAATGTCGAACAGGTTTGTCAATATTTAACGGTGCTGTGAACCTGTTTACTGAGATCAATGCCAGGGCCCCAAATCAGAAACTAGAATCTCCATAATCGGCATCAATCTTTACCAACAGTTTGGCATTGTCATCCTGCCATCAATATTAGATACAGGACATGCAGCAAGTCAAATCCTTTAGGCTGGAGTAGCTTCAATCGATGCTCTTTGCTGGTGACTAAAGGGTCCAGTCCATGAGAGGCAGGTTCTGCTGCCAGTGACGCATGTCATAATAGACACCAGTATATTATGGTGCAGACACACACACTCACACTGATGGACACACAGTGGGACCAATCAGCATACACAACACTGCAGCCAATCACCAGTGAGAGCACACGCAATATAAAGACAGGGAACAGGAGAGTTCCCGCTCATTCTAGTAGCAGCCAGCTCGGAGCACAGAGCTCACAGCCTGCAACACAGACATTCACCATGTGCTGAGTGCATCACCTGGTTAGGACTAGGCAAGGGTCAACAGTTAAAGCTGGTATTGCATTTACCCACAGTTCAAGTATGTTAATATAGTTAACCTTATAATAAAATAGAGTTGCACCACTTCCAGTGTTGGTGACTTGTTTGTGATCCAGAACACCCAACACATCAACGCAGATTGTCAGGTGTGGTTGTGGGTCACTATTTTTGGTGTTAGCGCCTGTTGCCAACCTGCTGGTGCCACCGATCGTCATGGCGACGCACTCTGGATCACAGCGGAGGCCACCATTTCCCCGTGTTATTGGCCAGTGTCTCAGAGGTGTGAAAATCGAGGTTTGGGGCCTACAAGTCACACTTGCAAGCAGCCACGAAGCAGAGCTCACCCTACTGGCCTTCCAGCTCCTCGGCTACCCGGCCCTACAGAAAATCCTCGGGTCCGTGTCCTTCCTGCACCCTGCCCGAGCCTGCAGGGGGTTGACGAACGCCAACAAACTTGTGAGATTTGGCGGTGGGAGCACCTGTCGCCCTGTCCTTCCACTAGATTCCCAGAACACACTGCAGAAAGCAAAGCCGAAAGTTTTTGAGCTTCCTGTCTTGATAGCTGTACATGGCCCGTGTTCCGCAGACCTACAACAAGGTTGTGACAACGTAGGCCTCATAAATCACCAACTCCATCATCAACCGTTATTCCTGGTCATGTAGAACATAGAAAAATAGAAGCAGGAGGAGGCCCACTCGAGCCTGCTTCGCCTTTTATGATCGATAAGTTCGATACCCTGATCCCGCCTCCCCCCCCCCCTCCAATATCCCTTGGTCCCTTTAGCCCCAAGAGCTGTATCGAATTCCTTCTTGATGTATCCCAATTGATTGTGGCTTAAAATGTATTTATGATCTGAAGTTACTCCGTCCAAGCAACCTAGCATGCTTTATCAGCTGTCGAGTCGTGACCCCGATGCTTGTTAACCTTTCAACAGGACCTTCAATGAACTGAGTGCCCAGTTTGCCAGCTGGGGTGAACCCTATGCACTCTATATTCTCTTTCCTCTCGTCGAACATGCTCGACATACTTGGACTTTATCTGTTCTCCAGTGACACTGAGCAGCTGCACATCGAGTGCCTCTGCACATCAAACTGGGCCACGTCACTCTCCGTGCAAGCAGTGCTGAGGTCCATGTGAGAGGCAAGTCCCCACGCTGGCGTGAAAACCCCTGTTTTGCTGGGGGCTAGCGGGGCGGGCCCAGCCGTGCTCCCTGGTGGACTCAGCCCGCGGACCTGTACCGCCAAAGTAGTGCCCCCCCATCGGCCACTGGCGTGCCCCCGGACCGCCCTCCCACCGCCCCGATTGGAGCCTCCTCCCCCGCCGGCCGATCGCCCCCCCACCCCCCCTCCCCCCCGACTGTGGCGGAGCCGGACTGAATCCGCAGCCGCCACACTGAGTTCATGAACGGTGTGAGCACACGTAACCCACGCAGTCGGGGACGCGGCCGGTCAGGGGCGGAGCTTCGCGGGGTGGGCCTCAGCCAGTGGCCTGAGGCGGTGGATACTCAGCGCGGGTACGTCTAGAGTACGCCGCTTTTCAGGGGACGGAGAATTCAAAGACCGGCGCCGCTCCTGATTTTGCCGCCAAAACAGATTCTCCGCCCCGTCGCCGAACGTGGGGCGTCATTCTCCGCCGGCGGGAGTCTCCGTTCTGCCGCCGCCCGGGGGTTTCCCGACGGCGTGGGGCTGCCCCACAATGGGAAACCCCATTGACCGGCCGGTGTTACGGAGACTCCCGCCGGCCGGTCGGGGCAGAAATGTGGCGGGGCGGGTAGGAGAATTTCGCCCGTGATTTCGGCGTCAGGCGGCGGAGAATCCATCCCAAGATCTGCGTTTATAAAGCACCTCCTACAATCTCGGGTGTTTTTACAGCCCTTGTAATGTAGGAAACACCACAATCTACACTCAGCAAACTCCCACGCACTGAAATATCCTCTTCACTGGATTATCTTCCTTCTGCAGTTGGCTGAGGGATCAGCACTGGCCAGGGAAAACCCTGTTCTCTTTGTCGAAATAATGCAGTGGGAACTTATAGAACATAGAACAGTACAGCAGAGAACAGGCCCTTCGGCCCTCGATGTTGTGCCGAGCCTTGTCCGAAACCAAGATCAAGCTATCCCACTGCCTGTCATTCTGGTGTGCTCCATGTGTGTGGTGATCCACTGCAATAGGGGATGTAAGGTAGGACCTGCGCTACAGGTTCGCCGGTAGCTCCTGCCGGCTGGCTCCGCCCAGGGAGAACTGTATAAATATGCATGACCTCCAGTGCCCAGCCATTTCGCCAGCTGCAGCAGGAGGCCACGCATCTGACTGTAATAAAGCCACAGTTGTACCCAACTTTAGTCTTTGTGCAATTGATCGTGCATCAATTTATTAGTCAGATTTTCCACAGAATGGATATCAGAATTAAGCCCGATCGCCTGCAGCTGGATCCGCACTCGCCCGATGCCAGGAAAGACTTTAGTCACTGGCTAGCATGTTTTGAGGCCTACATCAACGCGGCGGACCCCGCGCCAACAGAGGCTCAGAAGATAAACGTCCTGTACTCCAGACTGAGCTCCAGCGTGTTCCCGTTGATCCAAGACGCCACGACTTACACAAAAGCAATGGAACTCCTTAAGGAACACTACGCGCAGAAGGCGAACACGCTCTTCGCCAGGCATGTACTCGCCACCCGCTCGCAACTACCTGGTGAGTCCATCGAAGACTTCTGGCGGGCCCTATTTCCACTCGTCCGGGACTGTGACTGTCAGGCCGTCACGGCCGCCGAACACGTGAATCTCTTCATGTGCCTTCATGACGGGGATTGTGTCGGACCGCATCCGAGAACAATTGCTGGAAGGGGCCACGCTCGAACTGGCGGAGACAAAAACCTTGGCGCTCTCCATGACGGTCGCATCCCGTAACGTACAATCGTACCCCACCCGCCGCGCTGCCCACCCTTCTACCCCTTCCTACCCCCCCTGGACCCCTTCAACGACCTCCTCAGCCGGGGCCCTGCCTTCCCAATACGCCTGCGCCGCACGCCGATCCACGCACCCCGGGGGTCCCCGCTGCTACTTCTGCGGTCAGCAGAAGCACCCCCGCCAACACTGCCCGGCCTGCACTGCAGTTTGTAAAGTCTGCAGTAAAAAGGGCCACTTCGTGGTGGTGTGCCAGGCCCGCGCAGTCTCTGCGATCGCGCCCGCTATCGCCCCCACCCCCACGCCAGATGCACAATGGGAGCCGCCATCTTCTCCTCCCGGGTCCTTGTGCGACCAATGGGCGCTGCTATCTTGTCCCCCTTTGGCCACGTGTGCCCCATGGGCGCCACCATCCTGTCCCGACCCCGCAATGTGCTCACCATGGGTGCCGCCATCTTGTCCCCCACAGGGTCTCCGGACATCCCGACATCGGAACCGCACACGCTCGCCACCCGAAGCATCTGATGGCTACCCGCAGCTCGCTTTGATGACGCTGGACCAATCTCGTCCGTACAACCTGGCCACCGTGTCAACGAACACGTGACCTCGTGCCTGCTAGACTCCGGGAGCACCGAATGCTTAGTTCACCCAGATACGGTAACGTGCTGCTCCCTCGCGGTCCACCCGGCCAATCAAAGGATCTCCCTAGCCTCCGGATCTCACTCCGTCCCGATCCGAGGCTTTTGTACAGTCACCCTCATGGTCCAGGGCGTAGAATTTAGTAACTTCCGCCTCTATGTCCTTCCTAATCTCTGCGCTGCACTCCTGTTGGGCCTGGACTTCCAGTGCAACCTCCAGAGCCTCACCCTCAAATCCGGCGGGCCCTTACCCCCCCTTACCGTTTGCGGCCTCGTGACCCTCAAGGTCAATCCCCCCTCCCTTTTTGCCAATCTAACTGTGGATTGCAAGCCCGTTGCCACTAGGAGCAGACGGTACAGCACCCAGGACAAGACCTTCATCAGGTCCGAAGTCCAGCGGCGGCTTAAGGAGGGTATTATCGATGCCAGCAACAGCCCCTGGAGAGCCCAAGTGGTGGTGGTTAAAACTGGGGAGAAACACAGGATGGTCGTGGACTACAGCCAGACCATCAACCGGTACACGCAGCTCGACACGTACCCCTTCCCACGCATATCTGATATGGTCAATCAGATTGCGCAGTACCGGGCCTTCTCAACTGTCGACCTAAAATCCACCTACCACCAGCTCCCCATCCGGAAGTCGGACCGTCCATACATGGCCTTCGAGGCGGACGGTCGCCTCTACCACTTGCTTAGGGTCCCTTTCGGTGTCACAAATGGGGTCTCGGTCTTCCAAAGAGAGATGGACCGAACAGTCGACCAGTCCGGTTTGCGGGCCACCTTTCCGTACTTAGATAATGTCACCATCTGCGGCCATGACCAGCAGGACCACGATGCCAACCTCGATAAATTCCTCCGCACTGCCACTCTTCTCAACCTGACCTACAACAAAGAGAAGTGTGTGTTCAGCACGACCCAGTTAGCCATTCTCGGCTATATAGTCCAAAACGGACTTCACGGGCCCGACCCCGACCGCATGCGCCCCCTCATGGAACTTCCCCTCCCCCACTGCCCCAAGGCCCTCAAACGCTGCCTGGGGTTCTTTTCCTACTACGCTCAGTGGGTCCCAAACTATGCGGACAAGGCCCGCCCACTCATTCAGTCCACCCAATTCCCCCTTGCGGCCGAGGCACAACATGCTTTCGCCCGCATCAGAGCAGACATCGCCAAGGCCGGGATGCGCGCAGTGGACGAGTCACTGCCTTTCCAAGTAGAAAGCGACGATTCAGACGTCGCCCTTGCCGCCACTCTAAACCAGGCAGACAGACCCGTGGCATTCTTTTCCCGCACCCTTCATGCCTCGGAAATTCGACACTCATCCGTCGAAAAGGAGGCCCAAGCTATCGTTGAAGCTGTGCGGCATTGGAGGCATTACCTGGCCGGTAAGAGATTCACTCTCCTTACGGACCAACGGACGGTAGCCGTCATGTTCGATAACACACAGCGGGGCAAGATCAAGAATGATAAAATCTTGCGGTGGAGAATCGAGCTCTCCACCTATAATTACGAGATCTTGTATCGCCCCGACAAACTCAACGAGCCCACAGACGCTCTCTCCAGAGGTACATGTGCCAGCGCACAAGTGGACCAACTCCGGGCCCTAAACGACAGTCTTTGTCACCCAGGGGTCACTCTATTGTACCATCTGGTCAAAGCTCGCAATCTGCCCTACTCCATCGAGGAAGTAAGGACAGTCACCAGGGACTGCCAGGTCTGTGCGGAGTGCAAACCGCACTTCTACCGGCCGGACCGTGCGCGCCTGGTGAAGGCTTCCCACCCCTTTGAACGCCTCAGCGTGGATTTCAAAGGGCCCCTCGCCTCCACCGACCGTAACACTTACATTCTCAGTGTGGCCGATGAGTATCCCAGACTCCCCTTCGCCATCCCATGCCCCGATTTGACGCCTGCCACCGTCATCAAGGCCCTCAGCACCATCTTTGCCCTGTTCGGTTTCCCCGCCTACATCCACAATGACAGGGGATCCTCATTTATGAGCGATGAGCTGCATCGGTTCCTGCTCAGCAGGGGTATAGCCTCCAGCAGGCCGACCAGCTACAACCCCCGGGGAAACGGGCAAGTAGAACGGGAGAATGGGACGGTTTGGAGGGCCGTCCAGCTGGCCCTACGGTCCCGGAACCTCCCAGCCTCTCACTGGCAGGAGGTCCTCCCTGACGCTCTGCATCTCCACTCTGAAAATTTTCCATCCACCACCACCCTCTGCCTTCTATGTGATAGCCAGTTATTTAACCAATTGGCCAAATTTCCCTCTATCCTACACCTCCTTACTTTCTTCATGAGCCGACCATGGGGAACCTTATCAAACGCCTTACTAAAATCCATATATACAACATCTACTGCTCTACCTTCATCTGCACACTTAGTTACCTCCTCAAAGAATTCAATCAAATTTGTGAGGCAAGACTTACGCTTCACGAATCCGTGCTGACTATCCCGGATTAAGCTGCATCTTTCCAAATGGTCATAAATCCTACCCTTCAGGACCTTTTCCATTAACTTACCAACCACCGAAGTAAGACTAACCAGCCTATAATTACCAAGGTCATTCCTCTTCCCTTTCTTGAACTTATCCACCCAGCTGGGATGGCGGGCGGAATCTCGTCTTATTATCCGAAAGACGGCACCGCCAACAGTGCAGGGCTCCGGCGGGAGTGCCAGTCTGGAGTTTGTGCCCAACTCTGGAGTAGAGCTCGATCTCACAACCCTCTGGCAACTGGGCCGTGGCTGCCGAGGTTAAAACAGTCAGTCTGTCCCCCTTCCCCCCTCCCCCCCACTCTCCCTGCGTCTAATGGGCAGCCAACAAAAGCGTATTCCCACAGGAATTATGTTGCCAAAATACACAAGTCCATGCTTTCTTCTGGTCACTTGCCTTGATATTTCCTTATGTAGCTCATTGTCAAATTTCATTGATAATGGTGTCCAGTAAAGCACATCAGAACATTCCAATACTTTATATTTTTAATGAATTTAAAGTACCCAATTATTTTTTTCCAATTAAGGGGCAATTTAGCGTGGCCAATCCACCTGCCCTGCACATCTTTGGGTTGTGGGGGCGAAACCCACGCAGACACGGGGAGAATGTGCAAACTCCACACAGACAGTGACCCGCGGCCGGGATCGAACCCGGGTCCTTGGCTCTGTGAGGCAGCAGTGCTAACCGCTGCAATATGTTAAAATAGCGAGTGGTCCGCACGAGTGACCCTCCTTCATCTCAGTGGGCCGCATGATTGAAATTGGGCTTGTCCACTAACCGTGTCCCCAGGAATAAAACTAAATACATTTAACACATGCCGAATATATCATAACGAGTTATAGAAAATGCTTAATCATATATACATTAACAGAACTGTCGACGACTTCAAATGGGAAAAACAAAATAAATATCTAGGCTCTGGTTTGACGCAGAGGGAGCTGACGGCTCTCACAGTCGATGTTGGGAGCAATCAGCACGCTCCTCACTTCGCTCGCCCCTCGCCCTCGCTTTACGTGGCAATCGCTTCAGTCAGACCGGGAGGGAAAAAAAAACGACACGGACGGAATGTGGCAACCCTGCGCCTGGGAAACGGTCAACAAAATGTCTGGTGGGAGCGGCACTCAGAACGCACAGGCCGCAGGTTTCCCATCACTGTTAGAGACTCGATATGAATGCAAAATGATTGTTGTCGATTCGGTTTTTAATGCATCAATAACCTGTATCTATATTCTAGACAGTACAGACGTCAAGGGGTATGGGGAGAGTGCTGGGGGGGGGGAGTGCGGGGGGGGGACGGTAGTGGAGAATGGCGTTGAGTTAGGTGGAGGATTAACCACAATCATACTGAATGGTTCAAAGTGCCGTGCCGCCTACTCCAGCTCCGATTCTCTCTGTAGCACCTGTACTGTAGTGAAAGCTGGAGAGATATCAAACAAACGTTTGGTACAAGAGCATTAAATGCTTATTTGGCATCCGTGCAAACCAGCCGAGGTTAATGAATGGAAAGCAAGCTGAGAGTTGGAGTTTGCATGTTGATCTGGAGCTGCGCCAACACTCAGGTGGTCACCAAATATAATTAATCCTCGAGGTAAAATCTGTTGGTGCTAAGTGACAGACGAGGGATTAACTGATTGTCCCAGCAGAGCAGGAAGTGAGCGTCTCTGATCCATATGCCCGTCCCCTGCTTTGCTGTCTACAACGCTCTGGTGGGCGTTTTGTTTAGACCAGGAGTTGCCACCAGCTGCCTCCTGCCACCTGCCACGCCGAGCTCGCAAAGCGACTCACAGCCCCGGGCCAACCTACAATTCAACGCCAAACGCCCCCCCCCCCCCCCCCCCCCTCCCAACCCCCTCACAATCTCCCCCATCAGCCTTCCAAACAGACTATTCCCTCCGCGGCACGTTACTTCTCCTCCCCCTCCGATCATCGCCGCCCCCCCCCCCCCAGCGTCACCCACCTTCCCTTGGCACCTGGCCCTGCAAGCACAGCAGATACAACGCCTGCCTGTTTAACCTCCTCCCTTCCCACCAACCAAGGCCTCAGACCCAACTACCAGGTGGAACGGCAAAGTCACTTGAATTTTCAATCCAGCACCCTGGTCTTCGCTGCTCACCTTGCAGTCTCCTCGGGGGGGTGGCTAGCGTGGGGGGGGGGGGATATGAGACAAAGACTGGTTTACGGAATTCCTCCATTCGGCGTGCAGGTCTGACCCTAAGCGGCCGGCCATTTTAATTCTCTGCCCCGCTCCCAATCTGACCTGTTCCCCCTCCGACACGTTGTGATGCCTGCCTCGTTGGCATCTCATTTGCGGCTCCCAAACATAATCCGTTGGATGGCATCAACGTGAAACAAAATACTTAGAGAAGAAAAGTGGGGCTAAGAGTTTAATCGTTGTGTTGCCCTTTTACTGTTTCAAACAAATGTTTTAATGAAAAACACCATCGTCCCGTAAATAAGCTTGTCTGAGTGGAATAACTGCATCCCAGTTAAAGACATACCCCACCCCCCCCGTGGCTTGTGTTTTGCGGAAGCCATTGGTTGGGGGTGGGATCTTCCAGCCCCGCCGCTTTCGTCCGTTTTTCCCGTTTTTCCCGTTGCTCACACACTCCTGTGCCGGTGAGGCCGCAGCAGTCGGTCGCCATCGGCAGGACCGGAACATCGCGCTGATGGGAAGGACTGGAAAATTTCAGCCAATGCCTTCATTCCATAAGACCATAAGACATAGGAGCGGAAGTAAGGCCATTCGGCCCATCGAGTCCACTCCGCCATTCAATCATGGCTGATTCCAACTCCATTTACCCGCTCTCTCTCCATAGCCCTTAATTCCTCGAGAAATCAAGAATTTATCAACTTCTGTCTTAAAGACGCTCAACGTCCCGGCCTCCACCACCCTCTGTGGCAATGAATTCCACAGACCCACCACTCTCTGGCTGAAGACATTTCTCCTCATCTCTGTTCTAAAGTGACTCCCTTTTATTCTAAGGCTGTGCCCCCGGGTCCTAGTCTCCCCTGCTAATGGAACCAACTTCCCTACGTCCACCCTATCTAAGCCATTCATTATCTTGTAAGTTTCTATTAGATCTCCCCTCAACCTCCTAAACTCCAATGAATATAATCCCAGGATCCTCAGACGTTCATCGTATGTTAGGCCTACCATTCCTGGGATCATCCGTGTGAATCTCCGCTGGACCCGCTCCAGTGCCAGTATGTCCTTCCTGAGGTGTGGGGCCCAAAATTGCTCACAGTATTCTAAATGGGGCCTAACTAATGCTTTATAAAGCTTCAGAAGTACATCCCTGCTTTTATATTCCAAGCCTCTTGAGATAAATGACAACATTGCATTTGCTTTCTTAATTACGGACTCACCCTGCAAGTTTACCTTTAGAGAATCCTGGACTAGGACTCCCAAGTCCCTTTGCACTTCAGCATTATGAATTTTGTCACCGTTTAGAAAATAGTCCATGCCTCTATTCTTTATTCCAAAGTGCAAGACACGCACTTGCCCACGTTGAATTACATCAGCCATTTCTTGGACCACTCTCCTAAACTGTCTAAATCTTTCTGCAGCCTCCCCACCGCCTCCATACTACCTGCCCCTCCACCTATCTTTGTATCATCGGCAAACTTAGCCAGAATGCCCCCAGTCCCATCATCTAGATCGTTAATATATAAAGAGAACAGCTGTGGCCCCAACACTGAACCCTGCGGGACACCACTCGTCACCGGTTGCCATTCCGAAAAAGAACCTTTTATCCCAACTCTCTGCCTTCTGCCTGACAGCCAATCGTCAATCCATGTTAGTACCTTACCTCGAATACCATGGGCCCTTATTTTACTCAGCAGTCTCCCGTGAGGCACCTTATCAAAGGCCTTTTGGAAGTCAAGATAGATAACATCCATTGGCTCTCCTTGGTCTATCCTATTTGTTATCTCTTCAAAGAACTCTAACAGGGTTGTCAGGCACGACCTCCCCTTACTAAATCCATGCTGACTTGTCCTAATCCGACCCTGCACTTCCAAGAATTTAGAACTCTCATCCTTAACAATGGATTCTAGAATCTTGCCAACAACCGAGGTTAGGCTAATTGGCCTATAATTTTCCATCTTTTTCCTTGTTCCCTTCTTGAACAGGGGGGTTACAACAGCAATTTTCCAATCCTCTGGGACTTTCCCTGACTCCAGTGACTTTTGAAAGATCATAACTAACGCCTCCACTATTTCTTCAGCTATCTCCTTTAGAACTCTAGAATGTAGCCCATCTGGGCCTGGAGGTTTATCAATTTTTAGACCTCTTAGTTTCTCTAGCACTTTCTCTTTTGTGATGGCTACCATATTCAACTCTGCCCCCTGACTCTCCTGAATTGTTGGGATATTACTCATGTCTTCTACTGTGAAGACTGACGCAAAGTACTTATTTAGTTCCTCAGCTATTTCCTTGTCTCCCATCACTAGATTACCAGCGTCATTTTGCAGCGGCCCAATGTCTACTTTTCCCTCCCGTTTGTTTTTAATGTATTTAAAGAAACTTTTACTATCATTCCTAATGTTACTGGCTAGCCTACCTTCAAATTTGATCCTCTCTTTCCTTATCTCTCTCTTTGTTATCCTCTGTTTGTTTTTGTAGACTTCCCAATCTTCTGACATCCCACTACTCTTTGCCACATTATAGGCTTTCTCTTTTGCTTTGATGCATTCCCTAACTTCCTTTGTCAGCCATGGCTGCCTAATCCCCCCTCTGATAACCTTTCTTTTCTTTGGGATGAACCTCTGCACTGTGTCCTCAATTACTCCCAGAAACTCCTGCCATTGCTGTTCTACTGTCTTTCCCACTAGGCTCTGCTCCCAGTCGATTTTCGTCAGTTCCTCCCTCATGCCCCTGTAGTTACCTTTATTTAACTGTAACACCTTTACATCTGATTCTACCTTCTTTCTTTCAAATTGGAGATTGAATTCGACCATATTATGATCACTGCCTCCTAAGTGCTCCCTTACTTTAAGAGCTTTAATCAAGTCTGGCTCATTACATAACACTAAGTCCAGAATGGCCTGTTCCCTCGTGGGCTCCATCACAAGCTGTTCCAAAAAGCCCTCCTGTAAACATTCAATGAATTCCCTTTCCTTGGGTCCACTGGCAGCATTATTTACCCAGTCCACCTGCATATTGAAGTCCCCCATGATCACTGTGACCTTGCCTTTCTGACATGCACTTTCTATTTCGTGGTGCATTTTGTGCCCCCGGTCCTGACCACTGTTAGGAGGCCTGTACATAACTCCCATTATGGTTTTTTTTGCCTTTGTGGTTCCTCAACTCTACCCACACAGACTCCACATTCGAGGGCTAGGTTTCATGCCCGTGAACATTTTGGGCGCGTTCTACCCAACAAAATGACTAACGGAGGGATTCCTCCCGTTCGCCGGCAGCGCACCCACATCCGTGGCTGCTGCGGGAAACAGAGAGTATACACCCACACTTATGGTGCGGTCTAATGGCCGCGGTGTGCCTGAAAAGCAGCTCGTCGCGGCGCATCGTGGCTGATTAAAGCCGGGTAATCCGGCTCCCGGGATCTACCCGGCTTGCAAGATCCAACGCGATATCGGCGGACGTTACGGGCCAGGAGATCACTTTTTGGCAAACCTGCTTACCCTCACTCTAATGTGCAGGCTCCCGAGGTACCTGAGGATGTGGGATTCATCCTCTTCGCCTCGGCGACCTTGGCGAGTGCCGTTCAGTACTGGTCCCCACGAATGGGGACCGGATGGAACGGCACTTGTGGGGGTCTCCCACGGGACTGGAGGCCCCCAGCTGCATGCCCTTTGGGCAGGGTGGTTCCCTGGCAGCCTGGCACCCTGGCAGGTGGAATGGGCACTGCCAAGGTGCCATGTTTGCACTGCCAAGGTACCAAGCTGGCATTCTTTGTGCGCATGCGATCGGGGTGGTGTGGCCTGCGAGGGCGTTGGCGTTCGGGCGGGGTGGGGGCGGGGTCAGGGTTCGCTTCGGGCCTCGGTGTTGCGGAGCTCCCCAGTGAACAAAACAGGGCTATGTGCAGCCTCGGCATTTCCTGCTGAGGCCTCTTATGCAACGCGAGTCGCTGCGAGTGCCGGGAAATACATAGCTAAACGTGCTCACTATGGCCCCATGTGGAGTTGCTGAGGGACCCCTTACCTTTAGAGCTGCCCCCTTTCAGTCCCTCCTTTACCTCCCCCAACCTTTCCTACCTCCAGCGAGGGCATTATCCAATTCACAATGGGTGCCACCCGTCGGGTGACTCATGCGTGGTTTTGCGTCCAGTGTGCACTCCATTTTGGGTCCCTCCCACCTTGCTCCTGGCGTAGTGGGACCGGCACCACGCGCACGCTGTGGCCGAATTGTGCTCATTGTTTCTAATGTAGCAGTGATGATAAATTATTCTGAATGTGCTACTCGAAGTTTTTTGTATCACGCAATCAATGGTAAAAAATAATCTTAATTTTCATTAATTTATTGCTGAAGAAAGAGACATGTTGTCAAAGCTTTGCATCTTGCACGTATCAGGCCATTCGCAGGAATGCCAACTGTAAAGGGAACAACAATTTATACTTCATGAGAAGAAAATGCTGATTGGTTGGTAAGTGGTCTGTCTCTGACTGGTAGAGGTGTTGCCATGGAGAATGCACCAGTGAACTGATGACTGCCAGCAGAACTGCCAAGCTCCGCTTAAATTCAAATCAAGTAAGCTAACCGTGAATGGTTAAAGTATTGCCCTGGGTAATGAGCACAGGTGTCACTTCTTTTTTTTCTTTAGTTGAAACAGGCGCAATGTGTGTTCCTGTTGCTCAAATCCTTGAGATACGTTGCCCTTTCAGGGTAACCTGAGATACACCGGGCAGTTTTCAGGGCCGAAAGTGATGGCCTTTGGCCTGTTCATGAATTTGAGCGATATACAGTGAGCAATGATCTGATTGGGATGGTCATTATCCGGCAGGAAGATTTTGGTGACACCCTGTTTCAGCAGCAAGCTGGGAGGGGTAGCCAATGAATTTCAGTGCCAGTGTGATACCAGTGTGGCGAACTGAGACGCGCTGTGGGTCCAATTCTCCGCGTCTCGATTTCCTCAGGGTCTTTCTTCGTTGTGGAAAATGGGTTTTGCATGCCGCTTCCCGCCTCCTCGACACGTGAGAACACCACCCACCAGGTACGCGGTACATACTCGTGAGACTCGGCCAACATTGTCTACCTCATGCGCTGCAGGAAAGGATGTCCCGAAGCGTGGTACATTGGCGAGACCATGCAGGTGCTGCGACGACGGATGAACGGACATCGCGCAACAATCGCCAGGCAGGAATGTTCCCTTCCAGTCGGGGAACACTTCAGCAGTCAAGGGCATTCAGCCTCTGATCTACGGGTAAGCGTTCTCCAAGGTGGCCTTCAGGATGTGCAACAACGCAGAATCGGCGAGCAGGGATTAATCCTTACCTTAATATTCCACATGCATGAGTACAGCCTCAACAGGGACCTTGGATTCATGTCTCATTACATTTACCCCCCACCATCTCTCCTGGGTTTGCAGAATTCTACCAACTGTCCTGGCTTGAAACAATTCACACCTCTTTAACCTCTGATTATCCCTCTCTCCAGTCTCACCGTCTGGACCTGTAAAGACTTAAATACCGGCACAGACTTGCATTCAAAGTATCGTCTTGCATCATTGACTTTGTCTATATATGTGTTTCTCGAACCCACCTCTCCACTCAACTGATAAAGGAGCAGCGCTCCGAAAGCTAGTGATTTGAAACAAACCTGTTGGACTTTAACCTGGTGTTGTAAGACGTCTTACTGTGCTCACCCCAGCCCAACGCCGGCATCTCCACATCCTGGCTCCTGGTGTCTTTGCTGGGGTGTGGCTTGGGTGTCTACCTTTATCCACCTCCCTTCGCACCTTTCCAGAATTTCTCTGGCTTTCGTCCAATGAGGCCTCGGGAGGGGGGAATCCCAACACCCGATGGATTAGATGATGACCGGTGGACAGGACACCGGGGCCCGCTCCCAGCTGCCCATCTCTGGTGGTGTTGCTCACATGTAACTTGTTGGTATATAAGGTAACGGCAGGAACTCCGGGTTCCCGAAAGCCTGGCTCGATCTGGACAACCCCAAAACAAATTGGTGCATGTCAATACAATTGATGATCTCTTGAGGCGTGATTGACAGGGCAGGTCCAGACATGTCCTGGCAGTTTGCCTGTGTACTGTGATTTTGACTTTGTTCAAGTCTAAATTCCCATCAGCCTACCTGAGGCTGACTGCAACTTGATTTGAAATGTCAAATTCTTTAATTTAATTTTATCGGGCCTAAAATCCAGGCCAATCTAGATTACCACAGTCCTTCCTCTTGATCCAGTGAGCCTCAGCGAACCGGATCTCACAACCCCAACCAAGTCACTGTGAGGGTAAGTATCAGAATCTTGGGCTAACGATCCTATCCCTAATGCACAAGTGTTGACTTGAGTGCTCTTGCAGACAGCAGGTATCAATTCAGCCAGGGCCTCTTGTGGACAGTTTGTGTTCCGGTCCTGTGTATCTTGTCAGCCTGTTTTCAGTAACACATTAGGTATGTTGATCCTATGACCCAGAGAGTGGCGGATCATATCAAACAGCGTTGTCCCTTTGGCTGTTTGTGGCAGTCAAGGTACTGACTTTACCCAAGCTGCCCTGCTTGCAAAACTCAAAACACAGCGCTCACCATTCAACGTGACTCCATGATTTAGCATTTGCTAAACCTTGCTAAGAATTACGCTGGCAACCCGTTTAGGATTATTATTCAGGCTCGCACTTAAGCGTGATAACTGCTACATATAGAACATAGAACGTTAGTGAACGGGGCCCTGTTCTTTGCAGACAGAAAGACCATGTGCACACATTGCGTCTGTTTCATCTGAACAAAATAGGCTGAAGCATGCTTTGGTTCATTCCCCGGGGCAATGCCTTGACCATCATAGATCATAGATCATACAGTGCAGAAGTAGGCCATTCGGCCCATCGAGTCTGCACCGGCTTTTGGAACGAGCAGCCTACCAAGGTCAACACCTCCACCCTATCCCCATAACCCAGTAACCCCACCCAACACTAAGGGCAATTTTGGACACTAAGGGCAATTTATCATGGCCAATCCACCTAACCTGCACATCTTTGGACTGTGGGAGGAAACCCACGCACACACGGGGAGAACGTGCAGACTCCGCACAGAACAGTGACCCAAGCCGGAATCGAACATGGGACCCTGGAGCTGTGAAGCAATTGTGCTATCCACAATGCCACCGTGCTGCCCCATAATAATAATCACTTATTGTCACAAGTAGGCTTCAATGAAGTTACTGTGAAAAACCCCTAGTCACCACATTCCGGCACCTGTTCGGGGAGGCTGGTACGGGAATTGAACCTGCGCTGCTGGTATTGTTCTGCATTACAGGCCAGCTGTTTAGCCCACTGTGCTAAACATCTATTTGCCAATCAACCTGTCTGATTTGAACATCAACAAAGTTTGGCAGCTAACTGTCAGTCATCCGTTAACTGGTGTATTCTGCATGGCAACACCCTGCCCAATCAGCGCCCACTTGCCAATCAATCAGCACTCCCTTCCCATGAAGTGTAGATTGTTGTTCCTATTACACGTGGTACTCTTGTAAAATGTCCTGAAAAGCTTTGACATTTCTTTGTTTCACTGATACCGTTTTATTAATTTGATGTCTTCATTTTATGCCTGTTAAGTTAAAGTTTGTTTCAAAGATGACTTTACTGACAAAACAATGGTTTAAAAAATTTAAATTTGGTGATAATTCAGTGTTCGGTCGATTTTATTTTCAAGTTTTTTCGTATGTTGATAAATAAAGTCAATACCTGTATTTAATTCAAGATGTATGCAAATTATGCGTTCTACCGGAGGCACTTTGGAATTTGTTTTCCAAATTTGGTTTGGAAATATCACATTTTCATCTTGCCTCTCCTCTATGGTTTATCTTTTGATGTATTTTTAAAAAGATGTCACTTCAGGCAAAACGTTCCCCCAACCCTTAGCATAGAAGAAGAGAGGCAGACATATGGGAGGCGGTGGCATAGTGGTATTGGCACGAGCTCAGAAACCCAGGAAAATGCTCTGGGGTTCTGGGTTCAAATCCCAACATGGCAAATGGTGAAATTTGAATTCAGAAGAAAAAGAAACCTGGCATTGAGTCTAACAATGACAATGAAAAACCCATTATTAATGTCCTTCAGCAAAGGGAATCTGCTCTCCTTACCTGGTCTGGTCTACATGTGACTCCAGACCCACACAGTGATGCAGTTGACTCTTAATTGCCCCCTACTGAAATGGCCGAGCAAGCCACTCAGTTCAAGGGCAATTAGGGATGGGCAGTAAATGCTGGCCCACACCCCACGAACCAATAAATAAGTAAAGCAATTTTGCAGGAATATTTCATGTCCCCTTAGTTGGAATAAAAAGTTGCAGATTTTTGCCATTTTCATTTTGAGTTGATAAGCAAACAAAACAGCCCATCTAAGCTAACCCCATTTGCCTGCACTTGGCCCGTACGCCTTTAAACCTTTCCTATCCATGTATCTGTCCAAATGCCTTTTCAATGTTGTCAATGTCCCTGCCTCACCCACTCCCTCCGGCAGCTCATTCCACATACATACCACCCTCTGTGTAAAATTCTTTCCCATCTTAACTTAAACCTACGCCCTCTAGTTCTCGGTTCCCCAACCCTGGGAAAAAGACTGGGAATTCACCCTATCCATGACTCTCATGATCTTGTACACCTCTGTAAGATCACCCCTCAGTCTCCTACATTCCAAAGAAAAACGTCCCAGTCTGTCCAGCCTCCCTATAACTCAGTCCCTTGGGCCCTGGCAACATCCTTTAATATTCCAAATATGTTTTTCCGAAGCAGGAGAGATCATTGCTACTTCGGTACTCACACTCAGGGATTGTGGGAGGGTCACATCAGCACAGTGGCTTGGTCTGAGGACCGGACAATTCAATTCTCTTTTTTTTCTTGGATCCTGTCTCTCCTGGAACTGAGTTGCTCTTTCGGAGGGCCAGCAGGGCACAGGACGGGCCGAATGGCCTCAAACTATGCTGTAACCGTACCATGTTTTACACCACTGTGGGTTGGCCGGAAGTGGCGTTTGAGCCCATGGATGGCACCTGGCTTTCGAACCAACCAAATGGAAAGGAATCCTTGATTAGTCCTGTCGAAGTATTACAAGGCAGACACGGGAGCACTCTTTGATTAATCTTTATTGACATGTGCACACGGAGAGCAAATCAGTGGGGCTCACTGCTTTACTCTCCCTGAGTCCAGTGAAGCAGAAACATTTATAGCTTGATTAACCAATAGAATTACAGTTGCAGTCTAATCCTTCATTTGCATGTCTCACACACCAATAATATCACAGTTAAACTTTCATTTTAGGCCAATGGAAGGACAGTAATTCTAGCCAATAGTAGACAGGACAACTGACCAATAGAAGAGCAAGGTCTTTACATCTCCCTCTTACGTAATCATCTCCCCTTTGCCCTTGGAGATGACGGTAGTTTACAGAAAAGTGCATTCCTGAGAAAGCAACCTCCATCATCCTGTCTCCACATTATTGCGTCATTCACTAAGAAACAAGATATTATGAATTCCATTCTAACTTCTGTCCTTTGCTAAGGAGCAAGATATAATGGATTTCATACTAACTCATGTCCATTGCTAAGGAACAGTATACCGTGGATTCCACAGTCCCGTGTGACACAGGTTCTGGGTTTGGATAATCCCATTCCAAAAAAGACATGGGTCCACAACACAGAGGAATCCCAATGCAGAGCAACTTTGAAACGTTGCTTTGAGAGGTTTAGGGTTAGGGTTCAGGTTAGTCATTTATGGGGTGGGTTAATAATTTGGCCCGGCCAGCATTTATTGCCCGACCCTAATTGCCCTTGAACTGAATGGCTTGCCAGACCACCTCGGAGGGCATTTAAGAGTTTCTGCAGATCTGGAGTCACATGTAGGCCAGACCGGCTAAGGACGGCAGATTTCCTTCCCTGAAGGACATTCGTGAGGGTTTTTACAACAATCGATAATGGTCACCTTTAGACATTTAGTTCCAGATTTTTATTCAAATTCCACAATCTGACACGGCGAGACACGAACCCAGGCCCCCACGGCATCACCCTGGGTCTCTAGATGAGTGTTTTCAAACATTTTTTTCCCGCACTCATTTTTACCAACCGGCCGACCTTTGGGACGCCCTCCAGCCGACCTTCCCAACAGACCATTTTCACCGACCTTTAATGAGGCAGGTCCTCATGATCTCACTTGCTTTGTCATTCAATGTTACATTTCTGCTAAGAGCTTCAGCTGATTTTTTAAGTTCTCACTGCATCCTTTGAAAAAAATAGAGGTTGTCCTCGAACTATCCAATGCCTTTGATGCTTGGTGGGTTTTAAACTTTCTTTTTCCAGTACTTCCCTGCATATAGAATCCCAACAGAATCATAGGGCCGGATTCTCTGATCCTGAGGCTAAGTGTTGACGCCGTTGCGATTCTCGACGGCATCAACACGGCCCCAGGATCAGCAATTCTGGCCCCTCCAGGGGGCCAGCAGGGTTCTAGAGCGGTTCACGCTGCTCCAGCTGCTGATCCGGCCGTGGAACGGGCGCTGGGGGATGCGCGCATGTGCAGTGGGTCCGGCGCGAACCCGCACATGCGCAGTCCCACCGGCGCGATTTCCGCGCATGCGCGGTGTCTCCCTTGTCCGCGCCGGCCCCGACCCAACATGGCGCAGGAGTACAGGCGTCGGCGCGGAGGAAAGGAGGCCGGGTGACAGAGAGGCTGGCCCGCCGATCGGTGGGTCCCGATCGCCGGCCAGGCCACATCGGAGGCCTCCCCCGGGGTCGGACCTCCCCCTCCCACCCCCACAGGCCACCACCCGACCCTTAAATGCTGACTCCCCGCCGGCTGAGAGCAGGTGTGCATGGCGCCGGTGGGACTCGGGGTTTCCACGACGGCCACTCGGCCCATCCCGGCCCGAGATTCGGCGGGCTGGCCGCGTAGAGCGGGCCGCGACCAGCGCTCTGCCAACCACGCCGGCGCCAATGCCGCCAATTCTCAGCTCTGCGATTCGCGCTGGTTGCAGGGATTCTCCGGCCCAGCCCCGGGCTGAGAGACTCCCGCCCATAGAATCCGTACAGTGCAGAAGGATGTCATTTCGCCCAACAAGTCTGCACCAGCCCTTGGAAAGAGCACCCTACTTAAGCCTACGCCTCCACCCTATCTCCGTAACCCAGTAACCCCACCTAACCTTTTGGTCACTAAGGGGCAATTTAGCATGGCCAATCCACCTAGCCTGCACATCTTTGGTCTGTGGGAGGAAGCCGGAGCACCCTGAGGAAACCCATGCAGACACGGGGAGAAAGTGCAATCTCCACACAGTCACCCGAGGCTGGAATTGAACCCGGTTCCCTGAATGTGATAACCACTGTGCCACCATGCTGCCCACATGGGCTTTGCAGGCTGATTTACCCTGGCACAATTAACAAAGCCATACCCCAAGAAATCATCTTCACACTGCTTTGTTCCCGATATCAGTTTTTTCTTTGTTTAAAACGATCCATCTTCAGTTCTTCACAGTGCTGTTGCCTCGCTTGTTCGCAGCTAGAAAATGGAGGAATCTCTCCTCCATGATTTAGTGCCAAAAGCCGCGATGTCAGTTATATGTGCCGGGCGCGTGACCTGCTCTCTGCTGCCGCTTCAGGGCGGGAAGACGGCATGTTCGCACTTAAAAGTCAGTCTCGGCTGTTGGACACTTCTCCCACCATCGGGAATGCAGCGACCGATCGCTCTGTGATCCTCCCCACATCTGCCCCGATCCAGCTGCGGATCGCTATCCGCAGTTTGTAAAACAATGCTCCAGATTACCAGCCCAGCGACAATATCATTCAGCCATCATAAATGGAAAAATATCACAATAGATGCACCAGGAGGAAAACTAAATACAAGTCACAGAAAGGGTTTAGCTGAATTAAATATAGCTTAATAAAATGCTAATGGAGAAAATAACGGGACTTAAGATAGACACATTTCCAGGAAATTACGGTTTTCAAACAGGTAAGAACCTTAAAGATGAATGATGTAGAATTTTCAAAAACTCTCTTGATTTAATAACAATAATCTTTATTAGTGTCACCAGTAGGCTTACATTAACACTGCAATGAAGTTACTGTGAAAATCCCTCGTCGCCACACTCCGGCGCCTGTTCAAGTACGCAGAGGGAGAATTCAGAATGTCCAATTCACCTAACAGGCAAGTCTTTTCGGAGGGAACCGGAGCACCCGGAGGAACGTGCAAACTCCGCACAGACACTGACCCAAGCCAGGATTCAAACCTGGGAACCTGGCGCTGTGAAGCAACAGTGCTGACCACTGTGCCACCATGTTTGAGGAAGGGTGGATTAGAAAATTGCAAGTGTCGTTCCGTTCTCTTAAGACATGAAACAAGGAATCAGATATCGACAGAGCGGGCCAGGTTTTGGAGACCTTACTGCAAATCAAGAATAAAGTGTCTGAGCATTTGGATAGTATGTGTGGTCAGCATCAGGTTCGATTTGTGAAGGGTAATAGGTCATGTCTATCTAACTGATTGTGTATTTTGAGGAGGTGATTAACAGGGTGGATAAGACAGTGTTGGCAGATGTTGTCCAGATTGACTTCCAAAAGGTTCCGCTATGAGGTGCAGAGGGATCTGGGTGTTCGAGTGCATAACTCACAAAAGGCTAGCATGCAAGTACAACAAGTAATTAGGAAAACTAATAGAATGTTATATTAAAGTCAGTGCCACAGTGGTTAGCACTGTTGCCTCACATCAGCAGGAACCCAGGTTCGATACTGACCTTGGGTGACTGTCTGTGCGGAGTCTGCACGTTCTCCCCGTGTCTGCGTGGGTTTCCTCCGGGTGCTCCGGTTTCCTTCCACAGTCCAAAGATGTGCAGGTTAGGTGGATTGGCCATGCTCAATTGCCCCTTAGTGTCCAAAGGTTAGGTGGGGTTACGGGGTAGAGTTGATGTGTTGGCCTAGATAGGGAGCTCTTTCAGAGGGTCGGTGCAGACCCGATGGGCCGAATGGCCTTCTTCTACATTGTAGGGATTCTAAGGATTCTATGACAAGCAAATGACTGCGGATGCTGGAATCTGAAACACAAACAGAAAATGCTGGACAATCTCAGCAGGTCTGACAGAGAGACGAGGGGGCTAACGTTGCGAGTCTAGATGACTCTCTGTCTATGAGAATGTTATCTTTTATTGTGAGGGAAATTGAATACAAAAGTAGAGAGGTTATGCTTCAGTTTTCCAGAGTACTAGTGAGATCACATCAGGAGTGCTGTGTACAGTATTGGTCACCTTATTTACGGAAAGATGGAAATGCGTCAGAAGCAGTTTAGAAATAGTTTACCAGACTAATACCAGGAATGGGCGAGGTGTCTTATGAGGAATGTTTGGAGAGGTTAGACGTTGTTTGAAAGAACATAAAACATACAGTGCAGAAGGAGGCCATTCGGCCCATCGAGTCTGCACCGACCCACTTAAGCCCTCACTTCCACCCTATCCCCCTAACCCAATAACCCCTCCTAACCTTTTTGGTCACTAAGGGCAATTTATCATGGCCAATCCACCTAACCTGCACATCTTTGGACTGTGGGAGGAAACCGGAGCACCCGGAGGAAACCCACGCAGACACGGGGAGAACGTGCAGACGTCGCACAGACAGTGACCCAGCGGGGAATTGAACCTGGGACCCTGGTGCTGTGAAGCCACAGTGCTAGCCACGTGTGCTACCGTGCTGCCCCCAAAAAATATGGAACGCGTCACAAATTTGTGTGTCACCCTTGCGTAGGGGTCATGCTAACCTTCTCTGTATTGTTCCAATTTTAGTTTATGTGCTGCCAAAGCGAGCATGAGTAAGTGGCGATTTGATTGAAACCTTTAAGATGCTGCGGGGTGTTGACAGGGCGGATGTGGAGAGGATGTTTCCTCTTGTCAGGCCAGCAGCACGGTTCAATTCCCGTAACAGCCTCCCCGAACAGGTGCCGGAATGTGGCGACTAGGGGCTTTTCACAGTAACTTCATTGAAGCCTACTTGTGACAATAAGCGATTTACATTTCATTTCATTGTGGGAGAATCTAGGATTAGGGGGGGCGGGGTCACTATTTAAAAATAAGGGGGTCATCCATTTAAAACGGAGATAAGGCAATCTTTTCTCTCTCAGAGACTCGTTAGTCTCTGGGACTCTTTTCTTGGAAAAGTGGTGGAAGCAGTCTTTGAATATGTTTGAAATGAAAATGAAAATCGCTTATTGTCACAAGTAGGCTTCAATGAAGTTACTGTGAAAAGCCCCTAGTCGCCACATTCCAGCGCCTGTTCGGGGAGGCTGGTACGGGAATTGAACCGTGCTGCTGGCCTGCCTTGGTCTGCTTTCAAAGCCAGCGATTTAGCCCTATGCTAAACAGCCCCTTGTTTAAGTCAAAGGTGGACAGATTCTTGGGAAGCAAGGGTTGTCGGCGGGGGTGGGTGTCAGCAGGATACAGATTTGTGGTTACAATCAGATCGGCCATGATCTTATTAAATGGCCCCCTCCAGAGGCCCAAAGGCCTACTCCTCCTCCTTGTTTGTGCGTTGGTATGTTTAAAAGAATTATGAACAGAATCAGGTGCAACCCTTGTAACATTGAGAATGTTTAACGAGCGAGTAACACATCTTTAACAATTACTTCACATCTTTAACAAAGTAAAACGTCCTTCAAAGCAGCAATTCAATACCTCGAGTCACATTGGGTGATATTGTGATGCGTGACAAAAAGAGGTGGGTTTTAAAGGACAAGAGAGAGCTGGGAAGTGTTTTGTGAGGGAACTTTGGAGCTTCGGGCCTAGGTAGCTGAAGGTAAGGCCTCCAGTGTTGGAGCCTGTGGTAGGCTATAATAGGGGTATCGCGGTACCTAGGTGGGATGTACCTTATGCTGTAGTATGAGTGGTAGAACCTGCCTGTTGGTTCCGCCCAGCAGGCGGAGCATAAGAGTCTGTGTTTCACCCACAGCAGTCATTCTGTACCGGAGCTGCTGGGGTAACTACTTGTTCATTAAAGCCTTCAATTGGACTACAATCTCGCTTCAGTAGTGATTGATCGTGCATCAGAGCCATAATACCGGGAGTCCAGAATTAGCTGAGTGCAAACACCTCGAGGGGGACGTAAGTCTGCAGGAGGTTTCAGAGGCGGGGAGGGGTGACGTTATGAGGGCGATTCACTTTTCAGACGAGGCCTTCACCCGAGGCTCCCAGCCACTCTCTCAGATGGGCGTCAGAGCAGGGGAGTTCTGCCCTTCCCCCCCACCTTTCTGCCCCCTTCCCCCCCCCCCCCCCCCCCCCACCATGCCCTGTCTGCTATTTATCACTCAATCTAAATGCACTGGGCGATCTTTAGACAATTTGTTCACAGCAAGCTCCCACACACAGCAATGAGATAATGGCGCGATCATCTATTTTCCAAAGATGTAGAGTGCGGCGTAAACATTGACCAGGGCGCAGGGGAGAATTTCCCAAGACCCTCATGCCCAATTCAGAGGGTGGTCCCATCTGGAAATCGAATCTGGTTTGCTGCGATTCTATCAGTTTGTGCAGTAATCTGTGGGGGAGTAAATAAACTGCAGCTGGGCCATGTTTCTGACGCAACTCAGAGGGACCGCATTGTGAAGCGATGACCTCCTCTCGCAGCTAACCGGGAGCCGTTCTTGAATTGGTTCTTCAGGAAACAATGGTTGTTCCCTGAGATCACTGTAAATGTGACTCGCTAAGGAGAGAGCCAGCTGGATAGTCCAATAAAGCAGCCTGACTCAGCAACCAAATAAATAGCTCTCTCATTAATTAAGACATTGGGTGCGCTGGAGAGTTGAACTGGATTGGGTCCAGCTCCAGATATTACGAGACTCCCATTAACTGCTTCGCTGGCCTATTGTGCCTTCGAGAAAGCTCTAATCTACTTGCTGTTTTCTTCGTACACCCTGCCAAGAAGCCTGAATCTGGACTGGATAATATCTCTATTCTCGGCACTTCTGTTCCCAGTGTAGAATGAGCTGATGGTGGAGAATGCCATATAACCAACTTACTTCATGAATCCTGAGCAACCCTACGCTCCCCTCATTGTCCCTTTGTTGTCCCCACCTCACCCTTAGTGCCGGTCACTCTATGTGTGAACAGCTGGCTCCCAGAATCAGCCCTAGTCGGAAGCTAGTTATTTGGTGGCACGGTTGCGCAGTGGTTAGCACTGTTGCTTCACAGCGCCAGGGTCCCAGGTTCGATTCCCGGCTCGGGTCACTGTCTGGAGGACGTTCTCCGTGTGTCTGCGTGGGTTTCCTCCGGGTGCTCCTGTTTCCTCCCACAATTCCTGAAAGACCTGCTTGTTGGGTGAATTGGACATTCTGAATTCGCCCTCTGTGCACCCGAAGAGGCGCCGGAGTGTGGCAACTAGGGGCTTTTCACAGTAACTGCATTGCAGTGTTAATGTAAGCTTTAAAATGATTATTATTATTTGATAGAGTATCAGACGAGCTCAGGAGATAGCACCCGCTCCTCATTGGAAGTGTTGCTCTTTTTAGCCTTAGTTTTATTACCTCTGATTATATCACCTTTGCTCACGAGTCGCCAGGTATCTTTCGGATACCGCCACGTGGTTCAAGCTCGGGTTATGATTAATAAGTCAGCACACCGCTTAGTAAGATTGAAATCAACGGTCATTTATTATATACAACAATTAATGCTTACACAATAATCCTACTATCTATATCGAAACCTACCACTACTGGCCAATTCTTAACTTTAGGAAGGGCCCACCAGGTCAGGGAAACGAATGGTTTATCGAATCGGATCTGGCCCGCGGGATTCAAAAGGCTGATACGGGTCGATGGCTAGGAGTCTCTATCGGGTAGCGATCGCTGGAGTCAGACTTACAGTTTCTGGTCGATGTTCTTGCGAAGGTCGCGAGTAGGAGAAGAAGGGAGAGAGCGAGAGATCTGAACTTGGCCCCTCACTTTATAGGGCCCAGCGGCTTCCCGCCTCTCGGGGCGGCCCTTGACCCTGAGTCCCAAGTTATTGGACTTGTTCCCAATCACTGGGTTCGATATTCTCCAATAACGGGGCGATTCCTCGATCGGGGGGGGGTGGTCGTTCACCTGTCTTTGTCTCGGCCACTGCAGGCGCCGACAGGTCTGGCCCGGCATTCAATTGCTAATATGTTGCAATTGTTCCCGGGGATAGCCGATTAAACAGCAGATGTCTGGGTTGATGTGCTGCTAATAGTCTTGAGTATCGATCTGGGCCGACTTCCCCAGAGCCGAATACGCTACTCTGTCTGCAGCTGTCCGTTTGTGTCCTGTTGGCTGCTTTTCCCATCAGCCTTTTCGGTGAACCATTTTAAATCGGGTTTTGGCCAAATTAATAGGGAATCAGCCATTTTAGGTGGCTACAGAAGTTTGTGGTTGTTCAACTCCTGCTTGGAGCAATCTAGGCTGACATTCCCAGAGTAGTACTGAGGGAATTGCCGCACTGTGATATGAGAGGTTAAACCGACGCCTGCTATCTCACAGGGTTTTTATGGGAACTATCACGAAGGAAAGTGTGGGAGTTCTCTCCGGTATCCTGGCTAACATTTGATCCCTCAACCAACAGATTTTTAAAAAACAAATCCACCTATCTCTTTGTTGGTCATGGGATCTTGCTGTGTGTAAATCGGATTCCACCTTCCGTCATGACAACAGTACATCTTTGGCATTAATGTGCTCTGAGACGTCGTTAAGGATACAAAGGCCTTCTTTCGTGGTTTTCCATAAGATTGAGGCTGGGACAATGGCCGAAGTTTTCCGGCCGTTCCCGCCAGTGGGATTTTCCAGTCCTGCCGATGGAAGACACCGCCACCCCCACCCCCCACCAGCCCCATCACTGGTTCACCGGCGGCAGAGGTCATGCGAACAATGGGAAAACCCATTGACAATGGCGGGATGCCTCAACCACCGGAAAACATGGGGAGGGGGAGGAGTGGAAAATTCTGCCCAATGTCTAAAAACTTTCGGACTTTCGCTGTAAAAGGCAGAGATTAACCTTTCTTGCCATTAAGATCATTTCCTTATTTCATTGGACACCGGCAGCGCTGGCTGGGAATTCTATGCCCATCCCTAAATGCCCTTGAGAAGGTGGCTCGGAGCTGCCTTCTTGAACTGCTGCAGTCCTTTGTTCGGCCATTTCAGAGGACAATTGAGAATCAACCGCGCCAGTGTGAGCCTGAAGCTGCAGGCCGGGTTGGGTAAGAACAACAGATTTGCCGCCCTTGAAGTATTTTACTGAATGCAAGGTGTTTTTATTCAACAATTGACGATAGATAGTTTCATGGTCACCTTGACTGAGATTAGCTTTTGGTTCCAGATGCTTATTTTCCCCTAGCTGCCATGGTGGGATCTGAACCAGTATCCTCAAAGCCTTAGCTTGGGCCTCTGGATTGCTAGTCCAGTGACATTACCATGGCGCCATCATCCCCCCTTGAGCTTTTTATGCATCAAACATGGCCACCACTCTGCATCAAACATGGCCGCCACTCTGCAACAAGCATGGCCACCACACTGCATCAAACATGGCCGCCACTCTGCACCAGGCATGGCCACCACACTGCATCAAACATGGCCACCACTCTGCAACAAGCATGGCCACCACACTGCATCAAACATGGCCGCCACTCTGCATCAGGCATGGCCACCACACTGCATCAAACATGGCCGCCACTTTGCAACAAGCATGGCCACCACACTGCATCAAACATGGCCGCCACTCTGCATCAAGCATGGCCACCACACTGCATCAAACATGGCCACCACACTGCATCAAACATGGCTGACCCACTCTTACCTCCTGTCCAAGGTGTGCTGGTAGGATGTGGAATTGGATAATCGACCTGTTTGACCGTATTATGAACGCACCTTCCGTTGCCATTGCCCAGGGTGGGATTTGAACCCAGAGCATTGGGCTGAGACACTAATAATAATAATAATAAACTTTATTTATGTCACAAGTACTGGTGCAGACTCGATGGGCCAAGTGGCCTCCCTCTGCACTGTACATTCTACGAATTCTATGAAGTAGGCCTACATTAACACTGCAATGAAGTTACTGTGAAAAGCCCCTAGTCGCCACATTCCGGCGCCTGTTCGGGTACACGGAGGGAGAATTCAGAATGTCCAGTTCACCTGACAAGAACATCTGTCAGGACTTGTGGGAGGAAACCGGATCACCCGGAGGCAACCCACGCAGACACAGGGAGGACGTGCAGACTCCGCACAGACAGTGACCCAAGCAGGGAATCGAACCTGGGACCCTGGAGCTGTGAAGCAACAGTGCTAACCACTGTGCCACCGTGCCGCCCACCCCACATCACCACATGACATGCCCATATTTAGCACACTGGGCTAAATCGCTGGCTTTGATAGCAGATCAAGGCAGGCCAGCAGCACGGTTCGATTCCCGTAACAGCCTCCCCGAACAGGCGCCGGAATGTGGCGACTAGGGGCTTTTCACAGTAACTTCATTTGAAGCCTACTTGTGACAATAAGCCATTTTCACTTCACTTCACTTCACCTTTTGTCAGATATGGTGCAATGACTGTAATGCCTGCTGTACAACGGCAGTACCTTGCAATGGTGAATGTACCCGCACCAGGATTACTTCCAAATGATGAGTCAAATAATCATATTAGCTGCGGTAATCTCCCAATATCCGACAGAACTGTAACTTTGCATAAAATCACCGCCCACTCACTGATCAAAGCAGCCGAAGGACTGGGCCTAACCCGACCCGATTGTGAAATTAAGCAAGTTTTATACCACTGGCTGGTCCTCTGCCAAGGAAAACGAGTGAAATGCAAATATTAGGGGCAGTTTACTTATTAAAAACCGACTATACCATGAGGTCAATACAGACAATCAGAGAGATTTCACAAGGAGCTGAAGATGTTGGCCAATCATGTGGGCAAGTTGTATTTATAAAGTGTTTAAGGACATCCAAAACATGTCGTCTTTTAAAATCTTTCCTACTTCAAGACTGTGAAGAAAACAACTTTACAACTCTGTTTCGAAATAAATAACTTTGTCTTTATTGACCAAAGTCTGCATGCAGATGGCTACAGGTTAGAGCAGAGAGAGCTGTTAAGGTAAACCTGCTCATTCTTTCTCAAGCTCGCAAAGACATGGAGAAAACGTTCAATATTTATACACAAGCTGTATCATTTTACAAAAACGGACCTTGTTCAAAAATGTCAATACAGTCATAACTTCTGATCAAACATGTTGTCATGGAAAGACCCTGACTCGACTTATTTGCAGTAGTTTGTCTTTAGAGGATTTAAGACGTGGTCCTATTTTGTTTTTACCTCTGCTCTCATGATGCCTTGATGCAGATGGACCTAGGTCATGAGGAAGTTGTGTTATTAGGACATTCCTAGATCGTGGCTTTGTTATCAGGTTTTAATAAGGTCAGGCACTATCTTCCCTCTTCTGGCCTTGTATGATACAATTATGTGGATTCTTAGCTTTGTCTAGTTTGTCAGGGTCTGGTCTTGGCCCTGAGCTGACACAGCTGTCTCACACTTGGTTACATGAGTTGGCTATTTTTCCCATCATGCTATTGCTGAGTTTGTACACTTTCACAAACACTTTACACTCAATGAAGAACGTCTTGAAGTGCGATGTGCAGATGCCAGCATTGGACTGGGGAGAGCACAGTAAGAAGCCTTACAACAGCACAGGGCAGCATGGTAGCACAGTGGTTAGCACAGTTGCTTCACAGCTCCAGGGTCCCAGGTTCGATCCCTGGCTTGGGTCACTGTCTGTGCAGAGTCTGCATGTTCTCCCCGTGTCTGCGTGGGTTTCCTCCGGGTGCTCCGGTTTCCTCCCACAGTCCAAAGATGTGCAGGTTAGGTGGATTGGTCATGCTAAATTGCTCCTTAGTGTCCAGAAAAGGTTGTGTGGGGTTGCTGGGTTACGGGGATAGAGTGATGGTGTGGGCTTGGATAGGGTGATCTTTCCAAGAGCCAGTGCAGACTCGATGGACCGAATGGCCTCTTTCTGCACTGTAAATTCTATGAACACCAGGTTAAAGTCCAACAGGTTTGTTCGGAATCACTAGCTTTCGGAGCATAGCTCCTTCATCAGCTGGGTGAACCTGCTCCTCGGGCCTCCTCACTGCCTGTTTTTACCTCATGATGTGCATGGGCGCATATTATGACATCCCCCCTTTTTTTAAAAATGTGTCGGTTGCTTAGAGCATATACAACATATTTACAGATATAACTATTTACAGCAAATGGCGAGTGAATGCATATGTACATGTAAGGTGTCCAGCGTGCAGATACAGAACAATATGTACAAAGGAAATATTTATAAGTCCAATCTCTGGGGCTGGCGCGGATCCTTGTCGACCTCCTGAGAGGCCCCGCCCGAGCTTTTTATGCATCAAGCATGGCCGCCACTCTGCATCAAACATGGCCGCTACTCTGCGATGATGGCAGGCGGGATTGCAGACAGATCGGTGGCCTCGTGGAGCGAGGTGTCCGGAAAAGGCATAACGACAGCTGGGAACGTGAGATCCGGTGGTGGGCAGGCAAATTTGCGTAGTGCCCTTCTGTTGCGCCTGACAATGGATCCATCAGCCATGCAAACCACAAACGACCTGGGAGCAGCCTGTCGAACAACAACAGCTGGAGCTGACCAGCCTCCACCTGGCAACTTGACGCGAACGGCATCTTCCGGAGAGAGCACAGGCAAATCAATAGCATGAGCATCGTATGTCAGCTTTTGCCGGTTTCTGAGTTGCTGCACCTTTTGCAGCACTCCGAACTGTAAATGAATGGCCGGAACAGTCGTCCGCAGGTCACGATTCAGAAGGAGTTGTGCCGGAGACATACCGGTGGACAGAGGGGTTGCCCTGTACGCCAGGAGGGCAAGGCTAAAGTCAGAAGCGATTTTTCTGGCATCGGACGCATCCTCGAGGCCCGAGGCCTCAATATAGAGAAGGAACCTGTGCTTTAAGACCCGCAGTTGGCGCCGAGATTGCCGGAGATCCGGAGCTGTGGAGGGGCCTGGATCTTCTCCATGCCGCTGGAAGGCACTTGCTGGTCGTCACTGAATTATTCAAGGTAAATTACTGAGATGAAGTAGACTCCTGGTACCATGTCGTGTTATTCACCCCGGGGTAACACGGACTGCAACAGGATGCAGATGAACTGTAAAGCAGACACCAAACGTAGGCGTTGGTTCAATACGATTTATTGATCTTCTGTTTCAATGCACACAGCTGGCTGTGGGTTGACACTCTACTACTCTGAGTGTACTAACTCTAACTTACTAGACCAGGCGAGCTCTGATCCACGTGTAGAAGGTGCTGACTGAGATACACCCTGACTGTCACTACAGTTGTCACCAGTGGAAAGAGGCGGAGTGCTGATGCCTCGTGTGTTTTATAGTTGGAAGCCCCCCTCTGGTGTTCAGTCTGGTGATTGGTTGTGTTCTTTCCTGAATGTTGATTGGCTAACCTGGGTGTCTGTCACTGCCTGTTTTTATCTCATGATGTGCATGGGTGCATATCATAGATTATCATAGAATTTACAGTGCAGAAGGAGGCCATTTGGCCCATCGAGTCTGCACCGGCTCTTGGAAAGAGCACCCGACCCAAGGTCAACACCTCCACCCTATCCCCATAACCCAGTAACCCCACCCAACACTAAGGGCAATTTTGGACACTAAGGGCAATTTATCATGGCCAGTCCACCTAACCGGCACATCTTTGGACTGTGGGAGGAAACCGGAGCACCCGGAGGAAACCCACGCACACACGGGGAGAACGTGCAGACTCTGCACAGACAGTGACCCAAGCTGGGAATCGAACCTGGGACCCTGGAGCTGTGAAGCAATTGTGCTATCCACCATGCTACCGTGCTGCATATTATGACAGCCAGGAGTAGATGATGAAACGTGCCGCCGTTATGATTCAAGATTCCGGTAGGGTTGACTTCAGTAGGCGAATAGTTGATTTTGAGGTTCCAGTCAAACTGACTTTAGCAGGTGAATAGCTGCTTTTGCGATTCTGTAGTTGGCGGAGAAGCTGCCCACTTCTCTTTTCAGCTGCAGATGTTTGCTGGCTGGGCTGACTTGCACAGAAAGAGAGAGAGAGAGACAGATGTTCGAGATTTGCCTGCAAAAATGGCTATTTGTAGGGGCACTGCCTGTGTGCTTGCTGTTTTTTGAAATGAAATGAAAATGAAATGAAAATCGTTTTTTTGTCTGTATCAAGACTTCCAGTACTTCTTCTCACAGAGCACACGCCCACATAGACAACCTGGGGCAGCGCTCAGCTGGCTTTCAACCCATTCTTTGTACATTCCAAGTGGAAGATGGAATCTACTACTCCGTCTGGGCATTACTCACAGGATCACTTCAGATGAGATGGGCATTATGCCTTAATATTAATTCGTTTCTGGGTGCTTTAGAAGTACCTTGCCTAGAAGCAAGGTGAAGTTCCATCGTCTCTTTGAGTACCATGTCCCCAGTGATTCAGCCAATGGCTGACTGTACATCCTCAGCCATCTTTGCGTTTGTCTATCCATTTCAAAAAACTCACAGATGTTATTTGAAGTTCAATTTTTTATGGACACAATTCAGTATTTTCCTCCGTTATTGTGACAAGAGATTCCTAATTTTAAGTGTATCCCGCAGTTCTAGACCCCCATCCCCATAAGAAGAAACATAACACCCACTTTGGCAAGTCTCCTCAGGATCTCATATGTTTCAATTAAATCACCTCACAACCTTCTAAACTCCAAAAGACACGGGCCCAACCTGCTTAACCTTTCCCCGTAAAACAACCCCCCCCCCCCAGGGAATTAGGCGAGTGAATGGGGGGGGGGGGGGGGCATCATCGAATTACGCAGATGGTAAGGTCGGGACTGGTCGAGCTGGACCGAGCTGAGGTCATGTGAAGGACGATCTGTGGCAGCAGCGTGATCACAAAATGGCGGCGTCGATAGAGGACAGGTTCAGCACGGGGTTAGATACAGAGTAAAGCTCCCTCTACACTGTCCCATCAAACACTCCCAGGACAGGTACAGCACGGGGTTAGATACAGAGTAAAGCTCACTCTACACTGTCCCCATCAAACACTCCCAGGACAGGTACAGCACGGGGTTAGATCCAGAGTAAAGCTCCCTCTACACTGTCCCCATCAAACACTCCCTTCCAGGACAGGTACAGCACGGGGTTAGATCCAGAGTAAAGCTCCCTCTACACTGTCCCATCAAACATTCCCAGGACAGGTACAGCACGGGGTTAGATACAGAGTAAAGCTCCCTCTACACTGTCCCATCAAACATTCCCAGGACAGGTACAGCACGGGGCTATATACAGAGTAAAGCTCCCTCTACACTGTCCCCATCAAACATTCCCAGGACAGGTACAGCATGGGGTTAGATACAGAGTAAAGCTCCTTCCACACTGTCCCCATCAAACACTCCCAGGACAGGTACAGCACGGGGTTAGATACAGAGTAAAGCTCCCTCTACACTGTCCCATCAAACATTCCCAGGACAGGTACAGCATGGGGTTAGATACAGAGTAAAGCTCCCTCTACACTGTCCCATCAAACATTCCCAGGACAGGTACAGCACGGGGTTATATACAGAGTAAAGCTCCCTCTACACTGTCCCCATCAAACATTCCCAGGACAGGTACAGCATGGGGTTAGATCCAGAGTAAAGCTCCCTCTACACTGTCCCATCAAACATTCCCAGGACAGGTACAGCACGGGGTTAGATACAGAGTAAAGCTCCCTCTACACTGTCCCATCAAACATTCCCAGGACAGGTACAGCACGGGGCTATATACAGAGTAAAGCTCCCTCTACACTGTCCCCATCAAACATTCCCAGGACAGGTACAGCATGGGGTTAGATACAGAGTAAAGCTCCTTCCACACTGTCCCCATCAAACACTCCCAGGGCAGGTACAGCACGGGGTTAGATACAGAGTAAAGCTCCCTCTACACTGTCCCATCAAACATTCCCAGGACAGGTACAGCACGGGGTTAGATACATAGTAAAGCTCCCTCTACACTGTCCCCATCAAACACTCCCGGGACAGGTACAGCACGGGGTTAGATGCAGAGTAAAGCTCCCTCTACACTGTCCCCATCAAACACTCCCAGGACAGGTACAGCACGGGGTTAGACAAGGAGTAAAGCTCCCTCTTCACTGCCCCCATCAAACACTCCTGGGATAAATTCAGAGTACCCAATTCTTTTTTTTCCCAGTTAAGGGAAATTTAGCATGGCCAACCCACCTACCCTGCACATCTTTGGATTCTGGGGGGGTGAATCTCACGCCGACACGGGGTGAATGTGCAAACTCCACACGGACAGTGACCCGGGGGGTGGGATTGAACCCGGATCCTCGGCGCCGTGAGGCAGCAGTGCCCTCTGTGCAGGGTAGTACCCTGGCACTGCCGGTGCCACCTGGCCACCTTGGCACTGCCAACCTGGCCCCCTGGATGTGCCACCTGGGTGCCAGTCTGGTACTGCCAGGCTGGTGTTTTCCCCTGCTGCGGGGTACCCCGTGTAGGTGCAGGGAGGTGTGGGAGGGTCCTGTGGGCCCCCTTATCGGTGGGTTGGGGGTTCGGGGGTCACATTTGGTGGTTGAGAGATAAGGATGCCATTTTGAAATGCCAAGTGCCGGGAAACACCCGGCTAATCGGGCCTGCGACGGAATTCTGTCCCAATGCGTGTAGATCATGTCCTCAGGCTGCATCTGGACAATCCACAACAATTGATCTATCCGAATGGGGCCAATTATCTCCGATCTCCTGCTTACCGGACAGGCCCAGACTTGCCCTGACTTGTCTGTCTCTGTCCAGTATATTCGAACTGGGCTGTTTGTGTTCCCGTCAGGCCTGCCTGTGCCTCCGGCGTGGTTCCATTCAAAATGTCCAAATCTGAATGTAAAGTGTCCAGTTCTGTGTCGGGCCTGACGTTCAGGCTGTCGGCCATTTTGCCACACGGGGTTGCCCCAGAGCGACATTTCCCATCTCCGCCAAAGGGACGGGTGTTGTTCAGGCAAGTGCCACCGGGCCATGAAGAAATTCGAACGGGGATGTCGAACCTGGTGTGGAATACTGAAAACTGACGGAGTGGCGGCTTGTGTTGTCAGCTAGACGCAGGATTGCACCTTTGTCTCAGAGATGAGATGGCACAAAGATTTGGGAATGAATGAATGAAAATCGCTTATTGTCACAAGTAGGCTTCAAATGAAGTTACTGTGAAAAGCCCCTAGTCGCCACATTCCGGCGCCTGTTCGGGGAGGCTGGTACGGGAATTGAACCGTGCTGCTGGCCTGCCGTGGTCTGCTGTAAAAGCCAGCGTGTGGTGGTATGTATTAGGGGTAATACGGTACACCACTTGTCGACAGGCTATTGGTGGAGGGATGCCAGGTCCTGATAGGATCTGCCACCTACTGGACTCTACCCAGAAATGCCGGTATAAGTACCCAGCTTTTCCCTCCATTTCCCTCAGCAGCTGCATTCTGTAACTACGATGCTGGGGATAAAGTTCTGTTTCATAAAGCCTTCAATTGACGTTACCTCAACCTGCCTCGCGTCATATTGACGGTGCTACAATTTATTAAGCAGAATTTAAATTGAAGGAAACGACGTGGGAACATGGAGCTCCGAATCACCCCGGAGTGCCTGCGCATCGCACCCCAAGCAGCTAACTCGACATCTATTTTCAAGCACTGGCTGGCATGCTTTGAGGGCTACCTCCGAATGGCCACCGGCACACCGACAGACGAACAAAAGATGCAGGTCCTCTATTCCAGGGTGAGTCCTGATGTCTACTCCCTTATCGAGGACGAGGACGGTTTCACCGGTGCCATCGCCGCGCTGAAGGATATCTACATCCGGCCCGCCAACCAGGTTTTTGCTCGCTACCAGCTCGCCACACGACGGCAATTTCCGGGGGAATCGCTGGACGGGTTTTATAGCGCCCTGCAGATCCTGGGTCGAAACTACAACTGCCTGGCGGTAACAGCGAGTGAACACACAGAGCTCCTGGTCCGCGGTGCGTATGTGGCAGGTTTGGCCTCTTCCCAGATCCGCCAGAGGCTTCTGGAGAAAGAATCTCTGGGACTTACAGAAGCTCGAGCCCTGGCGGCACCCCTCGATGTGGTCTCGCGTAACGCCCGCGCCTACGCCCCCGACCGCACTACAGCCCCTTGGGCTCCGTGGACCCCCGCTGCGGTCGACTCTCCGACACCCCCCCCACCCCCGCAAACCTGCGCGGCCAAAACACCAGACCAACCGGGGGGGGCCCCGCTGCTATTTTTGCAGCCAGCCGAAACACCCTCGGCAGCGCTGCCCGGCCCGCGCGGCTACCTGCAAAAGCTGCGGGAAGAAGGGCCACTACGCGACGGTGTGCAAGTCCCGCGGGGTCGCCGCTATCTCCGGGGAAGAAACGGGACCACAGACCCAGCCCCCCCCAGCGATCCACGTGCGACCAACGGACGGCGCCATTTTGGACCCTGGACGTCACGAGGGAGAGATGGGCGCCGCCATTTTGTCCACCCCCGACCGCGCTCAATCCGTGGACGCCGCCATCTTGGCTGAAGGACCCCGACACAGACGGCCACATACTGCCTGATTACGATGCTCAACTTCAACAACCACGTCTGGCTTTGACGACCCTCGACCAGTCGCGACCCCGGACGCTCCAGACTGCAACCACTATAGTCCTAGTGAATGGCTACAAGACGCCGTGTCTTATCGACTCTGGGAGCACGGAGAGCTTCATTCATCAGGACACGGTAAGGCGCTGTTCCCTCGTAATTCGGCCAAGCACCCAGAAAATTTTCATGGCGGCGGGATCCCACTCCGTTCAGATCACGGGGTTCTGCATCGCTAACCTAACGGTGCAGGGGAGGGAGTTCCGAAATTACCGGCTGTATGTCCTCCCCCACCTCTGTGCGCCCACCCTCCTAGGGTTGGACTTCCAATGCAACCTCCAGAGTTTAACATTTAAATTTGGCGGCCTTGCGACCCTCAAGGTTGAACCGCCTTCCTTGTTTGCGAACCTCACCCCGGATTGCAAACCCGTCGCCACAAGGAGCAGACGGTACAGCGCCCAGGACCGAGCATTTACCCGGTCCGAAGTCCAGAGGCTGCTGAAGGAAGGCATCATCCAGGCCAGCAACAGTCCCTGGAGAGCCCAGGTGGTAGTCGTTAAGACCGGGGAGAAACAGAGGATGGTCATCGACTATAGTCAGACCATCAACAGGTACACTCAGCTAGATGCGTACCCTCTCCCCCGCATATCCAACATGGTCAATCGGATTGCACAGTACAAGGTCTTTTCCACCGTGGACCTCAAGTCCGCCTACCACCAGCTCCCCATCCGTCCCGGTGACCGCAACTATACTGCCTTCGAAGCAGACGGGCGGTTATACCACTTTTTAAGGGTTCCATTCGCCGTCACCAACGGAGTCTCGGTCTTCCAACGTGAGATGGACCGAATGGTTGACCAGCACGATTTACGGGCCACGTTCCCGTATCTCGACAACGTCACCATCTGCGGCCACGACCAGCAGGACCACGACGCCAATCTCCAAAAATTCCTCCAGACCGCTCACGCCCTGAACCTCACTTACAACAAAGAAAAATGCGTGTTCCGCACCGATCGTCTAGCCATCCTGGGCTACGTAGTGCGTAATGGAGTGATAGGCCCCGACCCTGAACGCATGCGCCCCCTCATGGAGTTCCCTCTCCCCCACTGTGCCAAAGCCCTGAAACGTTGCCTGGGCTTCTTTTCTTATTACGCCCAGTGGGTTCCACAATACGCCGACAAGGCCTGTGCGCTAATCCAGTCCATTACTTTTCCCCTGTCGACAGAGGCATGCCAGGCCTTCAGTTGCATCAAAGCGGATATCGCAAAGGCCACGATGCGCGCCATCGACGAGTCCCTCCCCTTCCAGATCGAGAGCAACGCATCGGATGTAGCTCTGGCGGCCACCCTCAACCAAGCAGGTAGACCCGTGGCCTTCTTCTCCCGAACCCTCCACGCTTCAGAAATTCGCCACCCCTCAGTAGGAAAGGAGGCCCAAGCCATAGTGGAAGCTGTGCGACACTGGAGGCATTACCTGGCCGGTAGGAGATTCACTCTCCTCACTGACCAACGGTCGGTTGCCTTCATGTTCGATAATGCACAGCGGGGCAAGATCAAGAACGACAAGATCTTGCGGTGGAGGATCGAACTCTCCACCTTCAATTATGAGATCTTGTACTGTCCCGGAAAGCTGAACGAGCCATCCGATGCCCTATCTCGCGGCACATGTGCCAATGTACAAGTGGACCGTCTACAAGCCCTCCACGAGGACCTCTGCCACCCGGGGGTCACTCGTTTCTACCACTTCCTTAAGGCCCGCAACCTCCCTTACTCCGTCGAGGACGTCCGAACAGTCACCAGAAACTGCCAGATCTGCGCTGAGTGCAAACCGCACTTTTTCAGGCCAGATAGAGCGCACCTGGTTAAGGCCTCTCGACCCTTTGAACGCCTCAGTTTGGATTTCAAAGGCCCCCTCACTCCACCGATCGCAACGCATACTTCCTGAACGTCGTTGACGAATACTCCCGGTTCCCTTTCGCCATCCCTGCCCCGACATGACAGCGTCCACGGTCATTAAAGCCCTCGGTACCATTTTTACACTGTTCGGTTTCCCCGACTATATCCATAGCGATAGGGGGTCCTCCTTTATGAGTGACGAACTGCGTCAATTCCTGCTCAGCAGGGGCATAGCCTCGAGCAGGACAACCAGTTACAACCCCCGGGGGAACGGGCAGGTAGAAAGGGAGAATGGAACGGTCTGGAAGGCCGTCCTGCTGGCCCTCCGGTCTAGGAGTCTCCCAATTTCCCGCTGGCAGGAAGTCCTCCCGGATGCCTGCTGTGCACCACCACGAATCAAACGCCTCACGAGCGCCTCCTCCTCTTTCCTAGGAAGTCCTCCTCTGGAACGCCACTTCCGACCTGGCTAGCAGCTCCAGGACCCATTCTGCTCCGGAAACATGTGCGGGCGCACAAGTCAGATCCATTGGTGGAATGGGTGCATCTCCTTCACGCCAACCCGCAATACGCCTATGTGGAGTACCCCGATGGCCGACAGGACACGGTCTCCCTGCGAGAGCTACCCACAGCCCCCCCAACGCCAATCACCACCTCCTCACTCCCGCTGATTCATCCCGCAGCCACCCCCTTCCCGGGGGGTTCGGTTCTCCTCCCAGACCCGCCCAGGAGTAAGGACACAGGGGACAGTGCTACGCTCCCAGAGTCGACGGGACTCGAGCCAGTGCCATCACCACCACGCCCGAGACGATCGGAAAGGACGACCAGGGCGCCCATCCGGCTCATCGAATCACTTTAACTCTCAACGTTTTCAGTGATTGTGTCTTGTTATAGTTATGGCATCATTCCGACCCTGTTTGGCCTGTTGGCCCAGTTGAAGAGATAATTTTGTGTTTTGTTCAAAGTTACGGCACAGTACCGACTCTGTAAACCCCTACCACCATGCGAACCACCATCCCGCCGGGTTCTTTTTCAACAAGGGGTGAATGTGGTGGTATGTGTTAGGGGTAATACGGTACACCACGTGTCGACAGGCTATTGGTGGAGGGATGCCAGGTCCTGATAGGATCTGCCACCTACTGGACTCTACCCAGAAATGCCGGTATAAGTACCCAGCTTTTCCCTCCATTTCCCTCAGCAGCTGCATTCTGTAACCACGCTGCTGGGGATAAAGTTCTGCTTAATAAAGCCTTCAATTGACATTACCTCAACCTGCCTTGCGTCATATTGACGGTGCTACACAGCGATTTAGCCCCGTGCTAATCCAGCCCCTGGCATGTATGGGAGGGAGCCAGTGTACAAAGCTCTGTAACATATCGTTTTACCATGTATATATCTTGCTATGTGCGTTTTTTTTCTATTTTGCTACAAGGTTTATTGTTTGTAAGGGTGAAAAATTGTGTTAAAAAACTTTAATAAACATATTTTTTTTAAAAAGCGATGAGCTGGCACTGCCCTTCACTAACTGTGCCAACCTTCATGCCACACTTCGGGCCCGGCCAAGCCTGCATTTAGCTCTCGGCAATAAAGGTTGTCTTGCTGGGTTGGGTTGGTGTTGTAAAGGCTGGCTCAGTTACAGAGCATGAGCAACGAGGCAGTTGTCTATTTTCTGGTATCCCTGGCTGATGATCTAATTTTTTACCAAAAGGGAGAGAACTCTTAATTGCCTCACGTCTGAGTAAGAAGCTGACCTTTACCGAAGTCACGCCGTTATTATGAAAGGTTTCTGGGAAAGAAGGGTTTGATCACAGCTGCTGGGAAGTCTTTTGCAACACCCGAGTTGTCAGATTACCCGTCAGATGTGCAGGCTTCCTCTGCACTTTCAGTCCATCTGTGCCCTGTTACATAATAGTGAAGGCTCTCATCAAACAAAAGCCTGCGTTCACCAGTTCGTGAAGTTCTGACATTGTCAGCCAAACGCAGAGCTTCATTCTGTCAGTTTGAGTTGGTGACGTATCAGTAATTGGACCCAATTGGTTTTTTTTCTCTCTCTCGCGAGTTTAATTTTAAATCCTTCTCTTTTTGTAACTGAAGGTCAGTGTCCTCGATTGCCCTCCACAGCGCAAAGAGCACAGAGTCTCACTCTGTGCAGATGACCTGCTCCTCGATGTCTCGAAGCCACACGAGGGACTGAAGGCAATACTGCAAATGCTGAAAGGGTTTGGAACCTTTCCGGGCTACAAACTTAACCTGGGCAAAAAGCGAGGCATTCCCAGTGAACCCAAAAGGGGGAGGGGCAGAGCTGGAGGGGCTCCCGTTTAAAACGGCCCAGAACAGGTTCCGTTACCTGGAGATCCAGACAGCCAGAGACTGGACACAGATCCACAAGTGGGACCTGACCAGCCTGGTGGAGGAAGTAAGAAAAGACCTTCAACGGTGGGGCTCACTCCCACTCTCCCTGGCGGGAAGAGTGCAGACGATCAAGATGAACGTACTGCCAAGGTTCCTCTTCAAAATCAAAGGAGGCTTGGCCTTACCGAACCTACAATACTACCACTGGGCAGCAACGGCAGAAAAAGTGAGTTGATGGGTACAAGAACCCGACACAGATTGGGTACAAATGGAGGAGGCATCCTGTAAAGGAACGACCCTCCGGGCCCTGGGTACAGCAGCACTCCCATCCTCCTCAACAAGATACACAACGAGCCCAGTGGTGGCGGCCACGCTGAGAACGTGGACCCAGTTGAGACAGCACTTAGGGATAACCAAAATGTCCCCCATGGCCCCCATCTGCGGCAATCACAGATTCCCCCCCCAGCCATGCTAGATACCACCTTCAAAAGATGGAGGCGGGACGGGGGCACACTGACGGTCGGGGACTTCTACGTAGGGCACAGACTGGCGACACTGGACGAACTGACGAGGAAGTGGAAACTAGCAAGAGGACAGGAATTGAGACACCTCCAAATAAAGTACTTCCTCCGCAAAGAGACAGTGGGATACCCCGGGGCCCAGAAGCCACACTACTAGAGGACCTGATAGGCACAAGCAGCGAGAAGGGGGGGCTACGTGGGAAAATATACGGACAGCTACTGGACAGAGCCCAAACACCACTGGACGGGACCAGACAAAAATGGGAGGACGAACTGGGGACAGAGGTAGGCTGGGGACTCTGGAGCGAAGCACTGAGCAGGGTGAGCTCCACCTCCTCCTGCGCAAGGCTAAGCCTAATGCAGCTCAAAGTGGTGCACAGAGCGCACCTGACCAGAACCCGAATGGGCAGGTTCTTCCCGGAGGTGGAGGACAAATGTGAGCGGTGCCAGAGGGGCCCGGCCAACCACACCCACATGTTTTGGGCCTGCCCCGAGCTTGCTGGGTTCTGGGCAGCCTCCTCCGAGACAATGTCCAAAGTTGTGGGGGTGAGGGTGAAGCCATGCCCGAAAGTGGCAATCTTCAGGGTATCGGGGTATCGGAGCAGCCAGAGTTACACATGGGGAAGGGGGCCGACGCCCTTGCTTTCGCTTCCCCGATCGCACGCCGGAGAATCCTGCTCGGCTGGCGATCGGCAGCACCACCCAAAGCTGCAGACTGGCTCGCTGACCTGGGGAAGACGGAAGGAAGGTGGGGAAGCCACAAAAGAAGAGAAGAGGGTTGTCATAATATACACGCAGGTATATGATGGGGCACAGACAGGCAGTGATTGACACACAGGATGACCAGTGAACACACAGAACACAGCAGCCAATCACCAGACAGAACACAGCACAGGAACAGGCCCTTCGGCCCTCCAAGCCTGCGCCGATCCAGATCCTCTATCGAAAACTGTCGCAAAGAGAAATAGTGGATTGTTTACATTCACCTGAGAGAGCAAATGGAGCCTCAGGGGAAAGACAGTGCAGCACTCCTTCAGTCTACCTAGATCTTTGCGCTCAGATCACCAGGGTAGGGTTTGAACCCACAATGAAAGAGAAAATGCTGGAAAATCTCAGCAGGTCTGGCAGCATCTGTAGGGAGAGAAAAGAGCGAATGTTTCGAGTCCGATGACTCTTTGTCAAAGCTAAAAGACAGAGAAAGTGGGATTAGTGGGAAAGTGAGAAAGATGGTCAGCTCTACCCCATCTCGACCCATTTATTTTCATCCCATTTCATTTTAACTGTCTTTTACCATTTCTTCCTTTCTTAATATATATTTAATTCCCCCCCCCCCACCCAATCTTATCTTTGTTCTTTGTTCATTGTTCATTGGCCCTAGAGGGGCGGTTTCCGGACTGATTTTGTAAACCAGCTGCCATACCTTCGCAATCTTAGGATTGTGGCAATTCTGAATGAGTGCAACCTATCCCACGAAAGAAATGTGCCCAGGTTTCCGTGATGTAGCTAAACGTGCCAACCTTTCCACGTAGGCGGTCCAGTCCTCGTTCTCTTCCGCAAACTCCGCGAGACCCAAACATAGCCATGGCTTCGCGAACTTGTCTTCTATGGGCACACCTAGCAAAACGTTGTGTTGAATGTGCTGAAACCCAAATTTGTTTTATCCTCGTCGCCAAAAAGATGTGGTAACTTGATCACAAAAAGGTAGTCAAATTAATAAAGTTAATATTCTTTGATATATAAAAATAGCAAGGTTTAAAATACGGTATGGACTCAAAAAAGGGAGCAACCATCGAAACATCGAAATAACAGCGACTGAATAGAATGATGCATAATAATAACATTCGATAACTCTCCCTTATGGGGTTTCTTGTCTTTACCTGGGTGGACAGTGTGCTGTGGTTGGTTCCGGTTTGATTTATTTTTTGGGGGGGGGGGGTTTCCTTTATCGTATCACGGGGAGGTGGTCAGTCCCCTCCCTAGACACCCAATTGCTGGGCTTCTTGAGCATGATTCTTCTCCTCGGTGTTGGGGTCGCCTCGATTGAGGATGACATAAGTTTTCTAGTGTCGGTGCGGCTGGTGCGCTGCCCTGGGTGTGGTTGGCGAGGAGCAAGGCCGGTTGGGTGGTGAGCCTTGGCACGTGCTGGGCACCCTGGGCGCACTGATGCCTATGGGCAAGAGTGTGCTGGACTAGGCCAGGTCCTTTTGCTGGGGCTGGAATCTTGTTTCCCCCTTCTGCTTGGGACATCCCTTCTCGAAGGCACTTATTAGGGATGCCCTGAGACATTGAACTGTCTGCCCTCTAGTCAGTGTTTGGGTCACTGTCTGTGCGGAGTCTGCACGTTCTCCCCGTGTGTCTGCGTGGGTTTCCTCCGGGTGCTCCGGTTTCCTCCCACAATCCAAAGATGTGTGGGTTAGGTGGATTGGCCATGATAAATTGCGCTTAGTTTCCAAAAATTGCCCTTAGTGTTGGGTGGGGTTACTGGGTTATGGGGATAGGGTGGCGGTGTTGACCTTGGTTAGGGTGCTCTTTCCAAGAGACAGTGCAGACTCGATGGGCCGAATGGCCTCCTTCTGCACTGTAAATTCTATGATAATCTATGATTGTGGGCATCACTTTGCATCACGAACTAGCAGTGCAGCCAACTGAGCTAACCGTCCACTCCCAGTGCAGCTTGGTAGATCTAGGGTTTGACTCATCGACCAGGATGGCGATGTGTCTGAGTCCGATTGGTGCCTGACTTAGAGGGAAGTTGGAGGTGGCAGTAGTTTCCACTTGCCTGCTGCCCCTAGCCGTCCTGCTAGATGGTCGAGGTTGGTGGTTTGCAAGGTGCTGACGAAGAAACGTTGGTGAGTTGTTGCAGTGCATCTTTTAAATGGTACACACAAGGGAGGCAACACTGCTATTAAAGTGCTGGATTTCAATAACTGGCGACTTGGGACAGCCAAGGTTCATTGTTAACTCTGAGCAGTTCTTCCACGCTGTGTGTCTGTCCACGCTCTGAGGAGAGATCCCGCGCCACCGACACGTTGACGTCCGCTGTGGACCCGCGACATCCCAGCGACCCTCTGACCAGTCAGAATACCACTGCCACAAGCCACTCTTCCCTAACCTCCAGTTCCACTCGACGCAACCCGGCACGCATCTACTCCAGGTCCGCGAGCTGCTTTGACAAGCTCTGTGGCCTGTGTTTTGGCCTGGGGGAGGCGCTGTAGTTTTGCATACCCTCAAACGTCCAGGAAGGAGAAGGCTGACACAGAACAGGGCCTCTGCCATGATTCATGCCTGCTGCATCTTGAAAGCCGTCCCCTAACCCGCCCCCTCCCTCCATCCTCCCTTCCTGATACTGCTGGCATGGATGGCGTTGAGCTGTAAGTTCCAAATCTTCTCACTGACGAGCAGACGAGGAGTTGCTGGTTTGATTTCGAAAGAAGCGACACTCTGACCACATCGCAAAGTCTTTTGCAATCGGGCAGATTTGCATCAGCTTTGCTAATGGGGCATTGCAGAGAAACCCATTTAATACAAGATCAAGCCCCACCCAGCATTTACTGGAAATATGTAGCATGACACAGTCATTCCAACTGAGTAACTTTATGTGCTGTGACAGTATGAAACATCATTCTGTATTCTGAGGCAGACTGATAACACTGACTGCACTGTTTTCAATTGACCCGTTAATGTTCGTACTTCCCACTTCACAGAATCATAGAATCCGTATAGTACCGATGGAAGCCATTCAGCCCATCGATTGTGCACCGATCCTCTGAAAGAGCGCACCACCTAGGCCCACTCCCTTGCCCTATCCTTGTAACCCGCTAATCTAACCTTTTGGACACTAAGGGGCAATTTATCACGGCCAATCCACCTAATCTGCACATCTTTGGACTGCGGGAGGGAACCGGAGGAAACCCACGCACACACGGTGAGAACGTGCAGACTCCGCACAGACAGTGACCCGAGGCTGGAATTGAACCCTGGTCCGTAGAGCTGGGAGGTAGCAGTGCTAACTACTGTGCCACCGTGACACCCAGTCCCTTAGTGAGTCTATAACTATTACAATGCCGGACCAGACCCCAATAATGGCTCGGATACTGGACAGAAATCCGAATGTTTTATTTTTATTCTTTAAGACTGTGAGGAAAGGAGACTTCACTCCAGGAGTGAATTCATAAAAAGATAGGAATATGGGATATTAAAACAAACTTTATTACTAACGCAGCATCAAAATCTTTAAAAATACACCAGAAATTATCTCACAATTATCCCTTAAACAACACTACTCAAAACAGCGACACTTAACTGCTATCTTTATTCCCAGTGACCTCTCAACAGCAATGACCAATGCACAGCAGTGACCAATCCACAGCAGTGACCCCTCGACAACAGTGACCAATCCACAGCAGTGACCAATCGACAACAGTGACCTCTCGACAGCAGTGACCAATCGACAGCAGTGACCTCTCGACAGCAGTGACCAATCTACAGCAGTGACCCCTCGACAACAGTGACCAATCCACAGCAGTGACCAATCGACAACAGTGACCTCTCGACAGCAGTGACCTCTCGACAGCAGTGACCAATCGACAGCAGTGACCCCTTGACAGCAGTGACCTCTCGACAGCAGTGACCTCTCGACAGCAGTGACCAATCGACAGCAGTGACCTCTCGACAGCAGTGACCTCTCGACAGCAGTGACCTCTTGACAGCAGTGACCAATCGACAGCAGTGACCCCTCGACAGCAGTGACCTCTCGACAGCAGTGACCTCTTGACAGCAGTGACCAATCGACAGCAGTGACCTCTCGACAGCAGTGACCTCTCGACAGCAGTGACCAATCGACAGCAGTGACCCCTCGACAGCAGTGACCTCTCGACAGCAGTGGCCTCTCGACAGCAGTGACCAATCGACAGCAGTGACCTCTCGACAGCAGTGACCGATCGACAGCAGTGACCAATCGACAGCAGTGACCAATCGACAGCAGTGACCTCTCGACAGCAGTGACCTCTCGACAGCAGTGACCGATCGACAGCAGTGACTGATCGACAGCAGTGACCAATCGACAGCAGTGACCTCTCGACAGCAGTGACCGATCGACAGCAGTGACCAATCGACAGCAGTGACCAATCGACAGCAGTGACCTCTCGACAGTAGTGACCTCTCGACAGCAGTGACCAATCGACAGCAATGACCAATCGACAGCAGTGACCCCTCGACAGCAGTGACCAATCGACAGCAGTGACCTCTCGACAGCAGTGACCTTTCGACACAAGTGACCAATCGACAGCAGTGACCAATCGACAGCAGTGACCAATCGACAGCAGTGACCAATCGACAGCAATGACCAATCGACAGCAGTGACCCCTCGACAGCAGTGACCGATCGACAGCAGTGACCTCTCGACAGCAGTGACCTCTCGACACAAGTGACCAATCGACAGCAGTGACCAATCCACAGCAGTGACCTCTCGACAGCAATGATCAATCGACAGCAATGACCTCTCGACAGCAGTGACCTCTCGACACAAGTGACCAATCGACAGCAGTGACCAATCGACAGCAGTGATCTGTCGACAGCAGTGACCAATATACAGCAATGACCTCTCGACAGCAGTGACCCCTCGACACAAGTGACCAATCGACAGCAGTGACCAATCGACAGCAGTGACCTCTCGACAGCAGTGACCAATCGACAGCAATGACCTCTCGACAGCAGTGACCGATCGACAGCAGTGACCAATTGACAGCAATGACCAATCGACAGCAGTGACCCCTCGACAGCAGTGACCAATCGACAGCAGTGACCTCTCGACAGCAGTGACCTCTCGACACAAGTGACCAATCGACAGCAGAGACCTCTCGACAGCAGTGACCTCTCGACAGCAGTGACCAATCGACAGCAGTGACCAATCGACAGCAGTGACCTCTCGACAGCAGTGACCTCTCGACAGCAGTGACCTCTCGACAGCAGTGACCAATTGACAGCTGTGACCTCTCAACAGTAGTGACCAATCGACAGCAATGACCAACTGACAGCCGTGACCTCTCGACAGCAGTGACCAATCGACCGCAGTGACCAATCGAAAGCAATGACCAATCGACGGCAGTGACCTCTCGGCAACAGTGACCAATCAACAGCAGTGACCTCTCGACAGCCGTGCCCTTTCATCAGCAGTGACCTCTCGACAGCAGTGACCTCTCGACAGCAGTGACCTTTCGACAGGTACAGAAGTCTGAAGACCCGCACATCCAGACATAGGAACAGCTTCTTCCCCACAGCTACAAGACTCCTCAACGACTCCCTCTCGGACTGATCTGTTCCCTGTAAGACACTATTCACGACGCCCTATGCTGCTCTTGCTCATGCTTTGTTTGACCCTTTGATCCGCACTGTAACCAATCACTGTTTGTCGATGTACCATTTGTTAATGTTGTCTGTTGATTATTCTATTATCTACTGTGTACGTTCTGTGTACGATCCCTCGGCCGCAGAAAAATACTTTTCACTGTACTTCGGTACATGTGACAATAAATCAAATCAAATCAAATCAAATAACAGTGAACAACGTGGCCAGTCCACCTAACCTGCACACCTTTGGTCTGTGGGAGGAAACCGGAGCACCCGGAGGAAACCCACGCAGACACGGGGAGGATGTGGAAACTCCGCATAGACAGTGACCCAGCGGGGTATCGAACCCGGATCCCTGGCGCTGTGAGGCAACAGTGCTAACCGCTGTTCCACCTGTCACCATCTGGCTCATTTCCAGACCCCTCTGGTTGTTTGCAGTCTCTCATTCATCAATTGCCCCCTCCCCTGCTCCTCTCTCTCAACACAACCCCCCCCCCCCAAATCTCCCTCACCCATCAGTGCCTCCTACCACCTCCCTCTCCTCCACCTCTCTCCATTACCTCCCCATCCCTGCTCACCTCTCCCGTCTCTCTCTCTCTCTCCCCCTTTCCCCACTTCTCTCTCTCTCTACCAGCTTCTCCCCACCCTCACTCCTGCACCAGCCCCCTCCCATTCGCTTCTGCCCCCTCCCTCTCTAACGCCCACCTCTTTCCATCGTTCTCCCATTATTATCTGAATTTAAGTATTTTGGATTGAACTTAGTGTTAATTAGAGAGGGAACGTTCCTGATATTGGCTCCTCAAGCCCGCTCTTAGGACACATCCCGTCCCACTAATTCACTAGTCCATTCCAAAGTTCATCCTGGACCTCCAGTAATTCCCCCCCCCCCCACACACACACACAGCCCAGAATTGGCTCTCAGTTGGAAAAAAAAATAATAAATCCAGCACAGAATTCAGGAAAAACTGTGGAGGATATAGCGTGCTGGGATTGTCACTGGGCTAGTAATCCAGGGTAACACTCTGGGGACCTGGGTTCGCATCTCACCCCAGTAAATGGTGAAATTTAAATCCAGTACAAATCTGGAATTAAAAGTCTTATTATGGCCATGAAACGATTGTCGTAAAAACCCATCTGGTTCACTAATGTCCTTCAGGGAAGGAAATCTGCCGTCCTTACCCGGTCTGGCCGACATGTGACTCCAGACCCACAGCAATGTGGGTGATTCTGAAATGGCCCGGCGAATCACTCAGTTCAAGGGCAATTAAGGCTGTGCAATAAATGCTGGCCCAGCCAGCAACGCCCCCATCCCGGGACTGACGTGGAACGTGAATACGTAAGTGGGGAATATCATAAACCTGTTTAAGGCTCTGACAAAGACTCGAAACGTTAACTCTGGATTCCCTCTCCACAGATGCTGCCAGATCTGCGTTTATCCAGAAATTCCTGATTTTATTTCAGATTTCCAGTGTGCTTTTATTTAAAGAGAGGTGAGATAAGAGCACACTTGAGAAAAAAGATGAATGAAAAATTAATGGGAGGGGTATTCAGTCAGATGGGAAAAAGCTTAAGCATAGGGGCTTGAGTATAAGCTCGGCAAAGTCTAACGGAGTTGAGTGGGTTGTTTTTGTGTTGTAAATACTAATATGATACTTGTAATATCTGATGTACCTCAAAAATGTTCTTACAAATAGCCACGGCTCCATCTAGTGTTGTCCTAACGAAGCCTGGAATCTCAAGTTTATTGTAGAAGTCTCTTAATATTTATCTTCATTTCACATTATAGGAATGCACTTAGATTTCACCAGCGCTAATACACATCAGGCGAAAGGAATGAGGAGCAGGGAGAGGCAGGAAGGAGACGAAGAAGCGTTGAATTTTAAAATAAAGGACTTGCATTTATATAGCATCTTTCACAACGTCAGGATTCCCCAACCCGCTTTACGCCCAATGAGGCACTTTTGAAGTCACTGTTGTAACGTGGGAAACGCAGCAGCTCAATTTGCTCACGGCAAACTCCCACAAACAACGTTCGGATAATCTGCCGCGGGGTCTTCCGCATCCGCCAGACAGGGCCGAAAGGGGGCCTCCGTGAAACTTCTCATCCCGAAAGACGGCACCTCCAGCAGAGCAGCACTCCCTCCCTCAGCGATGCAGTGAAACGGCCGCCTTGTCTGCTGGAGCAGAGTCTCGGAACCCACAGGACCCTGGGCCGGGCACAGCTACAGGTCGGTCAGTAGTGTTGCCAACCCTCCAGGATTGCCCTGGAGGCCCCAGGCATCCAAAATTGATTTCCTGGAAGCATAGTGACCCAGGGGAGAAATCCTAGGAAACTGTTTCTTTTTCATCATTTTCTTTGAACATTTCTAAAAATGTTGAAGATGGAGGCTAAATTAAAAAAATAGGCTATTTGACCGGCAGTAAGGAAACCTCTCAAGAACCATTCAACCAGAGTTGGCGAGCCTAATGTTCCCTCATATTAAACTGAAACAAAGTTAGAAAAGCAACAGGTGTCGCTCGAATGGGAGATCTTTTGATCCTTTTTGAAGACAAGGTCGAAAGGAATTAATCTAAAAGCTCATTGTCATATCAGTCAACGAGGCTACAAGCCCTTAAAGCTAGGCCGCAATGGCCATGAATAATAGAACGGGCGCCATCATCAGTTCTTTGATGAACGTGAATGAGGGGACAAACCCCAGTGGTCCATCAAGGTGCACAGGAACAATCTCCATCACTCAGTAACTCAAGCAGAGGTGAGGCGAGGCGAGGAACAAGAGGGGAATGAAACAGAAAGGGAGTAACGTGACGTGAGGCCGTTGGTATTTGACACCATGTTAGAGTGCGCGGACGATCTTCAGAGCTCGGTCAGCAGAGGTGGCGATGAGGTGGCAGCAAACAGGACAATGAGTTGGGTGTGAGCAGGTGCCGCACCGCGATCCAAGGACAACTTGCCTTGGCATAGCACCATCGTTCCCAGCATTTTCCGCTCTGCATTTCTACAGCACCGTTTCCTCATGGGCCTTTCGCAAGAGCCTGACCAATCAAAATCTGAGACCAAAATCGAAGCAAAATACCGCAGATGCTGGAACTCTGAAAAGAAAAGAGACAGCGCGAGAGAAGCTCAACGGATCTGGAAGCATCGGTGGAGAGAGTAACAGAGTTAATTGGCTCAAATCCGTGTGGTTCTTCTCCTGAACTAAAGAGAGGGAGAAATGTGATGGGTTGTAAACCGTTGAAGAGAGGGGGTGGAGCAAAGTTGATGATCTGGGCTGCTCCGGGGACATTTGGTAAGATTTGGGACATAGCTTTAAGTTGAGGGGAGATAGATATAGGACAGATGTCAGAGGTAGGTTCTTTACTCAGAGAGTAGTAAGGGCGTGGAATGCCCTGCCTGCAACAGTAGTGGACTCGCCAACACTAAGGGCATTCAAATGGTCATTGGATAGACATATGGACGATAATGGAATAGTGTAGATGGGCTTTAGAATGGTTTCACAGGTCGGCGCAACATAGAGGGCCGAAGGGCCTATACTGCGCTGTAATGTTCTATGTTCTATGTCACAGACACAAAGGGAAGGGACTGTTCGTGGCAGTGTTAAAGGCAGTGTTAAAGGCGCTGATAGCGGCTTAAAGGTAAGAGAGCAGAATGTGCTAATAGCAGAACAAGAGTCAGTGCTTTGTGAAAGAACACGTGACAGGTGGCCCTGTTGGGGTGGGGGTGGGGTGTGGTTGGGGTGGGGGCAAAAGAATTTGGATTAAAATAGGACTGGATGTTAAAAGATGATTATAAAGCTGCAAATCCCTCAAATATGCCTGTGGCAGGCACGGAAGAGCTTCCACGTCAGCTGGAAGCAACAAACCACAGTACCTCGCCAAACACACGCATGCTGGTTTTTCTGTGTCGTAGTATTTCTCTGATAGTATTTCGTCCTCCACAAAATTTGCCACCAAGCTGCGTAAGAAGATGTAGGACAGATGATTAAAAACCTGGACAAAGGGATAGAATTTGAAGGAGCGTTCTAAAGACGGAGGGAGAGATTAGGAAGGGAATTCACGGGTTTAGAACAGAGGTCGGTGAAAACATGGCCGCTAATGGTGGAGCGGTTCAAATCGAGTTCAAAAGGGCAAGTGTGTACCTTCTGCAAAACGCGCGACGGGGATTCGGCCCTGTTCTTTCACTGTCGCTGGGTCAAAATCCTGGTGCTCCCTTCCTCACAGCGTGTTGTCTGGGCTGGACAGGTTCGTCTATGAAACAAAGCTGGGGTTGTTTTCCTTCGAGCAGAGACGGTGCGGGGGGGGGGAGGGGTGGGTGGGGGGAGCCCTAATCGAGGTGTACAAAATTCTGAGGGACATAGATAGGTTATGTCACGATAAGCACTCATGCACATAATGAGATACAGACAGGCAGTGACAGACACCCAGTACAGCCAATCAACACACAGGACAGAACACAACCAATCACCAGGCAGAACACTAGTAGGTGGTCTGCCACTATAAAACACATGAGGCATCAACACTCTGCCTCTTTCCACTGGTGACAACTGTAGTGACAGTCAGGGTGTATATATCAGTTAGCACCTTTTACACGTGGCTCAGAGCTAGTCTGGTCTAGTTAGTTATAGCGAGCACGCTTAGATTAGTAGAGTATCAAACCCACAGCGAACTGTGCGCACTGCTTAACAAGTTCAATAAAGCGTATTGAACCAACATCAAAGTTTGGAGTTTACTTTCCAGTACAACTGCATCCAGTTGCAGTCCGTGTTACCCCAGTGTGAGTAACACGACAGGGTAGACAGGAAGAAATGGTTCCCCTTCGCAAAGGGGGCAGTAACCAGGGGGTTAAGGGAAGGGGCAGAAGATTTAGAGGGGATTTGAGGAAGAAGATTTTCACCCAGAGGGGGGTGGGAATCTGGAACTCGCTGCCTGAAAGGGTGTCGGAGGCAGAGACCCTCACATGATGGGACGAAGAGTCACTTTCCCTGCTGTAACACGATGACTCTGTAGGCCCACACAGCAGTTCACCACCACCAACTGCCCAAGGGCAATTAGGGATGGGCAATAAATGTCGGCCAAGCCAGCGACGCCCACATCCCAGAAAGTATTTTTTTTAGAAAGAGACCCGAATTGCAGGAGTGCAGAAATCCTGGAGGATTTTCAGGCTGGGGGTGGTCACTGAGAGCGAGGGGAGAAGGGATTTTAAAGCGATGGTGAGAATGTTTCAAAATGAGGTGTTACCAGGCCGGGAACCATAGGTAAGAGGACACGGGGATGATGGGTGAAGGGGGCTTGGTATGAGTCAGGATTTAGGTGGTTAAGTGGAGCTCAAGTGTATGCATGGCGGAAGGTCGAAGGTCAGCCAGGAGAGCATGGGAAGAGTCAAGTGCCGAGGTAACAAAGGCAGGATGCGCTCCCAATTCAAAAGGAGCCTGGCCTTGATCAGTTCTGTAACACTATTTGGGTTCCAGGGTCAATGGTAATCTTAGGGCAGCATGGTGGCACAGTGGTTAGCACTGCTGCCTCACAGTGCCAGGGCCCCGGGTTCGATTCTGACCTTGGCGAATGTCTGTGTGGAGTTTGCACGTTCTCCCCCATGTCTACGTGGGTTTCCTCCGGGTGATCCGGTTTCCTCCCACATTCCAAAGATGTGCAGGTTAGGTGGATTGGCCACGCTAAATTTCCCCTTACTGTCCAAAGATATGCATGTTTGATGGGGAATAGAGGATAGGGCAGGGGAATGGGCCTAGGAGAGGGTCGGTGCAGACTTGATGGGCCAAATGGCCTCCTTCTGCACTGTAGGGATTCTATGGATAGTCAAAGTACCAACTTTTACAGATGCACCATAGAAAGCATCCTATCTGGCTGCATCACAGCCTGGTATGGCAACTGCTCGACCCAGGACCGCAAGAAACTTCAGAGTCGTGAAGCCCAGTCCATCACACGAACCTGCCTCCCATCCATTGACTCCATCTACACCTCCCGCTGCCTGGGGAAAGCAGGCAGTATAATCTAAGATCCCTCCCACCCGGCTTACTCACTCTTCCAACTTCTTCCATCGGGCAGGAGATACAGAAGTCTGAGAACACGCACGAACAGACTCAAAAACAGCTTCTTCCCCACTGTTACCAGACTCCTAAACGACCCTCTTATGGACTGACCTCATTAACACTACACCCTGTATGCTTCATCCGATGCCAGTGCTTATGTAGTTACATTGTGTATGTTGTGTTGCCCTATTATGTATTTTCTTTTATTCCCTTTTCTTCTCATGTACTTAATGATCTGTTGAGCTGCTCGCAGAAAAATACTTTTCACTGTACCTCGGTACACGTGACAATAAACAAATCCAATCCAATCCAATCCAAAGTGAAAATATACTGTAAGGCCTCAAGTCTCTGAGTATTACTCCACCATCTCCAGCAGGCTGAATAAACTCAAATGGGGCCCACGCCAGCATTAAAATCACTTCAGTCAGAAATGCTAGCCAAAATATCAGACTGTACCTGCCTCTAATGCCTTCAGTCATAGACAGTGTAAACGGACACACAGATCTCTGTAGTTACTGAAGTATTAACTGGGGGGACACACAGCTAGGCTGGTGTTGGTCCTTGTGACTTTGAACTCAGTTGGTGGTTTATTTTTGTTTCTTGGTTACAATTGGTTCCCGAGTCATTTCTGGGAGAGGCAGGGCATCTTTTGAGAGAGGAAAGACATCCTTCGAATTTGTTAGATTTAAACATGGTTTGCACTTTTTTATGCACGTTTTATGCACAGACCTGTTTGAACTGCCCAGCTGTCAAGGAACTGTCAGGTTGGAAAGGAACTGCCAAGCTGTCCAGGAATTGTCAAATTTGTCGAGGCTGCCCCAGGATACTAGGTGAGCTGGCATGGAGGGGGCGAGGTGTGTTGTGTGGGGGGATGGGTTGGCATGAGTTGGTACTACATTGGCATGGGAGTATGAGGGACCACGGGGTGGGTACACAGACATGGGTTGGCATGGATAGACATGTGTTTTTGTTTTATTTTTTTCTATTATTTAAACAGAGTGCTGTTCCACAGTGGCAGGCCTCGCACCCAGTCCACCTCTGCACTCATTTTGGGGTCGCCGTCCTAACCCCTTATTCAGCTCACCCACCGACACTCCGAGCTGCCAGCAGACGTTTTCAAAGATTGGGCTCACCGAGCCCGGGAAAATCTCCCGCCTGCGCACCGACCCAGGGACAGAAATCTGGGCCCATAAGACCATAAGACATAGGAGCAGAATTAGGCTACTTGGCCCATCGAGTCTGCTCTGCCATTCAATGATGGCTGATATTTTTCTTATCCCCATTTTCCTGCCTTCTCCCTATAACCCCTGATCCCCTTATTAATCAAGAACCTATCTATCTCTGTCTTAAAGACGCTCAGTGATTTGGCCTCCACAGCCTTCTGGGGCAAAGCGTTCCACCGATTCACCACCCTCTGGCTGAAGAAATTCCTCCTCATCTCCGTTATTAAGGATCGTCCCTTCAGTCTGAGGTTGTGCCCTTAGGTTCTAGTTTTTCCGACAAGTGGAAACATCCTCTCCACGTCCGCTCTATCCAGGCCTCGCAGTATCCTGTAAGTTTCAATAAGATCCCCCCTCATCCTTCTAAACTCCAACGAGTACAGACCCAGAGTCCTCAACCGTTCCTCATCTGCCCACACTGCGTTATCTGGAAAGGGCCTTAGGATCTGGATCTGTGAAAGGCACTATAGAAATGCAAGCCTTCCTCTGTCTGACGGTTATTGAAAATCAGCTACTGGGGGGGGGTGGGGTGGGCCTTTGGGAATAATAGGCCGAGTTATGTCCAGTGGCAATCAAAGCAACATTGGCTTTTACCTCTCGTGTTACATTTACAGCTCCATAATTAGCAAGGATTAAAAATGAATAATTTATTAATTAAAATGTAAATGGATCTGTGGTGACCCAGCCGTCCTTGCAGATTTTAATGAATTAATTGCGCGTAAGTGGGAAATGTCAATGAAAGTCTGTTGATTGTTCCTTCAAAGAAAGGAGCCTTGTGGGAGAGTCATAGAGCTTACAGCATTTGAGCAGGCCCTTCGGCCCAACTTGTCCATGCTGCCCAGTTTTTACCACTAAGCTAGTCCCAATTGTCCATATTTGGCCCATATCCCTCTCTACTCACCTTCCCCATATAACTGTCTAAATGCTTTTGGAAAGACAAAATTGTACCCGCCTCTACTACTGCCCCTGGCAGCTCGTTCCAGACACTCACCACCCTCTCTGTGACAGAAATTGCCCCTCTGGACCCGAGAAGCTTCAGGCCAACCCAGGGCCCGGGAAGAACTAAGATAACAATCAACGGAGGCTGAGAAAAGCACTGCGGTAGGCCATGTCACATGACTCCCTTGGCATCATAGGTTTGTGGTAGTCGGTATTAGGGGTATTACGATACCCTGAAGAACGCTGTAAGACCATTGGTGTGGGAGGTATCTGAGACTGCTATTTTCATTGGTGAAGCCTGCCTGCTGGTTCCACTCAGTAAGGCGGAGTATGAGAGCCTGAATGTCCCCAGCAGCTGCATTCTGCACCTGCGCTGCTGGGGGTAAAATCTAGTGCAATAAAGCCTTCAATTGTCTCCAATCTCGTCTCAGGAGTTATTGATCGTGCATCAATTTAATAAGCTAGATTTAAAAGGATGGAGCTCCGAATCAAGCCGGAGTGTCTGCAACTCAGCCTCCAAGCGGCAAACTCAGCGGCAACCTGGCTGGCGTGCTTCAAAGGGTATCTCAGGACGGCCACGACTGAACCTAAGGAGGACCAGAAGATGCAAGTTCTCCACTCGAGGGTGAGCCCAGGAATCTACACCCTCATCGAGGATGCGGTCGATTTCGAGACCGCAATGACCCTGCTGAAAGGCCACTATATTTGCCCTGTCAACCAGGTCTACGCCCGACATCTGCTAGCGACAAGGCGACAAATCCCCGGGGAATCGCTGGAGGAGTTCTACCATGCGCTCCTGGTGTTAGGGAGGAGCTGTGACTGCCCGCAAGTTTCAGCCAGCGACCACACAGAACTTTTGATCTGGGACGCTTTCGTTGCAGGTATACTGTCCTCACAAATCCGCCAGCGATTGCTGGATAAAGAGATACTAGGCCTCAAGGAGGCACGGGTCCTTGCTAGCTCCTTGGATGTGGCCTCCCGAAACGCCCGAGCTTACGTCCCTGATCGCGCGGCGACCCCTTGGGCAGCGTGGAACCCCCGCGGCCGACTCCGATGCATCCCCCATCCCCCCACAAGCTTGAGCTGCGAGACTGCCAGGCAACCCCGGGGGGCCCCGTTGCTATTTTTGCGGGCAAACCAAGCACCCCCGGCAGCGCTGCCCGGCCCACTCATCCATCTGCAACGGGTGCGGCAAAAAGGGCCATTTCGTGGCAGTATGCCAGGCCCGGGCGGTCACCGCGGTCTCCGGGGGCGAACCGGGACCGCCACCACAACTCTCTCCACGAGCCGCGGGCGCCGCCATCTTCCTTCTCCAGGGCCACGTGCGGCCTCCGGGTGCCGCAATCTTGTCCCCCGGGGACCACGTGTGACGGATGGGCGCCGCCATCTTGTACACCTCCAGCCATGTGCGACCAGTGGGCGCCGCCATCTTGGCTGGGCTCTCAGGACCCCGACTCGGATAACCAAACACCGCCCGAGGAAAACACCCAAATTCTGCCACAACTTGCCTCGGTGACCCTGGACCAGTCTCGGCCCCGAACACTCTCGACTGTGACGACGACCGTGCTCATCAACGGGCATAAAACATCCTGCCTGATCAACTCCGGGAGCACAGAGAGCTTCATACACCCCAACACGGTAAGGCGCTGTTCTCTTCCTATCCACTCAGTCAACCAAAGAATCTCCCTGGCCTCCGGACCTCATTCGGTAGAGATCAAAAGGTTCTGCACAGCGAACCTCACGGTCCAGGAAAGGGAGATTGAAAATTACCGGCTCTATTTTCTTCCTCACCTCTGCGCTGCCACGCTCCTAGGGTTCGACTTCCAATGTAACCTCCAGAGCTTAACTTTTAAATTCGGCGGCCCTATACGCCCCTCACTGTCTGCAGCCTCGCGACCCTCAAAGTCGATCCGCCTTCCCTGTTGGCGAACCTCACCCCGGATTGCAAACCCATCGCCACCAGGAGCAGACGGTACAGCGCCCAAGACCGGACCTTCATTAGGTCGGAAGTCCAGTGGTTACTGAAGGAAGGTATTATTGAGGCTAGCAACAGCCCCTGGAGAGCTCAAGTAGTGGTTGTAAAGACCCGGGAGAAGCATAGGGTGGTCATCGATTATAGTCAGACCATCAACAGGTATACGCAGCTCGACGCGTACCCTCTCCCCCGCATATCTGATCTGGTCAATCAGATTGCACAATACAAGGTCTTTTCCACGGTGGATCTAAAATCCGCCTACGACCAGCTCCCCATCCGCCCGGGCGACCGCAAGTACACTGCATTCAAAGCAGATGGGCGGCTCTACCACTTCCTAAGGGTTCCCTTCGGTGTCACAAACGGAGTCTCGGTCTTCCAACGGGAGATGGACCGAATGGTTGACCGGTACGGTTTGTGGACCATGTTTCCGTACCTCAACAACATCACCATCACCATGACCAGCAGGACCACGACACCAACCTCCGAAAATTCCTCCATACCGCAAAAATCCTTAACCTGACATATAACAAGGGCAAATGCGTGTTCAGTACCGACCGTCTAGCCATCCTCGGCTACGTAGTGCATGATGGAGTTATCGGCCCAGATCCCGAACGCATGCGCCCCCCAGGGAGTTTCCCCTCCCCCATTGCTCCAAGGCCCTGAAACGCTGCCTGGGATTTTTTTCATATTATGCCCAGTGGGTCACCAACTATGCGGACAAGGCCCGCCCACTAATCCAATCCACAGTTTTTCCCCTGTGTCAATTCCTGCTCAGCAAGGGCATTGCCTCGATCAGGACGACCAGTTACAACCCCTGGGGAAACGGGCAGGTGGAGAGGGAGAACGGAACGGTCTGGAAGACCGTTCTACTGGCCCTACGGTCCAGGAATCTCCCAATCTCCCGCTGGCAGGAAGTCCTCCCGGATGCTTTCCACTCCATCCGATCATTACTGTGTACCACGACCAACCCAAACCCCTCACGAATGTCTCCTTGTCTTCCCCAGGAAGTCCTCCTCCGGGACCTCGCTCCCAACCTGGCTGGCAGCTCCTGGACCCATCCTGCTCCGCAAACACGTGCAGGCGCACAAGTCGGAGCCATTGGTCGAGAGGGTCCACCTCCTGCACGCTCACCCCCAATACGCCTACGTGGCGTACCCCGACGGCCGACAGGATACGGTCTCCCTACGGGACCTGGCACCCGCTGGATCCCCACCCACGCCTCCACTACCGACCCCATCATCCCTCCCACCGGCGCATCCCACAGCCGCCCCCTTCCCGGGTGGATCGGTCTTTCCACTGGTCCCATCTAGGGCTGATGAAGCTGCTGAAGAAGCCGAAGCCACGCTCCCGGAGACACGGATGCCCGAGCCGGCGCCTGCATCACCGCCGAAGCTACGATGATCGCAGAGGACGAACAGAGCCCCCGATCGACTAATTGACTGTAAATAGTTATTGTAAATAGTTGCGACATGTAACGAGGCAAAACACTGTGCTAATGTATACCGGGTACCATCATAACCTACACCTCTACCACTGTATAACACAAGACCACCACCCCGCCGGACTATTTATTAACAGGGGGTGAATGTGGTAGTCTGTATTAGGGGTATTACAGTACCCTGAAGAATGCTATAAGATCATTGGTGTGGGAGGTCCTGAGACTGCTATTTTCATTGGTGAAGCCTGCCTGCTGGTTCCGCCCAGTAAGGCGGAGTATAAGAGCCTGTGTCTCCCAAGCAGCTGCATTCTGTACCTGCGCTGCTGGGGAAAACACCTAGTCCAATAAAGCCTTCAGTTGTCTTCAATCGCGTCTCAGGAGTTATTGATCGAGCATCAAGGTTCAACGCTCAGGAACAGACACTTCAAAGTCATAGATTGAGAATTATAAGGGAGGGGGGGGTGGTTAGTCTGATACCCCCCCAGCCCCCAGCCTCCTGGTGAACCATCTCCATCAATCAAATGACTCATTACGTTTATCTTATCACAGCTTGGCCAAATCCCAGCAAGCGAGAGATTATCCATGTCGCTCTCCGGGGAAATGGGATAATGAATCGGCAACCGTTTTGATCCTGTCGAACTAAAATAGGCCACCGTGCAGCTATTCTACTGCCAGGGCCCCCCGCGGCAACTTGAATATCGAGTGAGCGTGGTATCGGGTAAGCACCCAGAATCCCAGCAGGAATCTGGGATTGATGTTGGAGCTTTGGTTAAACTGAATTAACACAGGGGGCGGTTGTGGTTGGTTGGTGGTGGTGGTGGTGGGGGGGGGGATGTTCTCTTTCCTGTGGAAAAAAATCCCATCATTTGGCATTTTAGTTACATAATAATCGTCGGTGTGTGCATTACATAAGGCATGATTCATGCAACTGAACTCTGACTGAGGACACATCGCACATTAGCACACACTGGCCTTGTTTTTACAGAGCTCGAGATCAGTCCAGCTATTATTGCCTGAACATTGACGCCACCCTCAGCCTCTGCTCTCCTGATTGAGACTCACAAGTGGGTATGCGTAGGAGCTGGCAGCTGTGGAATTGTGTGTACCCCATGGGGGTATGTGGGCCCGGAAAACACGCTCTCTCCTACCTTCGACTCTCAGTCTTACACGTTGGTATTGTCCGCTGATACATTAAGTTGTGGATTCCTGGGATGTGTGGGCGTCGCTGGCCTAGCCGCACCGTTTATTGCCCGTCCCTCATTGCCCCTGGAGAAGGTGGTGGTGGGCCGCCATCTTGAACCGTGTGCTAATTGGCCGCCTCGTTTCCCACAGCAGCCACTGAATTTTCCCTGCTCAGGTTTTTGTTTTTCCGGGAAGGCGCGGCCACTTTCGGATCGGGATCCCGATTGCCGCAACGACCGGCGCGATCTTCCGGGGAACGTCCAGTTGAGGTGGCCCCCCAGTATGACTGTCCAGTTAGGGGGTGACGGGTGGGTTGGGGAGGCCCAGCGGGCCGAGGCGAGGGCGGCCGGAGCTATTAGGCCAGACGACCGAAGGCTCGGTCAACGAGGAATGCTTTAAGGGGGCATGCCTTGAAGGAGGAGGGTGAGTTCGAGATTGGAGCGGCGTAGGGAGGGAATTCCTGAGCCAGGGACCCAGGCAGCTGAAGGCACGGCCATCAATGGTGGGAGCCATTAAAATCTGGAGTGCTCAGGAGGGCAGAATTGGAGGAGATCAGCGATCTGGGAGGGTTGCGGGGCTGGAGAAGATGAGAGAGAGATAACAGAGGGAGAGTCGCGTTCATGGAAGGACGAGAATTTTAAAATCAAGGCATGACTGACTCCCCCCCCCCCCCCCGTGAGATCATCATGCGATGTCAAGCGCATGCGTGTGGATGAATTCTGTATCCCAATTGTACTGTGTGCTCGCCGCCTCTGAGTGGATGAGTGGCTGACAATGTGAGCTTCCTGTGCACTCCCAGGAAAATTCCATAACCCTCAGAAAATATCTGCTAATTGCTTCATTTACAACTGGCGCTTTGATTGTAGGCATTTCAGATATATTGTATTATATGTATTTGGAGCAGTAAGGGTTAAACGCCTTGGTTAATGTGTGTGTGTGAGACTGCTGCAGTCACGTTTTTTTCCAAGGTCTGGTTTAAAAGACCCAATTGGAAACAAGGGATAATTAGAGCATCATAAAAGTAGGTCTAATGGAATTTTTGTTTATATGTAGAAGGTTCTCTGGGAAGTAGACAAATAGGGACATTGGGCGCTATGCAGTGACTGGCAGGACGACATTGGAATTCCTAACTCAAATTTACCTTGCCCATTCGTGCTCAGCCTCCAGAGCCAAGGGCCTGGTGATGCCCTCCTCCCCTACACTATAGTAACATGTCATTAGGTGTGCAGTGTTTTTTGCATGTCCTGTAGTCTACTCTCCATCATCAGCAAAGTGATGGAAGGGGTCATCAACAGCGCTATCAAGCGGCACTTACTCAGCAATAACCTGCTCACGGACCCTCAGTTTGGGTTCTGTCAGAGTCACTCAGCTCCTGACCTCATTATAGCCTTGGTTCAAACATGGACAAAGGAGTTGAACTCCAGAGGTGAGGGCAAGGGAGATTTGACTGAGTATGGCATCAAGGAGTCCTGGAATCAATGGGAAGCTGAAGGGGGACCCTCTGCTGGTTGGAGTCATACCCGGCACAAAGGAAGATGGTTGTGGTGGTTGGAGGTCAATCATCTCAGCTCCAGGACATCACTGCAGGAGTTCCTCAGTGTCGTATCCTCGGCCGAACCACCTTCAGCTGCTTCATCAATGACCTCCCTTCCATCATAAGGTCAGAAGTGGGGATGTTTGTGGATGGCTGCACAATGTTCAGCACCATTCGGGACTCCTCAAATAATGAAGCAGTCCATGTCCAAATGCATCAAGACCTGGACAATATCCAGGCTTGGGCTGACAAGTGGCAAGTTACATTTGCACCACACAAGTGCCAGGCAATGACCATCTCCTGCAAGAGATGATCTAACTAACCATCGCCCTTGTCATACAATGGCATTACCATCGCTATCTGAGCGGAGTATGCACGTCCTCCCCGTGTCTGCGTGGGATTCATCCGGGTGCTCCGGTTTCCTCCCACAGTCCAAAGATGTGAGGGTTAGGTGGATTGGCCTTGATAAATTGCCCTTAGTGTCCAAAATAACTGGGTGGGCTTACTGGGTTTCGGGGATAGGGTGGAGGTGTGGGCTTGGGTAGGGATGCTCTTTTCAATGACCAGTTCAGGCTCAATGGGCCGAATGGCCTCCTTCTGCACTGTAAATTCTATGATTCTATATATATACTGTGGCTACCAGGGCAGGTCAAAGCCTGGGAATCCTGCGGCGAGTAACTCACCTCCTGACCCCCCCCAAAGCCTGTCCACCATCTACAAGTCAGGAGTGTAATGGAATACTTTCCACTTGCCTGGATGAGTGCACCTCCAACAACACTCAAGACGTCCAACACCATCCAGAACAAAATAGTGCACCACATCCACCACCTTAAACATTGACTCCCCCCCTCCAACAACCCACGCACCGTGGTAACCGAGTGTTCCATTTGCAAGATGCACTGCAGCAACTCACCAAAGCTCCAAACCCACGATAGCTACAATCTCGAAGGACAAGAGCAGCAGATACCTGGGCACCCCACCACCCGGAGGTTCCCCTCAAAGTCGCTCACCACCCTGACTTGGAAATATATCGGCCGTTCCTTCACTGTCGCTGGGGCAACATCCTGGAACTCCCTCCCTAACAGCACTGTGGGCGTACCTACACCACGTGGACTGCAGCGGCTCAAGAAGGCGGCTCGTCACCACCTTCTCAAGGACCAGTTCGGGATGAGCAATAAATGCCGGGCCTAGCCAGCGACGTCCATATCCCTGGAATGAATTTTGAACAACAGAACGGAGACTTATCCGGGGGATCTAGCCCTCCTTCAAGGGGATAGGATTGGGACTAATTGGACGTGTCTTTCCAGGAGCCAGCACAATGGGCTGACTGGCCTGCAGCTGAATTGTGCTGGCCTCTGCGTTTTGTCCCAGCAATTATCAGCAGTGAGATCCCAGCTTTCCCGAGCAGACCGCTTGATAACTTGGTCAATCATTTACCCGGACCTGCACAAGGGAAGAAAACGCAGGAGCCAGGCACCAAAACGCATTTCAAAAAAAAGTACAGCCCCTGAAGGAAATATTGTTTTGTTTTGGCCTGATTAAGGTTGTCAAATTTTGAAATCTCTTCCTGCTCAACCCACCCAGGTTTTTTCAGTATTGCTTATTTGCTTATAACGTGGAGGCTGCCTTCCACCTGAATTTTTCAAGCACACACACATCCTGACGCTGCTTCAACAGGACTGGCAGGTACTCAGCACGGAAACCAATTGACCTGCCTTGTCTCATTAACAAGCTGGAATGTGTTGCCACAATCACACAGGACCCAGCCCTCGCCCTCAGAGTTTTCCTCAAACTTATGACAATAATAATCTTTATTGTCACAAGTAGGCTTGTGAAGTTATTCAATGAAGTTACTGCGAAAATCCCCCAGTCGCCACACCCCGGCGCCTGTTCGGGTACACAGAGGGAGAATTCAGAATGTCCAATTCACCTAACAAGCACGTCTTTCGGGACTTGTGGGCGGAAACCGGAGCACCCGGAGGAAACCCACGTGTTAGGGGTCATGTGGGACTGTGAAGCCGTGATGTCATTGGCTGACAGATCCCGGGTCCTGGTTGGCTGTTGATCTCTAGCTCCGCCCTGAAGGCGGAGTATAAGAACCAGGAATTCTCCCCGCAGCTCCAGTCTGTTGCTGAACTGCGGGGAACGAGTCACGCTTAATAAAGCCTCATCGATTTCACCCCTATTCGTCTCTCGGGAGTCTTTGTGCGCTACACCACGCAGACACGGGGAGAACGTGCAAACTCCCCACAGACAGTGACCCAAGCCGGGAATCGAACCTGGGACCCTGGAGCTGTGAAGCAACAGTGCTAACCACTGTGCTACCGTGCTGCCCGATTGGAGCTAAACTCCTTCCAAACACCCCCTTTCCCCTGCCCCCTCTCTTCACCTACTGGGCATCCCTCCGGCACCTCACCCAAGTGTCGCCGCGTCCTGCGCCCCTGAGGCCGATGAGTGCTGGTGCGGCTATTTGGCAAGGGAACACCTCGCCCCTCCCTCACTCGGGTCAGTTCAGGCAGGTTCATCCCCCGGTGGTAGCCCATTGGAGGGGAAGTGGTCACATGGTGTTTAGGTCACCCAGCCATCCAGGCTCTGGGAAAGGATGGACTATTTAAGGAAAGATGGAAATGCTTTCGAAGCAGTTCAGAGAAGGTTTGCCAGACTGATACCAGGAATGAGGGGGGGGGGGCAGGTTGTCTTATGAGGAAATGTTGGAGAGGTTGAGTTGTATCCAATAGAGTTTAGTAGAGTAAGAGGCGACTTTAAGGCCCCGAGTTGAATAAACTCGGTTTGTTCTCACTGGAACGAAGGAGGTTGAGGGGCGCCCGGATAGAGGTCTACAAAATTATGAGGGACATAGACAGAGTGGATAGTCAGAGGCTTTTCCCCATGGTAGAGGGGTCAATTACTAGGGGGCATAGGTTTAAGATGCGAGGGGCAAGGTTTAGAGTAGATGTACGAGGCAGGTTTTTTACACAGAGGGTAGTGGGTGCCTGGAACTCGCTACCGGAGGAGGTGGTGGAAGCAGGGACGATAGTGACATTTAAGGGGCATCTTGACAAATACATGAATAGGATGGGAATAGAGGGATACGGACCCAGGAAGTGTAGAAGATTGTAGTTTAGTCGGGCAGCATGGTCGGCACTGGCTTGGAGGGCCGAAGGGCCTGTTCCTGTGCTGTACATTTCTTTGTTCTTTGTTGTTGAGAGGTCTTGACAGGGTTGCTGTGGGGAGGATGTTTCCTCTTGTCAGAGAATCTAGAGCTAGGGGGTCACTATTTAAAAATAAGGGGTCACCCATTTAAGACGGAGATGGGAGAAATCGTGAGACTCTGGAAAGGCAGACGCTTAGAATATTTTTAAGGAAGCGCTGGATAGATTCTTGATCAAAGAGGGGGGTGAAAGGTCACCGGCGGGATCGCCAGGAATGTGGGGTTGAGGTTACAGGCAGCTCAGCCACGGTCGTACTGAACGGAGCAGGCTCGAGGGGCCGAGTGGCCTCCTAATCCGCGTGTCCGTGTGAAACACGGGTTCAAACCCCGCCTGGGCAGTTGCTGAAATTTAAATTCAATTCGTAAAATCCGGAATTGAGAGCTGGTGGTGAGTAATGGTGACCGTGGCAACCGGCATTGATGGTCGTTAACAAGCCGGCTCCCTGACGCCTCTTCAGGGATGGAAATCTGCCTTCCTTACCCGGCCTGGCCACAGCGATGTGGTGATTGTTAACTTGCCCCCTCTGAAGTGGCCGAGCAAGTCACTGAGTTCAAGGGCAATTACGGATGGCCTAACCACCTCACAGAAGAATGAAGAAAACTAAAGAGCTGCCGATAGGATCAAAAACAACCAGACTTCCTGATTGCACCGAGTGATTTCGAAGCATTTCTTGCACTTCACACTGTAAATATTTTCATATTAAGAATTCTTTTACTTTCCATCAGAGTTCCTTCGAGTGTCTTATCTCGTTTGGCTTTCAATAACTGTTGCCCTGCAAGGGATGTTTTGAATCTAAACTAAGGGACACGGTGAAGAGAGTGAAGCCATCGCAGTCGAAATGCCCACAGAGTCAATCAGAAGAAATGAGATCGAACGCTGGATAAGGAGTTCCTAAGAACTTTGTGACGTGTTTGCTGTAAACTTAAAAAGACTTTTCGGTGGCAGTTCTCACAAATTTGATCCATCCCATAGTGTTTTACTCATTGAAGTCCTGGTTATAATGCGGGTGACGCTGCGACCAGTTAGCACACAACCAGCCGCGAATCGCAATGTGTTAACGGCCAGATCATCTGTTTCCAGTGCGGCGCGGCGGCGCAGTGGTTAGCACGGCTGCCCCACACGCCGGGGACCCGGGTTCCATTCCTGCCTTGGTTGACTGTGCGGAGTCTGCACGTTCTCCCCCCCCCCGGGTCTGCGCGGGTTTCCTCCGGGTGCTCCGGTTTTCCTCCTGCAGTCCAAAGTGGGCCTACAGGCAGAGGGTGGGAGAGTGGCCTTAGGCAGGGCCCTCCGAAGGAGGGCTGGTGCAGACCCGATGGGCTGAATGGCCTCCTTCTGCACTGTAGGAACTCTACGATTCTACTGATGTTGGTTAAGGAATAGGTACTGCTCAGGGTGGGGGAGGCGAGGCGGAGAGGCGGGAATCTTTTATTCAGGTACCGTGTGGGAAGGCACTATCTTACGTGATCACTCATTCCCTGGCCCAGTGAGAATCTGGAGATAGGGGCAGCGACCAGCCTGTTAATCTGGGCCATGTTTCCTCACCTGGTCTGTTTTAAACCCACATATGAACTGTTTGAACTTTCCAGCAACATTTCCGCGACCGAGGTTCAGCCTGATGTGTCTTGGCTACGTGACAGCTGCCACCTCTTATCTGGCTGGGCAGGTTATTCTCCTCCGTCACTCATGCAGCACCAGAGGAATTAGGGCAATGTTAAAAAGTAAACCATTGCACTGAGTTCAACCTGTGTCGGCCTGAACCCAGTGACTTCAGGCTAGTGACGTGGGAATACAAACCGGTGTCTGGACACTGATGAACCAAGGTTATACCGAGTTAGAAAATCAAACTTATCATACACGTCCCCGATTACTTCTTAAAATTGCTGAACAAAACATTTACCATAGATCTGTCCCACTCGAAAAACACTTAACATTGTCGAGTCATCAGACAGTGTAGAGGGAGCTTTACTCTGTATCTAACCCCATGCTGTACCTGTCCTGGGAGTGTTTGATGGGGACAGTGTAGAGGGAGCTTTACTCTGTATCTAACCCCGTGCTGTAAGCTGTCCTGGGAGTGTTTGATGGGGACAGTGTAGAGGGAGCTTTACTCTGTATCTAACCCCGTGCTGTACCTGTCCTGGGAGTGTTTGCTGGGGATCAGTACAGAGGGAGCTTTACTCTGTATCTAACCCCGTGCTGTACCTGTCCTGGGAGTGTTTGATGGGGACAGTGAAGAGGGAGCTTTACTCTGTATCTAACCCCGTGCTGTACCTGTATTGGGAGTGTTTGATGGGGACAGTGTAGAGGGAGATTTACTCTGTATCTAACCCTGTGCTGTACCTGTCCTGGGAGTGTTTGATGGGGACAGTGAAGAGGGAGCTTTACTCTGTATCTAACCCCGTGCTGTACCTGTCCTGGGAGTGTTTGATGGGGACAGTGTAGAGGGAGATTTACTCTGTATCTAACCCTGTGCTGTACCTGTCCTGGGAGTGTTTGATGGGGACAGTGAAGAGGGAGCTTTACTCTGTATCTAACCCCGTGATGTACCTGTCCTGGGAGTGTTTGATGGGGACAGTGTAGAGGGAGCTTTACTCTGTATCTAACCCCGTGCTGTACCTGTCCTGGGAGTGTTTGTTGGGGGCAGTGTAGAGGGAGCTTTACTCTGTATCTAACCCCGTGCTGTAGTGTCCTGGGAGTGTTTGATGGGGACAGTGAAGAGGGAGCTTTACTCTGTATCTAACCCCATGCTGTACCTGTCCTGGGAGTGTTTGATGGGGACAGTGTAGAGGGAGCTTTACTCTGTATCTAACCCCGTGCTGTACCTGTCCTGGGAGTGTTTGATGGGACAGTGTAGAGGGAGCTTTACTCTGTATCTAACACCGTGCTGTACCTGTCCTGGGAATGTTTGATGGGGACAGTGTAGAGGGAGCTTTACTCTGTATCTAACCCCGTGCTGTACCTGTCCTGGGAGTGTTTGATGGGGACAGTGTGGAGGGAATTTTACTCTGTATCTAACCCCGTGCTGTACCTTTGTTGTTAATCTGGGCTGTTCCTGCTCAGGGAGTGTTCATTCACTGTGCACAACACCAGCCCTCACATTAATGAGGAAATATTATTTATGAACAGACAATGAAATGGAGCAAAGCTCAACTGCAGGAGGCCAGGCCATATCCTCGGTCCGAAACGCTAGACACAGCCCAGTAATTTTCCACTGGGGCCCCTGGCCGAGCATGGTTAATGCTTGGAGGCATATGAATGAACTCCTGCTGGAAAGCTTCATTTGCATTTTTATAATCATCCATTTTCTTTCTCACTTGCCGTATTTGTTAAGCAGAGGAATGAGTGGGGCAGAGCAGAGACGAAACAAACCGAGCCGCAGTACTGGAGATAACCAGCAGAGGGTGCACATTGAGTGCCTCCAGAACACGGGCTGAATGGAGCCTCCTCGGCCCAGTTCGTGGACTCAAGCCGTGCCGCCTTCCCGAACCCTTGCTTCCTACTTCAATTCTCTATTCCCACCGCTTGTCCACGGGATTTCCCATTGAAGACACCACTGTCGGAAAACTCGCGGAAAACTAAGCAGCCACTGGGAACAGGGAATCCTAACAACCGGAGAATACTAAACTTTATGTTTATATAGTGCCTTGAATTTAATAAACGTCCCTCACAGGAGCAGCAAAATGTTTCACTGGTGTGTCGGACAAAAAGATATTGGGGCCGATGAGCAACATTTCGATGAAGGGGAGAAAGAAAGGGGAAGAGTTTTAGGGACGGGAATGACAGAGCTCAGGCCAGCTGCTCGTTGATATACTGCGACGGTGGAGCCATTAAAATCGAGGTTGCTCAAGAGGCCCAAATTGGAAGAATGCAGACAGAGTTTGACAAGAACCAGAAGCCCTGGTGCCACAAGGGTCCAAGCCTAACATCTGGGCCTGAGGCTTCTGTCTAGGCCCAGGCCTCTGCCTCTAGGCCCCATTCGCTTCCCTGCCTGACAGCAACATTCAAACGGCATCAACTAAATCTCTAGTTCGCCGTGCCAGATTTAGGAAGTCCTCTCCCCGTGCAATGCTGCCCCCTGAGTGTTAAATAAGGTTCCTGCATCCCAGCTGAAGTTAAGATTCCCTTCTCCGATCCCTTTATTCCCCTTCATTTCCCTGAGGTGATCCAGGATGCGGACCCTCGACAATCAACCTCCATCCCATCCCCACCAAATTTCGGGTGGGTTGTGGGGTCGGGGTGGACTGGCACGGAAGACCATTGCCGCAGCCGGAAAGGCAGCCGTGCACGCCGCCGACTGCCCAGTGTGAACTTAGGGCCATGGATCTTATGGGTCTCCACCTCCCACCCCCAGGGCACACCCCCAGGTACCCTCTGGCCCCAGCCGACCCATCAGTGGGATGGGCGAACTCCAGCGCAAGCAGTGCCACCTTGTCGGCTGGGATGAGTGTGTGTGGGGAGGGGAGCGCTAATTTGCGATTGCAGCTTGTCAGCCTCTCGAGTGCCAACCCCGACCCTGGCGAATCCGACACCGTGTTTGATTGGAAATGCCCGTGTTCCACGTGGTGTCAGTGCTAGCCCATTAACGGTTGTCGAATTGCTCAGGGGCCTGCGCCAATTTTGTTGTGGTAGAAGTCCCCCGATTCTGTCTGGCGCTAACACTGAGGGCGGGATTCTCCGTTGCGATAATCGGCGATCGGGCGGAGAATGGCCCAAATTGGCGCTGGCGCTGGTTTGACGTTGGTCAGCCATGCTCTGCCCCCTCCGAAAAGGCATCACCGCCTTGCATATCGCGTGCCGTCGCAAGGCCCTCCTGCGATGCTCCTGCCCCGACGGGCCGAGTTCCTGACCGCGCGGGACAAACCTGGTCTCAGCAGTCGGGGCCGCGCGTGGCCAGCGCAAGGTGGTTGGGTGCGACCGCCGTAGGTCATCGCCGTGCGCATGTGCAGCCAGGGACCCGGCCAGTCTCCGCCCATTTTCAGTGCGGGAGCCGGGAGTTTCATCCGGCGCCGTTGCTACCCCCTCACCGGTCCCGGAATCGGCGAGGGGTCGGCAACGATTTTGCCGTGGTAAAACGCCCACGAATTCTCCGTTCGAGCCGGCATTTAGCATGTGAAATGGAGAATCCAGCCCATAATATTTCGATTGTTTCATGCTTCGGTTATGGCTGCGAAATTCGCCTTTGCGAGATCCCTCACGGATATGGTCGCTGAATAGTTGGCATCACGAGGGAAGGATTGCGAAGTCCGATCTTTCAACCCGTGAGGATAGGAAGGGGCGCAAGTTGAGGAGGGTCCCAATGAGTGAATTGACAGGGTACCAATTCATCAGGAAGTAGAACAGAGTTCAAAGAGCGATTATTACCACTGAGCTGTCATGGAAATCACCTCAACGGATAGGTTGTCCTCCTCAAAAAGGACCAAGCGGTTTTTCAACCTCAGCATTTATTCTTATGTTAGAAACATGATGTTTATTTGTCTTGGAACGTGAGCGATTGAAAAGACGAATCTCAAATTCTTTCTGTAAACGGAATGGGATTCGATTTGCCTATGTGACTGTGTTCTGACTCTCCGGTCAGGAGGTTAAGAGTTGAGTGTGTAGCAGCAGGAGAGATTGGGGGGCTGACGGTCTTCGACACTACAGTGGTGATGGTGCCCCTCGCCCTGATCTGCCGGGCCCGGGCAGAGAGGGCACTGGAGGTCGCCAATACAGCCAGGGGAAAATGTTCTCGTGGTATCTAGATTCTCATTTGCGAACCGTCCTCAGGATCATAGACGAAGCAAGTGATGGCTGTGACTTCATGATGTGCCATCAATTATAACAAAGACGAGTTCTGGAACGAAACTGTGGCTTTAATAAGCTAAACGAGAACCTGCTGGCAACAGATCCCGAACTGGGGCAGGGCCAGAGGTCGGCCACCTTTATACAGGGCCTGAGGGGAGGAGCCACAGGCGGAGCCAGCAGAGACAACAAACAATATATACAGTACAGTAACAGTGGTTTACCACACTTTACGTTTTTTAAATGCTTGTTTCTCCTCCCCCAAAGCGTAATTTGTCCTGATTGAAGGTGAACCGAGATTTCCAAGCTCCTGACCATCGAGGGCGAGTGTTTGGCGGGGGTGAGACGCTGACACTAGTGCCCTGGCCACAGACACTAATGCAAGAAGCAGGGGGTCCCGCAGGACTCACAGAAGGAGCCTGCGAGACCACCGCTCATAGTTCTCCCCCCACCCCAAGCCCCCCTCACCCACCACCGACCTCCCCTACATCGCAGACACATCCTTCATACACCACCCCTCCCACCCTGAGCCCACCCCTCCTCACCGCCAACCCCAGCCGAGCCAACCCCTCATTAACCCCATCTCCCCCACCTAATATCAAAGAGGGTCAGCTGAGACAGGACAGCCCCGTGCCAGGGGGTGGAGGGGGTGAGAGAGGAGGGGGCAGCCCCGTGCCAGGGGGTGAGAGAGGAGGGGGCAGCCCCGTGCCAGGGGGTGGAGGGGGTGAGAGAGGAGGGGGCAGCCCTGTGCCAGGGGGTGGAGGGGGTGAGAGAGGAGGGGGCAGCCCCGTGCCAGGGGGTGGAGAGGGTGAGGGAGGAGGGGGCAGCCCTGTGCCAGGGGGTGGAGGGGGTGAGAGAGGATGGGGCAGCCCCATGCCAGGGGGTGGAGGGGGCAGCCCTGTGCCCGGGGGTGGAGGAGGTGAGAGAGGAGAGGGCAGCCCTGTGCCAGGGGGTGGAGGGGGTGAGAGAGGAGGGGGCAGCCCCGTGCCAGGGGGGGAGGGGGTGAGAGAGGAGGGGGCAGCCCTGTGCCAGGGGGTGGAGGGGGTGAGAGAGGAGAGGGCAGCCCTGTGCCAGGGGGTGGAGGGGGTGAGAGAGGAGGGGGCAGCCCCGTGCCAGGGGGTGGAGAGGGTGAGGGAGGAGGGGGCAGCCCCGTGCCAAGGGGTGGAGAGGGTGAGGGAAGAGAGGGCAGCCAAGGTCCGGAATCACATGTCAGCCATGTAGGCCAGACCAGATTTCCTTTCTGGATTTTTTATTGAATATTTAATTTTTATTGAATTCAAATTTTGCCATCTGCCATGGTTGAGTTTCCCAGAGTATTACCCTGGGTTACTAATCCAGCGACAAAGTCTGCAACCCTGGCTAACATCCTCGCACACTCTCCTCTCCCTACATCCTGGTACTGTAACCCCCCACCCCCATCCCCCCACCCCCCACCCCCACTCTCACCGCCAACCCCAGCCGAGCCAACCCCTCATTAACCCCGTCTCCCCCACCTAATATCAAAGAGGGTCAGCTGAGACAGGACAGCCCCGTGCCAGGGGGTGGAGGGGGTGAGAGAGGAGGGGGCAGCCCTGTGCCAGGGGGTGGAGGGGGTGAGAGAGCCTCCCCCCCCATCCCCCACACCCCCCATCCCCCACATGTTTGATTCTGGCTGTCCCGCCTCGGGCCTAGCTGACGCTGTCCGGCCCTGGTCGAGTCGCAAACCTGCCCGCCAATCAGAGTCAGATTTTGTTCTGCGTTGCCTGTTGATAGGCCCATGTGTATCCGTTGAGCCTATCAGCAAGTACGAATGGATGAGGCTTTGATTGGGCGCCCAAGACACAGGCTGGCGCGAGACCAGGCCCTGGGCTCGTGGACAATTATGGGCAGCACGGTAGCACAGTGGTTAGCACTGTTGCTTCACAGGAGGGTCCCAGGTTCGATTCCCGGCTCGGGCCACTATCTATGAGGAGTCTGCACGTTCTCCCCGTGTGTGCGCGGGTTTCCTCTGGGTGCTCCGGTTTCCTCCCACAGTCCAAAGATGTGAAGGTTGGGTGGATTGGTTGGTCCTTCTGGTTGGAGCTGTGGGCCGTGAATGAGGGTGACCGATCCTGACCCTCCTTTGTAATTACAGGGGTTGCCAGAGACGATGACGCAGGCAGTAATCACGCTAATCCCGAAAAAGGGGAAGGACCCGGTGGAATATGGGTCGTACAGGCCCATATATCTATTGAACACGGATGTGAAAGTATTGGCTAAGTTGCTGGTGGGGCGGATGGAGGATTGTGTCCCGGGGGTGGTTGCAGAAGATCAAACAGGCTTCGTGAAGGGCAGGCACTCGCGAGTAACATAAGACGGCTGTTGAATGTCGTGATTAATCCATCGGGGGGGGGGGAATTGTAGACTGCATAATGGATTGCTGGGAAGTACGCTTCCCTGTGTGTTTATTTGTTGTAACCTTGATTGATACATGATTGCAATAAAATACACTTTAATAAAAAGCTGTGCCCGAGTTGGCACCGTCACCTCAGATACTTCTATCCCGCCTCAGGGAATAAAGCACCAGCTCCACCCAGTGTCCCACTGAGGGAGTGCAGCACTGTGTGTGTTGCCACCTCGTTCCGTTCTATATATTCAGCCAGAGGCTTTTAGAAATCAAACTGCAGGATCTGATAAACGTGGATTCTTTATTAACCCTGCCTCGCAGCCTTCCTCTGCTGGTGTACGGAAGCCTTAAGTGAACAAAATGCTGTACATTTAGCCCCAACGTAAGAGTTCAGGAAGAATATACTGGCCTTGGCGGGGAAGAGGGGGAAATAGCAGCTTAGATTCATTGGGATTATACCAGGACACGAGGGGTTAAACGACGAGGATGGGTTGCATTGACTTAGCTTAAGTGTAGAATTGAGATTTTCTTTTTTAAGTGTTGGAGGGATGTGTTGACAGAGCGAGACGCTGGAGGTTTGAAATTCAAACAGAATATCGGAATGATTCGACAAACTATTTCTTCTGGGGTTGTGAGGAACAAGAGGATAGAACCTTAAAAAAACCACACCTGATGAAGCAGCTGCGCTCCGAAAGCTAGTGATTCCAAACAAACCTGTTGGACTTTAACTGGGTGTTGTAAGATTTTGGGCAGCACGGTAGCATTGTGGATAACACAATTGCTTCGCAGCTCCAGGGTCCCAGGTTCGATTCCCGACTTGGGTCACTGTCTGTGCGGAGTCTGCACGTTCTCCCAGTGTGTGCGTGGGTTTCCTCCGGGTGCTCCGGTTTCCTCCCACAGTCCAAAGACGTGCAGGTTAGGTGGATTGGCCATGATAAATTGCCCTTAGTGTCCAAAATTGCCCTTAGTGTTGGGTGGGGTTACTGGGTTATGGGGATAGGGTGGGGGTGTTGACCTTGGGTGGGGTGCTCTTTCCAAGAGCCGGTGCAGACTCGATGGGCCGAATGGCCTCCTTCTGCACTGTAAATTCTATGATCTATCATCTATGATTCCTTAAAATTCGAGTCGGGGGGGGGGAGGGGTGCTGATGTCAGGAAGCATTTCCTCACACAAGGGGTGGTGAAAATCTGAAACTGTCTCCTCCCCAAAAGGTTGTCTATACTGCAGGGGTCAACTGAGGTCAATAGATTTTTGTTATCAGGTTTGGGGCTGATCTCATTGGAGAGGAGAAGGCGGAGGGGAGATTTGATGGAGATGTTCGAAATGGTGAGGGGGCTGGACAGAGTAGACAAGGAGAAACTGCACCCGCTCGGAAAAGGATCGAGAAAGAGTGGGGGGGTGGGGGGGAGACACGCGGGGGGGGGGGGGGGGGGGGCACAGATTGAAAGTGATTTGCAAAAGAAGCAAATGCGATGTGAGAAAAAACTTTTTCACCCAGCGAGAGGTTCAGGTCTGGAATGCACTGTCTGCAAGTGTGGTGGAGGCTGGTTCAATCGAGGCATTCAGAAGGGGATTGGATGATTATTTGAATGGAAACAATGAGCAGGGGTACGGGGGGGGAAAAGGCAGGGGAATGGGCACCAAGTCACAATGCTCGTTTGGAGAGCAGATGGAATGGGCAAATTGGCCTCATTCTGACCCTACCAATTCTGCGATTCTGTACGATATAGAACCAAGGTGGGGAGATGGTGTGAAACCAAAATCTAACTGCATGGAGGGGCAGGTTCCTGTGATGAACAAACTTCTCCTGTTCCTTTGCGTTCTGACATGTTTCATCAAATATTTGAGCTTTGCCAGTTAACGGAGTGGATTATACTTGCTGGGAAATAATCCAGGGATAACAGAATGGTCTTGCTTCACATGAATTCCAATCCAACAATTTAAACCGAATGTTAAAGAGTGGGGAGCCTGCCTGCTGTGTGCGTGCGTCTCCCTCGGTCGAATCAATGTTCATTTGCCTCAGTGCATCAGATGAGGACGTCAGTGACGGATTTCAGTCAAATTGAGAAGCACAGATTCGTCGCCAATCCTGTCCAAAACTCTGTACACATTGACCTCCACTGGCTGTCATTCAGGCATCTCCTCCAGTTGAGAACTCCCATCCTCGTGTCAAAATCCCTCCCTGGCCTCACCCCCAACCTACCCCAATCCGCTACCCCCTCTTGCCCGCAAATCCTCCGGGATCTCTGCGCTCTTCCCAACTCTGAGCCCTGCCAAGTGTCCGTTTTCCATTGCTCCATTCCCAGTGGCCATGTGAAGGGCAGCACGGTAGCACAGTGGTTAGAACGAGGGCCAAGAAATTTTTTCTCCCACTTATACAAGGTGTACTCCCAGGTAGATTTCTTCGTTGTGGGCAGGGCCCTGTTGGCAGGGGTGGTGGACACGGGGTATTCGGCGATTACGATCTCGCACCATGCTCCGCACTGGGTGGACCTGCAGGCGAGTATGGATAGGAAGCAGCGCCCGCAATGGAGGTGGGATGTAGGGCTGTTGGCGGACGAAGCGGTGTGCGAGAGGCTGAGGAAGTGAATGCTGAATTTACTGCAGGTAAATGATACGGGGGAGGTCTCAGCAGTGGTGATCTGGGAAGCGCTGAAGGCAGTGGTGAGAGGAGAACTGATCTCAATCCGGGCTCACAGGGACAGGGCGGATAGGGCAGCACGGTAGCATTGTGGGTAGCACAATTGCTTCACAGCTCCAGGGTCCCAGGTTTGATTCCGGCTTGGGTCACTGTCTCTGTGGAGTCTGCACATCCTCCCCGTGTGTGCGTGGGTTTCCTCCGGGTGCTCCGGTTTCCTCCCACAGTCCAAAGATGTGCAGGTTAGGTGGATTGGCCATGATAAATTGCCCTTAGTGTTCAAAATTGCCGTTAATGTTGGGTGGGGTTACTGGGTTATGGGGATATGGTGGAGGTGACCTTGGGTAGGGTGCTCTTTCCAAGAGCCGGTGCAGACTCGATGGGCTGAATGGCCTCCTTCTGCACTGTAAATTCTATGATCTATGAAACGGACCGACTGGTAAAAGAGATTCTATGAGTTGATAGGAGGTATGAGGAGGCTCCAGAGGCAGGGCTTTTAAGGGAACGGCAGAGGCTACAGGTGGAATTTGGTTTGTTAACCACAGGGAGGGCAGTGGAACAGCTCAGAAAGGCGAAGGGGGCGATTTACGAGCACGGTGTGAAGGCCAGCAGGATGCTTGCACAGCAGCTCAGAAAGAGGGAGGCAGCTAGAGAAAGTTGTTGACGGGGATGGGAACTTAGTTGGGGACTCGGCTGGTTGCATAGATCGGAACCCCCTGCGGGGCCGGTGGGGATGAGGCACTTCTTGGAGGAGCTGACTTTCCCAAAGGTGGATGGGAAGCTGGTAGAAGGGCTGGGGGTCCCGATCGGGCTGGAGGAGATAGTGGAGGGTTTGAAAGCCATGCAGTCGGGTAAGGCCCCGGGACTGGACGTGTACCCAGACGAGTTCTATAAAACGTTCTTCGGAATATTGGGGTCGGTGCTGATGAAGGTCTTTAACGAGGCTAAGGAAAGAGGAGTTCTGCCCCAGACGATGTCACAGGCCATGATCTCGCTCATCCTGAAACGGGACAAAGACCCGGAGCTATGTGGGTCTTACAGGCTGATTTCCTTGTTGAATGTAGATGCCAAACTGCTGGCCAGAATTTTGTCCTCCAGGATTGAGGACTGTGTACCGGACGTTATTGTGGAGGATCAGACAGGGTTTGTTAAGGGTAGGCAGCTGGTGGCCAATGTAAGAAGGCTGTTAAACGTGATCATGATGCCCTGGAAGGTAGGGAGGTTGAGGTAGTGGTTGCGATGGATGCGGAGAAAGCCTTTGACCGGGTTGAGTGGGATTATTTATGGGAGATGCTGGAGCGGTTTGGTGGGGCTTTATTGACTGGGTTAGGTTGCTGTACCGGGTTAGGTTGCAAGTGTACGGACAAACAGGACAACTTCGGACTATTTCAGACTGCACCAGGGGACGAGTCAGGGATGCCCCCTCTCCCCACTGCTGTTTGCGCTGGCGATAGAGCCGCTGGCAATTGGTCTGAGGGCCTCAAGGGGCTGGTCCGGGGGTGATGGAGCACAGGGTCTCACTGCATGCGGATAACCTACTGTTGTATGTCTCAGACCCAATGGAGGGGATGGAAGAAATTATGGGAATTTTAGGGGAATTCGGCCAGTTTTCGGGGTCTAAGCTCAATATGGAGAAGAGCGAGATGTTTGTGGTCCGGGCGAGAGGTCAGGAGAGTCGACTGGGGGAACTGCTGTTCAGAGTGGTAGGGGACAGTTTCAGGTACCTGGGTATCCAAGTGGAGAGGGATTGGGACAGGCTACATAAATTGAACTTGGCCCGGCTGGTGGAGCAGATGAAGGAGGATTTCCGGAGATGGGATGAGCTCTCGTTGTCTCTGGCAGGCAGAGTTCAATTGGTAAAAATGACGGTCCTCCCGAGATTCCTATTCGTTTTCCAATGCCTCCCCATCTTCATCCCGCGGTCCTTTTTTAAGCGGATCAATAAAATTATTGTGGGCTTTGCATGGGGGAGACAAGTCCCCACGAGTGAGGAGGGCAATGCTCAAGCGGAGTCGGGGAGCGGGCGGGCTGGCGCTGCCGGATTTCAGCAATTATTACTGGGCGGCTAATATAGCCATGGTTAGGAAGTGGCTGGTGGGGGGGGAGTTGGCATGGGTGCGTATGGAGGCGGCTTCTTGTAAGGGCACAGGTCTGGGGGCATTGGTAACTGCGCCTCTGCCATTCCCGCCGGCACGGACCTGAGAGTCTGGGGGCAGTGGAGGAGACATGTGGGAGCAAAGGGGCCATCGGTGTGGTCCCCAATCTGCGATAATCACCGGTTTGCCCCGGGGAGGATGGACGGGGGGTTCCGAATTTGGCGGAGAGCGGGGATTGAGAGGATGGGGGACTTGTTTATAGAGGGGAGCTTTTCGAGTATGAGGGCGCTGGAGGAGAAGTTTGCATCGGCGGGGGGAAATGAACTCTGATATTTACAGGTACAGGACTTCTTACGGAAGCAGGTACCAACCTTCCCACTCCTGCCGCTAAGGGGGATTCAGGATAGGGTGGTCTCTAGAGGATGAATAGGGGAGGGGAGCATCTCGGACATATATAGAGAGCTTATGGGTTCAGAGGAGACGCAGACCGAGGAGCTGAAGCGAAAGTGGGAGGAGGAGCTGGGGGGAGAGATAGAGGAGGGCCTCTGGGTGGACGGGTTATGAAGGGTCAATGCCACCACAACATGTGCCAGGCTCAGCCTGATCCAATTTAAGGTTATTCACCGGGCTCACATGACAGTGGCCCGGATGAGTAGATTCTTTGGGGTGGAGGACAGGTGTGCGAAGTGTGAGGGGGGGGGCCAGCGAACCATGTCCACATGTTTTGGGCATGTCCAAAACTGAGGGGATTTTGGCAGGTGTTTGCCGACACCATGCCCACGATATTAAATACGAGGGTGGCAATGAGGTGGTGAATTTTGGGGTATAACAGGATCCGGGAATCCAAGAGGAGAAAGAGGCAGACGTTCTGGCCTTTGCTTCCCTGGTAGCCCGGAGGCGGATATTGCCGGCATGGAGGGACTCAAAGCCCCCAAAATCGGAGACCTGGCTTTCAGACATGGCTGGCTTCCTCTGCCTGGAGAAAATTAAGTTCGCCATGAGAGGGACTCAGCTGGGGTTCGCCCAGAGGCGGCAACCATTCGTCAACTTCCTCGCAGAGAACTAATCGTCAGCAGAAAGGGGGGGGAGGGGGTTAGGTTAGCGTAGGTTAGGGGGGTAAGTAATGACAAGACCTGTGGGATAGGGAGGTGGAATTTGCACTGTGTTTATATTTTCCTTGTTATGTATATTGTTGATTTTGTTGCTGTTAAAATGCCAAAGAAATACCTCAATAAAACGTTTATAAAAATAGAACTGTCCCTTCACAGCTCCAGGGTCCCAGGTTCGATTCCCGGCTTGGGTCACTGTCTGTGCGGAGTCTGCACATCCTCCCCGTGTGTGCGTGGGTTTACTCCGGGTGCTCCGGTTTCCTCCCACAGTCCAAAGATGTGCAGGTTAGGTGGATTGGCCGCGCTAAATTGCCCATAGTGTCCAAAAAAAAAGGTTAGGTGGGGTTATTGGGTTACGGGATAAGGGTCGGGGCGTGGGCCTAGGTAGGGTGCTCTTTCCAAGGTCTGGTGCAGACTCGATGGGCCGAATGGCCTCCTTCTGCACTGCTGATTCTATGCCCTCAGCCGCCTGGGCCCAGTCAAGGAATTCACTCCCTGACCCTCCCTAACATCCTTTAGGCTACCTGATTAAGCCTATGTCATTGGCCAAGCTTTTGGTCATCTGCCTGAATCATTTTTTATTCATTCATTCATGGGGACGTGGGTGTCGCAGGATGGGCCTAGCATTTATTGCCCGTCCCTAATTGCCCTTGAGGGGGCAGTTAAGAATCAACCACATTGCTGTGGGTCACACGTAGGCCAGACCGGGTAAGGTCGCAGATTTCCTTCCCTAAAGGACATTAGCGAACCACATGGTTTTTACAACAATCAACAACATCAAACTTTTAATTTCAGATTTTTCTTGAATTTAAGTTGCACCGCCTGCCATGGTGGATTTGGAACCCGGGACCCCAGAGCTGGGTCTCTGGATTACTAGTCCAGCGATAATACCACCCTGTCTGCTGTCGTTTAGTGCGAGATTGTGAAATGTTCTTGTCAAGTGCCTTGCAACGTATTTACTACGTTAAAAGCGCTACATAAATGCAATTGTTGTTGTCCCCCTGGACGCAGAGGGGAGGCTGGTGGGATGGGGGACACGTTTTGCTCCGTCAAATTCCACACATAATCTCGGCTGAGTTTCCCAATCCCATCCGGTGGGAAGTGGCAGAGGGAGAGAGAGTGCCCGCTGCCGATCAGGTGAGGCTGGAGCGGCACTCCTGGTCCCGCTGCCCACGGTACACGAAAGATTCACCTCAAAAGGAGTGGGCCATTCAGCCCCTCAAGCCTGCTCCACCATTCAACTTAATCATGGCCGATCCCCACCTCAATTTCATTGACTACCTTCCATTTCCTCTCCAGACACCTGACCCTTGGTGTTGTTGATCATGGACTTTCATTGGCCCATGGTTGTGCGTGGCAATGTACTGCGGCGGTTTGCCATTGCTTCCCTGCAGTCCGGCTGACCAGGGAAATCGCCCAATCTATACCGCCTGTCATCAGGTGTGTTGGATTTAAAGGCTGACACTCAACCTATTTGGCCGCGTTACGAACACACCTTCCTTGGCCACCGAGTCCTGAGGTGGGACTCGAACCCGGAACTTCTGACCCTGAAGTAGGAACGCTAAACCACTGCCCCACATGACATCCTTTTACTAACCCGTGTCCATCAAATATCTAGCGATCTCAGTCTTGAATTGCCGCGCCAATTCGGTCCATTCTGCTTGGGGCCACAAGAGGGCAGCGTTGACCAAGTGGCCACCTATAACCACAGCAAGCCTCCACGGCTTGTTTAGCAAAGGCCTCGGAGAGTTTTAACGCCAGGGTCATCAGGGGGGTTCCAGAGGGCAATCGGCGGGAAAGCAGATTGGAAAGCCTATTATCATTATTTAAAGGCTAGGTGGATTGGCCTGTGGGGTGAGGTTACAGGAACAGGGCAGGGATTGGGCCGAGGTGAGGTGGTCTTTCGGGGGGTTGGGTTGGTGCAGACCTGATGGGCCGAATGCTATGGAGGTGAAAATGGGCGGTCTTAGCGACGGAGGGTAAATGTGAACCACCAAAGCTTCACAACAATGAAAACAAGAGAGGACACTCCATCTCGCAATACTCAATATTTTTTAAAAGCTTGACGCTTTATTCTTATTCGTGAAGAAACTTGGGCCTGACTTTAATTTACAAATATCCGCGCAGTCAGGAAAATATTACCTATCCTCCAACTCCATTCCTCCCCTGCAGAGCCACTCCCCCTCGCTCCGGAGTACAGGTTCCTCATTCTGTTACCTCAGTGGAGTAGTTATTTCTCCGGTTTGAACGTAAGGGCTAAGTGTTTATCAAGGAGGGTTTATCAAGGAGTTGTGGGGGATGATGTCCCATCACCTCACGTTTAATGACTCTGTGCCAAGCTCCGTGCCTGGGGGGCTACACGCCAACCTACGTCAGTGACTATGGAAGAGGGAGGTGTGATGGGCCAGGGTTTAGAGAACCCCAAAGTGTATCCTGGAGTTCACCTGACCCACAACTTTTAACAGATTGTGGTATGGGGAGCACACGGCCCACTCTACAGGTGTGGTACAGCAGAAATGGAAAAGTATTTTTTAAAGCAAAACAATGTTTATTCTATGAACTCAAGTTAACCTTTTTAAAACAGACAGTGAACATCTTAGCAACCATCAATTCAAATACAACCCCCAAAGAATACAACACTAAGTAATCCTTAATAACTTGCCAAACAACATCCAGAAGACAAAAGAAACACCTTTTAACAGAAGCACATCAGGTTTACATTCACTACTGAAAACATTTATAATTCCTAATTCACCAAATGATTGATAGTCTTTTCATGGCAGAGAGATCAACAGTACACCTGCTCTGTCTGGCTTCAGCTCCAACACTGAAAACAAAACTAAAACACACCCTGCAGCAAACAGCCTAAAATGAAAGCAAAAAGATGACAGACAGCCCAGCTCCACCCACTCTCTGACATCACTGATAAACACCCATTTCTTAAAGGTACTCTCACATGACAGAGGACACTTTAGTTAAAGAGGCCATTCAGCCTCTCAGACTAGCCCCATCCACCATTCATTCATTGACTCCAGCGCCATTTATAATAATAGCAGCAAATTTATGTAGCACCTTCTGCTTTGCTCGCTATCCCTCAACACCCTTCCCTGAGGTGGGGGGGGGGGGGGGGGGGGGGGGGGGGGGGGGGGGAGAGCCGGAGCAGTGTGGGTCGTACCACCCGATATCGTTGCTGAATGTTGATGCAAAGGTTTTGGCATTGTGGAACGAGGAGTGTGTGCCGGGGGTGATAGCGGAGGACCAGACGGGGTTTGTGAAGGGAAGGCAGTTGTTGGCGAATGCGCACAGGCTGCTTAATGTAATCATGATACCCTCAGAGGGGCAGAAGGTGGAGGTGGTAGCGACTATGGACGCGGAGAAGGCCTTTGATCGGGTGGAGAGGGTGTATGTGTTGGAGCTGCTGGGTCGGTTCGCGTTTGTCAGGGGTTTGTGGAGTGGATTCGACTGTTGTACAGGGTGCCGGCGGCGAGCGTTCGGACGAACAGGACGAGTTTGTGGTACATTGGGCTACATTGTGGGATGAGGCAGGGGTGCCCGCTCTCCCTGTTGCTTTTCACCTTGGCGATAGAACTGTTGTCAGTGGCACTTAGAGGGTCAAGGGGCTGGAGAGGGTTTGAGTGGGGTGAGGAGTGGGTGGGGGGGGTGCAGAGTATAAAGTTTCGCTATACTGGACGATTTGTTATATGTTTCAGACCCAGTGAGCAGCATCGGAGGGATTATGGAGATTTTATTTTATACGCTTAAAGTACCCAATTCATTTTCGTTTCCAATTATGAGGCAATTTAGCGTGGCCAATCCACCAACCTGCACATCTTTGGGCTGCAGGGGTGAGACCCACGCAGACACGGGGAGAATGTGCAAACTCCACACGGACAGTGACCCGGGGCCGGGATCGAACCCGGGGCCTCGGCGCGTTGAGGCAGTAGTGCTAACCACCGTGCCACCTGGATTATGGAGATCTTGAGGGAATTTGGTTTGTTTTCGGGGTACAAATTGAACACGGGGAAGAGGGAGGTGTTCCCGATTAATGCGAACGGGCACGAGAAGATGGTGGGGGAGTTGCCGTTCAGGTTGGCGAGGGCGAGTTTTCGGTGCCTAGGAATGCAGGCAGCAGGTGTGGAGGTGTATGGGGGCGGCGCCGTGTCAGGGGGACGAGTTGGAGGGCTCTGTTGTTGCCGCCCCTTCCGTTCCCGCCGGTCAGGCACTTGGTGAGCCCGGTGGTGGTTTCGGAATTACGGGTGTGGAGCCAGTGCAGGCAGCATATCGGGCTGGAGGGCATGTCGTTGTGGCCACCGATATGTGCCAACCATAGGTTTGTGTCGGCGAGGCTGGATGCGGCAGGTGGAGATGGAGTACTTTAGGGACTTGGTCACGGGGGGGGGGGGCAAATTTGCTGGGCTGGAGGAGTTGGAGGAGATGTAGGAGTTGCCAAAAGGGAATGGTTTCAGGTACCTGCAGGTGAGGGATTCCGCGAGGAGATGCCGTCCTTCCCGGGGCTGCCGCCTCCGGTGTTGCCAGACAGGTTGTTGTTGGGGGATGATATGGGGAGGGGAGGGTGTTGGATATCTACAGTCAGTTGATAGAGGGGGGGGGGGGGGAGTGCTTCGGTGGGGGAGATTAAGCACAAATGGGAGGAGACGTTGCGATGGGAGATGGAGGCTGGAATGTGGAAATAGGCCCTATGGAGGGTGAATGCATCCTTGTCGTGTACAAGGTTGAGCCTCATCCAGTTTAAGGTGGTGCATAGGGCCCGCATGACGGTGGCGAGGACGAGCCAGTTCTTTGCAGGGGTGGAGGATAGGTGTGGGCGGTGTGCAGTGGGGGGGACCACAACCACATGTTCTGGATGTATCCAAAGCTGAGGGGCTGTAGGCAGGGGTTCGCAGATGTGATGTCCGAGATTCTTGGTGTGGGGGTGGGCCCCGAGTCCGGAGGTGGTGATATTTGGGGTGTCGGAAGATCCGGGGGTCCAGGTGGGGGGGGGGGGGGGGAGAGCCTGACGTATGGCCTTTGCTTCCCTGATAGGCCGGAGACGGATATTGCTGTGTCGGTGGGACTCAGAGCCGCTGAAGGCCAGGGTGTGTGAGTAACCGAGCAGCATTCCTGCGTTCGGAGAAGGTCAAGTTCGCTCTGCGGGGGTCGGAGGGGTTCACCTGGAGGTGGAGGCCATTCATTGATTTCTTCAAGGTGGACTGAGGGGTCAGGGTGGGGGGGGGGGGGGGGGGGTGGGGGGGGGGAGATGGTAATAATTAGGGAGTTGGGATGTGGTGGGGTGTTGGCATCGGGGAAAGTTGAAGATTTGTGGTTGGTTGTTTAGGTCGATGTTTTGTTTGTCTGATATTTTTATGTATATGTGTAAAAGGCCTTGAATAAAATAATAGTTTTTTAAAATCTAGAACTGAAAGCTATGCAACGGCGACTATTAAACTGTCATCGATTGTCGCAAAACCACATCTGGTTCATTAATGTCCCTTTAGGGAAGGAAATCTGCCCTCCTTACCCTGTCTGGCCTCCATGTGACTCCAGACCCCACAGCAATCTGGTTGACTCATAAATCCCCCTCTGAAATGGCCCAGCGAGTCACTCAGTTCTAGGGCAATTAGGACCGGGTAAGAAATCTAGCGAACCTCCTCTGGACTGCGTCTAATGCAACCACATCCCTCCTCAAATAAGGGGACCGAACCTGTACACAACACCCCAGGAGCGGTCTCACCAATCCCTTGGACAGTTGCAGCAACACTTCCCTACTTTTATGCTCTTCTTCCTTTCGCTGTGAAGGCCAAAATTCCATTTATCTTCCTCATTACTTGTTCTACCTGCATGCTGGTATTCTGTGATCCATGCACGAGGATCCCCAGATCTGCAGTTTCTCTCCATTCAGATAATAAGTTACCTTTCCATTTTTCCGACCAAAATGGATAATCTCACACTTATCCACGTTAAACTCCATCTGCCACATTTTGGCCCACTCCCCTAACCTATCTATATCCATTTGTAAATTTCTTATTTCCTCATTGCAGCTTCCTGTCCCACCTTTTGTAGTGTCATGTGGGCGGCACGGTAGCACAGTGGTGAGCACTGTTGCTTCACAGCTCCAGGGTCCCAGGTTCGATTCCGGCTTGGGTCACTGTCTGTGCGGAGTCTGCACGTCCTCCCAGTGTCTGCATGGGTTTCCTCCGGGTGCTCCGGTTTCCTCCCACAGTCCAAAGATGTGCAAGTTAGGTGGATTGGCCATGATCAATTGCCCTTAAGTGTCCAAAAAGGTTAGGTGGGGTTACTGGGTTAGGGTGGAGGTGTGGGCTTCAGTAAGGTGGTCTTTCAAAGGGCCGGTGCAGACTCGATGGGCTGAATGTCCTTCTGCACTGCAAAGTGTATGTATGATTTGGATCATGCTAAGGGCTCCCCTCAGTATTGAACCCCCCCCAATTAGAGAAAATCTTGGCCTAATTGATTCATTTTAACATCTTGAACACTTCCAAGTAAACCCTACAAGCACTCAAGCACTGGGATTTATTTCTTAAGGGATAGATTCGAAACGTGAAGAGGTTATGCTAAATTTGTATCGGCTGGGCCCACCTGGAGCACGATGTATAATTCAGGTCACCCTTTTAGAAGAAAAAGATATTGAAGCAGGTTCGAGGGTCCAACTGAATAACGAAAGGCTTACTGCCAGCAATCTGGGGGTTTAACCTAGCGGGAGAAGTTGGACTGAGTTGCCAACCCTCCAGGAATGACCTGTGTTGTGTTCTGCTTCTTCATGTAGCATAAGCTGCTTCCTCGATGTATGCTCTGACAAAGGAAGGTTCAGACTTGGAGATAGGTTTAGCACATTTATTAGCACATTTATTGAACAGTTAACAATTCTCCTACTTGAGTTTGACTCTCCTGCTAATCTTGCTATAGTAACTCAGTCTAACCAGTCTGCTCTAAGCCACGTGGTGGGTGTGATGCTTCTGATCTGCCCTGTCCTTCTCTCTGAGTGTTGCCTGTGGAAAGAGAACAGAGCATGTGTGCCCTGTCCTTATATATGGGTTTTGTAATGCCCCCTTGTGGTAGTGTCACCTCTGGGTGTCTTGACTGCCTATTCTAAGTGTTCATTATCATAGAATCATAGAAGTTAGTTGTATGTCTGTGTGTCATTACATCCCCGGTGCTCCCTCTAGTGTTTACTTAGTTGTAGTGTATTTACATTAACCCCTTATGTATTTACAGTGATGCATATCACCGCAACCTGGAGATGCAGGAATTGAAAATCAATCTCCGGGACACTGCTGGGGTAACCCTGGAGAGACTGGATGGGAGGGTTCAGGCTAAAAGTGTCCTTTTTTCATTTAAATACTTGCTTTTGTCGGTCAATGAACTATATGGGAGTTTTAGTGAACCGAACAAGGTGGTCGCACAGCAACGAATCACCCAGTTGGGTCATGAAGAGTCTGTCCGCTTCGCAATTGGCCGAGGGAGGGCCATGTGTGAGGAGTGGATGGGGTGGGTTGGCCAGAGCTTGGGTGGGGTTGGGGCAGAATAGGAGGACTGGGCAGCCTATGGCAAAACCTCCAGGATTCCAGCCAAGCAGAGTCGCCAACCCGGTAGGAAGGAGCTGGGTCGCTATTCTCTTCAAAGGAGGCGGCGGAGGGGTGACCCAAGGTGATGGATGTTTCTGATACAGCGGACAAGCGGAGAATGTTCCCTCTTGTGGGGAAGTGTCCAATTTGAGGCCGTCAATATAGATTAGTCACCAACAAATCGAACCGGGAATTCAGCAGGAATCTCTTTGCCCAGAGTGGAGACAATGTGGAGCGCCCTCTCGCAGGGAGTGGGTGAAGTGAACAGTGAAGATGCATTTAGGGAGAGGCCTGTTTAGCTCAGTTGGCTGGACAGCTGGTTCGTAAAGCAGAACGAAGCCAGCAGCGGCGGGTTCAATTCCCGCACCAGCTGAGGTTACTCAACCTCGCCTGGGACATGGTGACCCTCAGGTTAAATCACCACCAGTCACCCTCCTCAAAAGGGGAGAGAGAGAGCAGTCTATGGTCATCTGGGACTATGGCGACTTTACCTTTAGAAAGGGGGGAGAAGAGGGTTACGCAATTGAGCTTACAGGGGAGGCATTGCTAGAACATTTCAGAGTGCCTTTCAGAGTGAGTCACATTAACATGGATCTGGAGTCACTCGTAGGCCAGACAGAAAATTTCCTTCCCAAAAGGGGCTTTAATGGGGTTTTGCAGCAATGAACGATAGTTGGCCACGGTCACCATTACTGAGACTGGATCAAGATGTATGCCACCATCTGCCATGGTGGGATTTGACCCCGTGCCCTCAGAGCATTACCCAGGGCCTCGGGCCTACTCCAGTGACATTACCGCCAAGCCACAGTTGCGATATAGAACACAGAACAATACAGCGCAGTACAGGCCCTTCGGCCCACGATGTTGCACCGAAACAAAAGCCATCTAACCTACACTATGCCATTATCATCCATATGTTTATCCAATAAACTTTTAAATGCCCTCAATGTTGGCGAGTTCACTACTGTAGCAGGTAGGGCATTCCACGGCCTCACTACTCTTTGCGTAAAGAACCTACCTCTGACCTCTGTCCTATATCTATTACCCCTCAGTTTAAAGTTATGTCCCCTCGTGCCAGCCATATCCATCCGCGGGAGAAGGCTCTCACTGTCCACCCTATCCAACCCCCTGATCATTTTGTATGCCTCTATTAAGTCTCCTCTTAACCTTCTTCTCTCCAACGAAAACAACCTCAAGTCCATCAGCCTTTCCTCATAAGATTTTCCCTCCATACCAGGCAACATCCTGGTAAATCTCCTCTGCACCCGCTCCAAAGCCTCCACGTCCTTCCTATAATGCGGTGACCAGAACTGTACGCAATACTCCAAATGCGGCCGTACCAGAGTTCTGTACAGCTGCAACATGACCTCCCGACTCCGGAACTCAATCCCTCTACCAATAAAGGCCAACACTCCATAGGCCTTCTTCACAACCCTATCAACCTGGGTGGCAACTTTCAGGGATCTATGTACATGGACACCTAGATCCCTCTGCTCATCCACACTTTCAAGAACTTTACCATTAGCCAAATATTCCGCATTCCTGTTATTCCTTCCAAAGTGAATCACCTCACACTTCTCTACATTAAACTCCATTTGCCACCTCTCAGCCCAGCTCCGCAGCTTATCTATATCCCTCTGTAACCTGCTACATCCTTCCACACTATCGACAACACCACCAACTTTAGTATCGTCTGCAAATTTACTCACCCATCCTTCTGCACCTTCCTCTAGGTCATTGATAAAAATGACAAACAGCAACGGCCCCAGAACAGATCCTTGTGGTACTCCACTTGTGACTGTACTCCATTCTGAACATTTCCCATCAACCACCACCCTCTGTCTTCTTTCAGCTAGCCAATTTCTGATCCACATCTCTAAATCACCCTCAATCCCCAGCCTCCGTATTTTTTGCAATAGCCTACCGTGGGGAACCTTATCAAACGCTTTGCTGAAATCCATATACACCACATCAACTGCTCTACCCTCGTCTACCTGTTCAGTCACCTTCTCAAAGAACTCAATAAGGTTTGTGAGGCACGACCTACCCTTCACAAAGCCATGCTGACTATCCCTGATCATATTATTCCTATATATTCATATATTCTGACAGAGGCAGCAACATTGGGGAGGAGTCAGGTACCTGTTCAGACGAAGATCCACTGCAGACAGGAGCAATCCCATCCAGCGGCACAAATGGTCTCCCCCCCCCCCCACACACACACACCCACATGCTCCGCGCAAAACTGGTATTGTGCAGGCTTACGGTAACAAACGGCACAACAGACATAAAATGCAGCGTGTAACTCAAACACAACATTCACCTCAGGAAGAATTACACCCACCATCTTAATAAACAGTGTAAAAAGGATTAATCTGTACATTTTTATTTTTTTTATTTATTACAGCTTAACCACAAGAGCAGAATTACAAAATAATCACCCTGAACCCTTGCCCTACAATGGGGGAAAGGATCCATTGCTCCATATAAATCTCTCCCAGTCGGAGCTAGTGCTATTTACAATGAGCTGCCGACTGATTGCTACAACAGCCAGGAGCTGAAATCCCAGGGAAAGGCGGCGAGAACATAGGCATCAGACTCAATATCCCACCCCCCAGTTATGGAGGAAAGCACCAGGGACAAATAATCAGGTGCGGAAGAGAAACAGGGTCAAGAGAGAAGTGGATGCGCTCCTGCCCAGTTGGGTCATGAAAGACAGGTAATTGAAGGAGGTGGGATTGGGACGTTCGGAGAGATGGAGGGCAGGTGGGATTGGGATGTTTGGAGAGAAAGAGGACAAGTGGGATTGGGACATCTGGGAAGGAGGGCTTTGGGATTGGGACATGGGGAGAAAGCGGACAGGTGGGATTGAGGTGTTTGGGGAGAAAGTGGACAGGTGGGATTGAGGTGTTTGGGGAGAAAGCGGACAGGTGGGATTGAGGTGTTTGGGGAGAAAGCGGACAGGTGGGATTGAGGTGTTTGGGGAGAAAGAGAGAAGGTGGGATTGGGACATTGGAGAAGGAGGGTAGGTGGGATTGAGGACTTTGGGGAGAAGGTGGGTAGGTGGGATTGAGGACTTTGGGGAGAAGGTGGGTAGGTGGGATTGAGGACTTTGGGGAGAAGGTGGGTAGGTGGGATTGAGGGCTTTGGGGAGAAGGTGGGTAGGCAAGATTGAGGGCTTTGGGGAGAAGGTGGGTAGGTGGGATTGAGGGCTTTGGGGAGAAGGTGGGTAGGTGGGATTGAGGGCTTTGGGGAGAAGGTGGGTAGGTGGGATTGAGGGCTTTGGGGAGAAGGTGGGTAGGAGGGATTGAGGGCTTTGGGGAGAAGGTGGGTAGGAGGGATTGAGGGCTTTGGGGAGAAGGTGGGTAGGAGGGATTGAGGGCTTTGGGGAGAAGGTGGGTAGGTGGGATTGGGGGTTTGGGGAGAAGGTGGGTAGCTGGGATTGAGGGGATGGGGAGAAGGTGGGTAGGTGGGATTGAGGGGTTTGGGGAGAGGGAGGGTAGGTGGGATTGAGGGCTTTGGGGAGAAGGTGGGTAGGTGGGTTTAGGGAGAGGGAGGGTAGGTGGGATTGGCGGTTTGGGGAGAAGGTGGGTAGGTGGGATTGAGGGGTTTGGGGAGAGGGAGGGTAGGTGTTATTGAGAGGTTTGGGGAGGAGGGTAAGTGGGTAGGTGGGATTGGGGAGAAGGTGGGTAGGTGGGATTGAGGGGTTTGGGGAGAAGGTGGGATTGAGGGGTTTGGGGAGAAGGTGGGATTGAGGGGTTTGGGGAGAAGGTGGGATTGTGACAAGGAGAATAGGTGGGATTGAGGAGTTTGGGGAGAGGAAGAGTAGGAAGGATTGAGGGGTTTGGGGAGAGGGAGTGTAGGTGGGATTGTGACAAGAAGGAGAGTAGGTGGGATTGAGGGGTTTGGGGAGAAGGAGTGTAGGTGGGATTGAGGAGTTTGGGAGGAGAGTAGGTGGGATTGTGACGAGGAGAGTAGGTGGGATTGTGACGAGAAGGAGTGTAGGTGGGATTGTGACGAGAAGGAGAGTAGGTGAGATTGTGACGAGGAGAGTAGGTGGGATTGAGGGGTTTGGGGAGAAGGAGTGTAGGTGGGATTGTGACGAGAAGGGGAGTAGGTGGGATTGAGGGGTTTGGGGAGAAGGAGAGTAGGTGGTATTGAGGGGTTTGGGGAGAAGGAGAGTAGGTGGGATTGTGACGAGAAGGAGAGTAGGGGGGATTGAGGGGTTTGGGGAGAAGGAGAGTAGGTGGGATTGTGACGAGGAGAGTAGGTGGGATTGTAACGAGAAGGAGAGTAGGTGGGATTGAGGGGTTTGGGGAGAAGGAGAGTAGGTGGGATTGAGGGGTTTGGGGAGGAGAGTGGGTGGGATTGAGGGGTTTGGGGAGAAGGAGTGTAGGTGGGATTGAGGGGTTTGGGAGGAGAGTAGGTGGGATTGTGACGAGAAGGAGAGTAGGGGGGATTGTGACGAGAAGGAGAGTAGGTGGGATTGAGGGATTTGGGGAGAAGGAGTGTAGGTGGGATTGAGGGGTTTGGGAGGAGAGTAGGTGGGATTGTGACGAGAGGAGAGTAGGGGGGATTGTGACGATAAGGTGAGTAGGTGGGATTGAGGGGTTTGGGGAGAAGGAGGGTAGGTGGGATTGAGGGGTTTGGGGAGAAGGAGAGTAGGTGGGATTGTGATGAGGAGAGTAGGTGGGATTGAGGGGTTTGGGGAGGAGAGTAGGTAGGATTGAGGGGTTTGGGGAGGAGAGTGGGTGGGATTGAGGGGTTTGGGGAGGAGAGTGGGTGGGATTGAGGGGTTTGGGGAGGAGAGTGGGTGGGATTGAGGGGTTTGGGGAGGAGTGTAGGTGGGATTGAGGGGTTTGGGGAGAAGGAGTGTAGGTGGGATTGAGGGGTTTGGGAGGAGAGTAGGTGGGATTGTGACGAGAAGGAGAGTAGGGGGGATTGAGGGGTTTGGGGAGAAGGAGAGTAGGTGGGATTGTGATGAGAAGGAGAGTAGGGGGGATTGAGGGGTTTGGGGAGAAGGAGAGTAGGTGGGATTGTGACGAGAAGGAGAGTAGGTGGGATTGTGACGAGAAGGAGAGTAGGTGGGATTGAGGGGTTTGGGGAGGAGAGTAGGTGGGATTGAGGGGTTTGGGAGGAGAGTAGGTGGGATTGTGACGAGAAGGAGAGTTGGTGAGTTTGGAGGGGGAAGGGAGAATGGAGGCTCAGCTAATTTACACAGAGGCTTTTTGGTATAAAGACCTCTGCCCAACAATGGTTCCAAGCTTTCTAACAGACATCAGAGAGCTCAGGTATCTGTGCGACCTCATCTCCATCCCTTCCCCTCCTTTATCCCGGAGCGTTTGCTCCTGCCCCTGGGAGAGGGGAACATGGTTTGACCACAGTAACAGGCCCATTCGACAGGGAAGGTGAAAATATCAACGGTGGTGATACAATTCTGGGGGTGATACCAGGGAGTGAATCCTTGCAGACACTCTGACAACAAGGGGCCCATTTCCTCGCTGGACCTTTTAAGAGATCAATTCCTGCTCCTCTTCAGGGGTCTAATCCAACCTGGCGGTGCCCACTGTCGCTCGGGAACCGGTTCCATGACTAGGCAGAATCTTGGCCATTTGGCCATATTGGCCCCATGTATGATCTCAGACAATGAGACACCATGTGATCAAGCTGACACATATCAAGCCCACACACACACACTCTAACTCATTAGCACAGGTAGACCCATCCCATTATTAGCTCAGGAGGGGACGGGTTTGTTGAGCCACATGTCGATCAGTCAGGCCTACTTAACACAGGCCAGTTCCGGAGAGGGGGCTCCACTGAGCAGTGAGAGGTCTCTGGGACTTCAAGACAGGGAGGGGGGCGCGCACAGCTGGACTTGGCAGGGTGGGCATCTGCCACTGCCAATCAAGCTCCGCCCACAGCTTCTATCCAGCCTCCAACGCTACACATTTCCAGACAGGGGCAGTGGGTACCGTGGCCACCTTGTCCAACACTGGCTGGGGAGACGGAGATGGGTGCGCGCGTACGTGTGCGAACTCAGTATATTTGCTCAGCTTATGGGGAAGAGGGTGGGAGAGGATCAAAGGTTGGTATGAACATGTCGGGAATCAGGGCACCCTGCTGCTTTAACATTCCAACAATCCCAATGTTATCAGCAGGCAACGAGTCCCAGGCCGGGTACAACGCGTTCAGTCAACACGTACGCAGCGGAAAAGACCGAGGACCCCAGGCCCACCCTAGAGCAGGTTGGCAGCTGCTTCCCAGCCCTACCCTTTCGTCATTGACTGGCCAAGACCCCTCGCTTGCCCAGTTCCTCGCTGGCACAGCAAAACACAACAGAATCTGCGTGCTCGGGCTCAATTCAATGGGTAGCACTGGGCCAAGGTGTCGTTCGCTGGGAGTTACCCTGCATCACTAGTGCCCATAGTCTGTGCCCTCCTCCGACACCGGGCATTGACCCGTTCCTCCAGATGGAGTGGCACTGGGCAAAAAAAATAACACTTCGAGAAATGTGCGATTGGCACCCTGGTGGGCACAAACAACAGAACAATAATCTGTGGATTCACCACGGGTACCAAATTTTCACCTGGGCACTCCTGCCTGCCCTCCCCATCTGGTAATTAAAAAGCGTTGGTTGAATATTGTTTAATACAAGGAATATCCTTCTTACACCCCCACACGTGCACACAGCAACCCCCCTCCCCCACCCCTTTTTCTGGTGCACTCCTTCAATCAACCCCCTCAGCCCTTCATCCTGTCCCCTTCTCTCTCATACCCCAGACTGAACCAAATAGATGGGGGGCGTCACGTTACGCCCCCCATCCCCTCCTCTCCTCTAGGTAGAAGGGAGGTGGATGCCACTGCGTTCTGAGTGGAGCTGATCGTTCAGAAGGCCGGGAGGTTGCCCCACGCGCACACACATCTCATCCAGTGGTGGGCGCTGCGGGGAGAGGTCACATGTGCCTCTTCATGTGAAGGGCCAGGTGGTCAGACCTGGAGAATGCCCGCTCGCACAGGTGGCACTGGAAGGGCCGGTGTCCCGTATGCTTCCGATAGTGGCGGGTCAGTTCATCGGAGCGGGCAAACTTCCAACTGCAGCCTTCCCAGGTACATTGATAGGGCTTCTCACCTGCAATGGAAAAGACACCACAACTTATGTTACAGAGGGAGACATGCTCTCAAAGTTTTTCATCTTGTACTCAGAACAAACACAAGAATGCCAAATTTCAAAGGAAGCAACAACTTATACTGCATGAGAAAAAGTTGCCGATTTGTTGGCAAGTGGATTCCGATTGGTCAAACTGTTGTCATGGAGAATGCACTAAGGAACTATTGCTCTCCACGCTTCAATTTGTTTTGTTTGCATAGGACAGGTCACTGCAGATGAAAATCTGTCATTTCCAGCAGGTGTAAATAGCGAGCCCAATTGAGAATCTTAAAGTTCACCATTAGTGTAATTTTTAAACACGCTCAGGATTGCTCAACGAGTGCTGTCCAATCGCAGAATCCCATCTAACATTAGGCATTTAATTCTGAGTTTTGCAAGCACGGATTGGTTGAGTGGGAGCAGTATCGGAGATGGGAGTTGGGAGCAAGTATCCGACACAGAATACAGTACATGGCTGGCCCAGAGGCCGAAGGGCCTCTTTCTGTGCTGTAAAGCTCGATGACTCTATTGTGAACAGCCAAAGGGATATGCTGATTGATACGATCGGTGGTCATGGGACTTACAGCCAACATGCCTGGCATCACATTGACACTGAAATGCTAGGGTTTCGGTGCCTGTTAAATGCCTGCCAGAGTTCCCCTTTATCATGGATGCATGAATGTCAACGAAGAACTGGGAGCAGCTCATGCCTTGTCCAGTTGGTTCACATGCTAACATTGAGGAGGGGGGTCCAGTGTGAACATTAACTCACCATCAAAGAGGTTGTGGAGAGTGGTCATTGCGCATGGAACCGCAAACTGCATTTGAGAGAATTCAAAGACTGGTACGTGGAGGAAGCAAGGCCTAGAAATCCTGGAATAAATTCAGTGTCAGCAACAGATTCCTGCTCCCAACTCCCACCATATTCCGTGTCAGATTCCAGCTCCCAATTCCCACCCATATTGTGTGTCGGACCATATTCTGGAGCACCATTCACAACCTGAAAAGCCAAATTCTTTTTGGCTGCAGCAATACTTTACATAGCAAGCTCCCACATACAGCAGTGTGATAATAACCAGGCAACCTGCTTTTGAGTTGTTTGTGTGTGTGAGGGGGGGGGGGGGATAAATATTGACCAGGAAGAACTCCCAATGCTCTTCTTCGAAATAGCGGACGGTTCTCTCACGCACCAGCTGGAAGGGCAGCTGGTGCAGGTCTCGCTCAGTACTGCTCTGGTGCGTCAATCTAGAATCTCGAGCTCAAGTCCTGCAATGTGACCAAAACCCGCAATACTCAGATTCAGAGGAGGGGGCGCTGATAACCCATTCACAGCTGGCCACTGTGAGGGGAGTGCAGCTTCAGTCTCCCGAGGGAACCTCTCCCCTATAAAGCTCCAGATGCTGAGGGACAATAGGTTTCCCAGACTGATGGACTACCTCACCTATAGGTCAGCTTTCCTCCCATCTTCACCCTTTCCCCACTTGACAACTGACTGCGGTTTCAGTGTGCAGCATTCGCCATCTCTGGGTAAGAAGTATGTGGGTTCAAGTCCCACTCCAGGACAACATCTACACCGACCCGCCCAATACGGGTGCTGCACAGTTACAGGTGCTGTCTTTCTGAAGAGAGATGTCAGCCGATGGCCCTGAAAGTTGTAAAAAGACCCCCAACGCACTTTCAATGAAGAGCAGGGGCGCTCTCATCGGAGCCCTGGCCAATGCTTAACCCTTGAACAATATCACCAAAACAGATTATTGGCCATAACCCCCTGGGATCTTGCTGTGCACATATCGGCTGCCTACTTTACAAGTGGTTCATATGTTGCAAAGTGCCTGGATGCCCCGAGGTTGCCTGTAACCTTTGGGTGTGACATCTGACCCCAAAATGACTTTCCAGCTACCTACACAAGCCATCGTTAAGATGGCCTATTTTCACCTTCGTAACACCGCCTGTCACCACCCCTTGCCTCAGCTCATCTGCTGCTCATCCGTTGCTGATTCCCTCATCCTTACCTTTGTTCCCTTCAGACCAGACTATCCCAATGCACTCGGGGGCCATCTTTCCCCATCCCACCCTCCGCAAACCTAAAAGCCATTCAAAACTCAGCTGCCCGTGTCCCAACGTGCTCCCAAGTCCCCATCACATCCCCCCCTCCGTCAGCCCAATCTGGCTGCTGGTAAAGCCAACCTTGAATATTGTCATCCTTGCTTTCAAATCCCGCTGTAGTCCCGCCCCTCCACCTTTTCAACCCCACAACCAACATTCCCTCGAAGCTGCGCACAGGTGCAGCATTCGATAATGTGCCGTGCCTGGGACAAACAGCTCTGTGCTCCTCGCCTCCAAAACATACCTCGCCTCCAAAACATACCCAAATTTTGCCACTACACCACTGGTGGCCTTCCCTGGAATTCCCCCCCTGAAACTTGTCTACGTCTCGTATTTCCTCTAAAATGCTCCGTAAACCTACCTCTTTGACTAATGCCAGCGCCCTTCCTGTGGATTCCCTTATTTCCCATTTCTTTAACTTTGCCGTGAGCATTTTAGATCCATGGATGTTTAATGGACACATACCCTTAATTCAAGCAGAGGAAGGGAGGAATTCAAAAGTCGCAAAATAGCACACTGTGCTATTGGAGATTTAGCTTTTGAACAGAAGAACTCAGACTTTCTGGCACCCGAGAAATTGGAGGGATTCGGTTCGATTGGTTGGCTGGTGGCCAATGAATTGGCCAAAGACCTTATACTGCCCGGCAACAGAGCGATTGGGTCCTGCCAGGTGGGGTGTTTTCAGAGGACCCATAGAGAACACTCTTGGATGCTGAGAGAAGACGCTGTGAGTTGCTCTCTCTCTCTCGCTATCTCCAAAAGGTTTCCAGCCTTCTGCTTCTGCAGAGACATCTTGAGATCCTGACGAAACTAAGTGAAAACCATTACAGGGCTGAAAGCAAAGCCATCCAACTGGGGGCCTAGACTAAAAAGAACCTAACTGGACGATGTCTATCTGAAACAGAGACACTTTTATCCTTTTACTTTTAGTGATTTCTTTCCCCCTCCTCCTTCCCCTCTGTGTTTGTTTGTCTAGGAATCAGGCACAAAACAGATCATCCAGGAGGTCAGGATCCTCCTGTTGCTCCAGGCAGAGTTAGATTGTTAACAGTTGAGGGAGTTTGAGGGGGTACAATTGGGTTCAGCGTCCCCCTCCACGAGGGAGAGAGGAAAGCAACACGGTGAGGGGTGAACAGAACTGGTTATGGCGGCACGGTAGCACAGTGGTTAGCACTGTTGCTTCTCAGCACCAGGGTCCTAGGTTCGATTCCCAGTTTGGGTCACTGTCTGTGTGGAGTCTGCACGTTCTCCCTGTGTCTGCGTGGGTGTCCTCCGGGTGCTCCGGTTTCCTCCCACAAGTCCCGAAAGACGTGATGGTCAGGTAATTTGGACATTCTGAATTCTCCCTCGGTGTACCCGAACAGGCGCTGGATTGTGGCTACTAGGGGATTTTCACAGTAACTTCATTGCAGTTAATGTAAGCCTACTTGTGACAATAAAGATTATTATTATTATTATTATTATTATTAAGAGATGATTTGCAGAGATTCCTTCCAAACCCGCAACCCCCTCGAAGGGCAAGGGCAGCAGATGCCTGGGAATACCACCACTTGCAAGTTCCCCTCCAGGTCACACAATCCTGACCGGGAAATCCCTCACTGTCGCTGGGTCAAAATACTGGAACTCCCTCCCTAACAGCACTGTGTGTGTACCTACACCAGGTGGACGGCAGTGGGTTCAAGAAGGCAACTCATCACCACCTTAGGCCATAAGACCATAAGCCATGGGGGCAGAATTAGGCCACTCGGCCCATCAAGTCTGCTCCGCCATTCGATCATGGCTGATATTTTTCTCATCTCCATTCTCCTGCCCTCTCCCCATAACCCCTGATCCCCTTATTAATCAAGAGGACAATAAATGCTGGACAAGTCAGCAATGGCCATGTCGCAAGAATGATTGAGAGAGTTTGGAATGGGCTTAAGGTGATTGCAAACATCCCCCCATTAATAAGACACCAGGAAACAAATGTAATTGGTTCTCCCTTGTTGGAGTTTGTTGTGTCGAATTTGGTTGCTGCATTTTCCTACACAATTTTAAAGCACTGTGGGCTGTTTCGGAAAGATATGATCATTGGTTGCGCAAAATGAGTTTTGCATTTCAATGTACCGAGCTGAACTGAATGGAGGTGGACACTCTGCAAGTCTTGTTACCTGTGTGGGTGCGAAGATGGGCCTTTAAGTGGGAGCTCTTGGTGTAAACCTTGCCACAGCCAGGGTAGTCGCAGGTATGGGTGGTGACTCGCTTCCGTACCCAGGTCTTCCGGCTTCGCTTAAGTTTGGCCTCCTCGGGCGCCGCCGTGGGTGGTGGTATCAGTGCCATGAGGGAGGAAGGAGGAGGGAGGGCTGCGCCCTGCGTGGAGTGGGCAGCCTTGAGGTTAGACATGTAGAAATGGATCTGCCCCTGATACTGGTGAGGTGGCTGGTGCGGGTAGTAGGATGGGTACCTGGAGAGGACGTGGTAACCGAGGGGGGGCTGCTGCTGAAGGTGGTGGTGGTATCGATAGTTCTGGGGAATCTGGAACTGGTTCACTGGCTGCGACCTCAGGCTCCCCGAGGCTGGTTCCGCCTGCGTTTGCGAATAGAACTGTCGACCCAGAGGGATTGGCATTTGATTCCTTGGTATCAAAACGGGCTTCTCGTCCACCAGTGGGTTGGCAGCGGAGGCCATGCTGGCCTGCTTCTGAAACCCTTGAACAGCGCCTCCTGCTGGCATGTGCGTGTGATCTACCAGTTTCTCCAATACTTGGACTGCCATACCATGGTCTGCAGACCCTAGGTTGGTGTAGGTTTTGCTGCGAGCGTCAACGCAATTGGCCTGATTTCCCAGGCTTGTTTGGACGTCGGAAGACAACAGTTCGGCTACGAGGCTGGTGCGCGGGGCGTCTGAACCATTCCAGTCCCCGGCTTGCTGGGCCTCCTTCTTCACTTTACCACTGCAGTTCCCCGTCCCGTCTGCCAACGCGTAGCCGGCTGGCACGGGCGGACTGACGCTGGTCTCCCCACTGGAAAGATCAGACAGAAAGAGGTCCAGGTCCAAGTACGAGCCAAAGTCGTCGTCCTCGCGTTTGATCTGATCCGGCGTGAGCATGGGCATTACGGTCGTCTCCGCAGAGCCTTTGCCAACCAGAGAGTTGAGCTTGGCTGTGTTGCCGTCCACTTCCCACCACTGTCAAACAAAAAACAAAGAATATCAAGAATATTAAACGACCCGCTTGTTTTTAACTTCTAAATATGGAGGTGGGGGAGAGATTCACCCTTCGCCACCCACTCACCTGCGCCGTGTGCTTTGAGGCAGCCCACCATTGGTCAGCGGTGGGATGCCCTGGTCCCGCCGCTGTCAAGGCTTTTCCCAATGTTTGCTCCCTACACTGTCAGGAAATCGTGGCACTGTTGGGATGGGGTGGGCGGGGGGGGGGGGGGGGGGGGGGGGGCGGTGCACTGTCGGCAGACACGCTGGCGGATTTGGCCGGAAAATCTTAGCCATGGTCTTTCTCAAATTGCCCCAACTCACAAAAACTGTTCACGGAAATACATGCTCATCTAGAAACTGCCCAATATTGAAATTCCTACCCCGCTTTCAGGTGATGTGCCTGCAGACGGTGTTGTACATAGTTGGTGGTGCGACCTCCAACCAGCAGGTGGCGGTACAACGCGGTATCAAGACAGTGTTCATGTGACAAGGCACTCATAAGGGAGGGCAGATCTGGTGATCCGGAGAAGATTTTAAGACATACATGAGGACAGTCGAGCATAGGGGTAGTTTCAGGGGAGTATAAAGAAACTCCATGATAACTTGCTCTGTAACAGATCGTTACCTTATCTCGTGTGCTTTAATAAAGATCCTGGTTTGGACAAGTCATGTGGGTTCCTTGCTAGACATCGAACACAACAAGCTTCAACTCCTCCCTCTTCCTGTCACTACCTCGGAGATCTCCGCGCTGGTTTAGCTCACTGGGCTAAATTGCTGGCTTTTAAAGCAGACCCAGGCAGGCCAGCAGCACGATTCAATTCCCGTACCAGCCTCCCCGAACAGGCGCCGGAATGTGGCGACTAGGGCTTTTCACAGTAACTTCATTGACGTCTACTCGTGACAATAAGCGATTTTCATTTTTCATTCCATTCTGGCCTGGTGTTGGACATCTCCAATTTCCTTTGCCCCATCAATGCTAAACACACTTTCAGCGTTGAAACTTTCTCCCTAAACTTCCCAATCCCCCTCTCTCTCCCCCTCCCTCTCTTCCATCGACATCTCCTTCACTCAGACAAATAAGTACTTCAGGAACGTTCACAAAATAGAGGGAAAAAAAAAAAAAGAGAGTCTTCCTTGGACGCCAGAGAAAAGAGTCCCATCGAGTGGGAAGCTTTATCTGCAGCTCAGTTGCCAGATACAAGTCAGAATGCCATTGGTTCAAGTCCCACTCCAGGATTTGAGGGAGCGCTTCACTGCCCTATCTTCTTTGTTCAGGCGGTAAACCAAGACACAATCTGCCCCGTTATAGTTCAATTCACACTCACCGAGCAAACGAGGTATCTGGAACCGGTCTTTCCTTAACAAAGGTTTGTTCTGACAACCTAGAGAACAGAGGCACAAACTCCCTTTTCTTACCCCTCCCTGGTGAAAACCGCTTCTTTATATATACGCATAAGAATAATACCTCGATTATAACAGCTAATCGCACTTCACTGTGCCACCCTCTCAGATGGGTGTGGGGCATGAGGGGCATGTGGCCAACAGTAATCCCCCAACTAACACCTTTACGAGCAGGGACGTTACTGGGAACAGGTAGCACAGTGGTTAGCACGGTTGCTTCACAGCTCCAGGGTCCCAGGTTCGATTCCCGGATTGGGTCACTGTCTGTGCGGAGTCTGCACGTTCTCCCCGTGTCTGCGCGGGTTTCCTCCGGGAGCTCAGATTTCCTCCCACAAGTCCCGAAAGACGTGCTGTTGGGGGAATTGGACATTCTGAATTCTCCCTCCGTGTACCCGAACAGGCGCCGTGATGTGGCGACTAGGGGCTTTCCGCAGTGACTTCATTGCAGTGTTAATGTAAGCCTACTTCGACAATAAAGATTATATAACGTACAAAACGTTGGTTCGGCCACAGCTAGAGTATTGTGCAGAGTTCTGGAATCCACATTATAGGGGGGATGTGATAGCCACTGGAAAGGGTGCAGAGGAGATTTACCAGGGTGTTTCCTGGGCTGGAGAGGTTTAGTTATGAAGAGACAGACTGGGGTTGTTTTCCTTGGAGCAGAGGAGACTGAAGGAGGGACATGATTGGCTAACGGCATAAAATGATGAGGGGCATGGATAGGGTTGACAGGAAGAACCTTTTCCCCTTGGTGGAGAGGTCAATATCGAAGGGGGCATAGATTGAAGGTGAGGGCAGGAGGTTCAGAGGGGATGTGAGGGAAAAACCTTTTCACCCAGAGGGTGGCAGAGACCCTCATAACATTTCAGAAGTATTTAGATGTGCACTTGCGATGCCAAGGCCGACACGTTCATGGGCCAAGTGCTGGGACATGGGATTAGAATAGTTAGATGGTTGTTTTTGACCGGCACAGATGCAATGGGCCAAAATGCCTTTTGTGTGCTGTACGACTATGACCTTTGTCAGATTTTGTCTGGTCCTTTACCTCAACACTGTTTTGGGGAGTTTGCGATGGACAAATTGGCTGCCACGTTACAACAGTAGTCACACTTCTATTTGAAAAAAGTGCGGCCATATAAATAAAATGTCTTGAATTTTCCTTCACATCCCCTGTCCTGGCTAATTTGCCTTAAACACACACTCACCACAATGTCCAACTGCCGGAAGCATCTTAACCTGTGCAGCCAACATATTCTGCAGCCAACAGATTCTGTACTTGGATCGAGATTGCCCAGGCAAATTACTATTTGGCATTAATTAATTGTGGAAAAATGTAAATAAGGCAGAATACATGACAAGAGTTCTTTTTCTTCTTAAGAAGGGAGGGAGAGGGAAAACAGGGGACTATGGGCCTGTTAGCCTTACATCAGTAGTAGAGTAAATGCTGGTATCTCTTCTAAAGGATGTGATAAATGGGCACTTAGATAATAATGATCCAATTGGGCATAGTCAACATGAGGTCAGAAGCAAGAAGTCACGTTGGACGAACCTGTCAGAGTTTTGTTTCTGAGGATGTTAGTTTGGCTAACAGGCAGAAAACAGAGTAGGAATAAATGGATCATTCTCATGTTAGCTCGCTGTGATTGGTGGGGTAGCGGAAGAATCCAGAGTCCAAAGATGTGCGGGTTAGGTGGATTGGCCATGCTAAATTGCCTTTGGAGTCCAAAGATGTGCAGGTTAACTGGGGTTGCGGGGATAGGGCAGGGTGGGTGGGGTACTCTTTCAGAGGGTTGGTGCAGACTTGATGGGCCGAATGGCCTCCTTCTGCACTGTAGGGATTCTATTCTATGGAATCAGTACTTGGACCCCAGCTGTTCACAATATATATCAATGATTCAATAAATCAATACAGTTTTGGTCTCCTAACTTGAGAAAGGATGTACTGGCGCTGGAGGGAGTGGAATTTAGAAGTATGGGAATCTTATAGAAACATAAAATTATGAAGGGAATAGATAAGATAGAAGCAGGGAGGTTGTTTCCCTAGCGGGTGAAACTAGAACTAGGGGGCACAGCATCAAAATAAGGGGGAGCAGATTTAGGACTGAGTTGAGGAAGAACCTCTTCACCCAAAGGCTTGTGAATCTGTGGAATTCCCTGCCCAGTGAAGCAGTTGAGGCAACCTCGTTGATGGTTTTTAAAGCAAAGAGTGATAGATGTTTGAGCAGGCGGGTAAATGGAGCTGAGCCCATAAAAAGATCACCCATGATCTTATTCAATGGCTGAGAAGGCTCGAGGCCTACTCCTGCTCCTAGGCAGATGGCCTACTCCTGCTCCTAGGCCTTATGTGAATCTTTGGAACTATCTTAGAATTCCTACAGTGCAGAAGGAGTCCATTCGGCCCAACAAGACTGCACCGACCGAAAGAGCACCCTATCTTGGCCCACTCCCCCATCCTATCTCTGTAATCCCGCAACCCCACCTAACCTGCACATCTTTGGACTGTGGGAGGAAGCTGGAGGCCCGGAGGAAACCCATGCAGACACCGGGGGGGGGGGGGGGGCGAACGCACCCCACACAGATAGTCACCCAAGTTCGGAATCAAACCCGGATCCCCGACACGGTGAGGCAGCAGTGCTAACCACCATGCCGCCCCTGAATTTCCCAGAGGCTGTAGAAGCATTGGCTATGTTTACAATAGAGACTGACAGATTTCCAAACACCAATGTCAAAAAAGGGATTATGGGGGATAGTGTGGGGGAACCAAAGGCACTAAAGTGGATGATCAGCCATGATTGCATTGAATGGTGTAGCAGGCTCGATGGGCTGAATGGCCTACTCTTGCTCCTATATCCCCATGTTCTTTTCCCTAAAGCAGCCATTACAGAGCTGTCAAAATCCGAATTATTGAGAGTCACGTGAAATCAAATTTGATTCCGATCTGCCCTTCTGCAAACTCTGTTCCTGGTTGTAAACTATTATTAGCCCGAGCAGACGTCCTGTTCCATTCTTTCGCACACACAGTCGGCAGACCTGAGCAGGCCGTTTATTAGCCCCACATACTCAAAGAAAGTCAACTGAAGGTAGCATTCTGGTGAGCCGCCAACAGTGGCGCTCAAGCCGGAGTTCTCAATCCCTCGGTAATGAGGTAACCAGCTGTCCACGCGAGGCAGCGCCCTGTACTCCTGAGTAATAGCTACTCGCCGTGTGGGTCCCACAGGGTGACATTTGTAGAGCTCTCCCGTCTCTCTCGCTCTCCCCCAAGGCCCAATTTCTGGGCTCGTATCCTCTTGCTTGCTCTTTACCTGCGCCAGATGTTCGTGGGTTCAGGTCCCACTCCAGGTGCACAGAATCAGGGCTGACATTCGCAGTGCAGCACCGAGGGAGTGCTGCGCTGTTAGAGGGGCCGCCTTTCAAATCAAACAGTAAAAATAGAGGTCCCCACACCACCCAACCATCTGCCCTCTCGGGTGAATGTTTTTTAAAATCCTACTTTGAAGAGGAGCAATGGAGATCTCCCCAGTGTCTTGACGAATATTTGTCCATCAGGCGAACATCACAAGAACAGATTTGTCTGATCGCTATCACACTGTTGGCTTGGGATCTTTCTGTGCACAAATTAACTGCCATGAGCCACTACAGAATCTTCTAACTCGAAATGATCCCACTGGGCTAAGGTCGATGCCCTCGCTAATTTGTCCCATTTCCGACCTACTAGCCTTGTTGCAGACAGTTGGATCTTCATCAGCTTCATTGGGATGTCCAAAGACTGGAAAAGGTTCTGTATAAATGCGAGTCTCTCCCGTTTTATTTTTTGACCCCTCTTTAAGTGGGCACACATTGCCTGTCCGCCTCCAATCTTTTATTTGGAGAGGGAAAGAAACAGCTGGAAATCCGTACGGAATCACAAGGACCAGAGGTCACAGTCCGACCCACCAAACGCAGGGGGTTGGACGACCTAGGTTCAGGTGCCCAGATGAGGCCCTGTACGTGGATGCCCCTTCCGCTGATCCAGGTTGGGAGGTGGGGGGGGGGTCGCAGGCTGCCACCTCGCTTTCAGGCCAGCATTTCGGCCTCGGGCACCATAGCAACGGGGTTGACTGCTCCTTCGTCTCATGGTTTCACCACGGGAGCTTGCTGCATGTTGCTCGCAATGGCCGGGAGCTCACTCTGACATGTTTAATGAGCCAAGAAAGGCAACTCCTTCCTTTTACCCGTCCTCAAGGAAGTGCTTCAAACTCCCAATCCTGGTACGGCTCCTTATCTGAGCAGGGAAGGCGTTGCCGACATAACCACAGAGCAGCCATTATCTTCGGAATAGCTTTGCTCAGCAAGCTCCCTGGCTTGAAAATGAATAATTGACGTTGCTTAATTAGCCAATAAAATGGAGGGCTGTCTGTTTATTCTGCAGCTTAAGGTGTTATTGTGCAAGTTTCTTGGCACAAGCTCAGGGCCGGGGCTGGTTTAGCACAGGGCTAAATCGCTGGCTTTTAAAGCAGACCAAGGCAGGCCAGCAGCACGGTTCAATTCCCGTACCAGCCTCCCCGAACAGGCGCCGGAATGTGGCGACTAGGGGCTTTTCACAGTAACTTCATTTGAAGCCTACTTGTGACAATAAGCAATTTTCGTTTCATTTCATTTTCAGATGGAGGCTCAGTTCTGCCGCACTGTCAGTGACTCCAAACCCTGTTCAGACTTGTCCCAGGATCATACGTGCATTTTGCTTCTTGGCTCCATCTGAGAGGTTGCGCGTTTAATCAATATGGACGAGGCAGCAATGCCCAAGGCGAGGATTAGCTGTGTGTAGGCGGGTGGGGGATTTGCTTCTAATAATATTTGCAAACGTCTTGGACAGAAACTGTGCAAGCTGACTTCAGCGATCAGGGATGGAGTAAGGCCCTCAGTGCCACCACCCCTCCCTCCCCCTCGCGAGTGAAGAGGGAAAAGCAATTACTTTCAGATGTCAATCATTAGGCCCTGGCTCACCAGGAGCAGTTCCAACTTGGAAGGTCATGTGTCAAAACCCCGCCTCACCTCAGCACAAGAGGCCAGGCAGACACTCCAAAGTGGCACCGAGAGAGTGTCACCCTGTCAGAGGTCTCATCGTTTCGATGAGACATAAAATAATAATCTTTATTAGTGTCACAAGTAGGCTTACATGAACACTGCAATGAAGTTACTGTGAAAAGCCCCTAGCCGCCACATTCCGGCACCTGTTCGGGTACACGGAGGGAGAATTCAGAATGTCCAATTCACCCAACAGCACGTCTTTCGGGACTTGTGGGAGGAAACCGGAGCCCCCGGAGGAAACCCACGCAGACACGGGGAGGACGTGCAGACTCCGCACAGACAGTGACCCAAGCCGGGAATCGAACCTGGGACCCTGAAGCAGTGAAGCAACAGTGCTAACCACTGTGCTACCGTACCACCCACGAGATGTCCCATCTGCCCTTTTGAGTCAATGTAAAAGATCCTATGGTACTATTTTGAAGAAGAACATGGCGAGATCTCCTAGCGTCCTGGCCAATATCCATCCTACAACCAACATTTATACTAAACAGATGATCTTGCCGTTATGATATTGCAGGTATTTGCGAACTTGCTGGGTGAAAATTGGCCGCCATGTTTCTTACAACATTTCAAAAAGGTACTTCAATGACTTTAAAGGGTTTTGCGAAATCCTATCATCATCAAGGATCTGGCATTGGGAGTGAGGAGCTTTGTTGTTGGGAATACTTTTGAGGGGTTGGAGCGTTGAGGGGTTGGAGCGTTCATTTGGGATTTTGACTTGCTTTAGGCAGCTCGCATGGTTCCTTGACAAGGTCGCAGCCACCTTGTTAAGAGGCGCCTTCTGATTGGCTGAATTGGCAGCCATCACAACCCACAGTTAATCCACACTGCGCTCACGTGGCTGACGTAAAACCAAAGAGAAGATCGTTTGACTGACAAAATCCAGGGGGAAAAGAACTGGAACGGTAGGGATCAAATTCTGAAGGTTGGGACAGGCCCTAGGAATGGAATATTGACAGAAAGGAAGAAATGCTTGCGATTCTGTAGCACCTTACACAACCAGTGGGCATCTCAACATGCACAACAGTCAGTGAAGGTAGGACTCTGGAGGTATATTCACTGTTCTCATGTGGAAAACGCGAGGGTCCATTTTCGCACAGCAAGATCCCACAAACAGCAATGCCAGAGTGATCAGCGGTCTTTCGCGACGTTCGTTGAGGAACAAATATTGGCCAGGAGACAGGGGGAGAGTTCCCTCGCTCTTCTTCAAATAGCAGTCATGGGATTTTCTATATCGACTGACAAGTCTTGGTTGAATGCCTCATTTGAAAGATGACACCTCCAGCAGTGCAGCACGATGTCTGTACTGAAACTGGAGCACTAACCTTCTGAGTCACAGGCCAGGTAGGGCTTCCAGGCCACGGAACACAATGCTTGTTAAATGGTGTTTAGTTGAAGTGTTAGTCAATGGTGTTAGTCAATATATAATACAATAATCTTTATTGTCACAAGTAGGCTTACATTAAAACTGCCATGAGGTTACTGTGAAAAACCCGCTAGGCGCCACACTCTGGCGCCTGTTCGGGTACACGGAGGGAGAATTCAGAATGTCCAATTCACCTAACAAGCACATCTTTCGAGACTTGGAGGAAACCAGAGCACCCGGAGGAAATCCACGCAGGCACGGGGAGAATCCGCACAGACAGTCACCCAAGCCAGGAATCGAACCCAGGTCCATGGTGCAGTGAAGCAACAGTGCTAACCACTGTGCTACTATGGCGCCAATGGTGTTTCCCTAACATGTTAGTCAATGGTATATAACTAGAGTGTTAGTCAATAGTGTTTAACTATACTGTTAGTCAATGGTATATAACTAACATGATAGTCAATGGTGTTTCCTTAATGTATTAGTCAATGATGTTTAACTAGTGTTAGTCAATGATGTTTATTAGAGTGTTAGTCAATGATATATAACTAACGTGTTAGTCAATGGTGTTTAACTAACGTGTTAGTCAATGCTGTTTAACTAGAATGTTAGTCAATGGTGTTTAACTAACGTGTTAGTCAATGATGTTTAACAAGAGTGTTAGTCAATGGTGTTTATTAGAGTGTTAGTCAATGGTGTTTAACTAGAATGTTAGTCAATGGTGTTTAACTAGAATGTAAGTCAATGATGTTTATTAGAGTGTTAATCAATGGTGTTTATTAGTGTGTTAGTCAATGGTGTTTAACTAGAATGTTAGTCAATGGTGTTTAACAGAGTGTTAGTCAATGATGTTTATTAGTGTGTTAGTCAATGGTGTTTATTAGTGTGTTAGTCAATGGTGTTTATTAGAGTGTTAGTCAATGGTGTTTAACTAGAATGTTAGTCAATGGTGTTTAACTAGAATGTTAGTCAATATGTTTCCTTAACGTGTTAGTCAATGGTGTTTCCTTAACATGTTAGTCAATGGTGTTTCGTTAATACGGGTGGAATTTACCAGCTGTTGACGCTGGAGGGATATTCCGGTCCCACCAATGGTGCACTCCCGCCTCAGGATTCCCGATGACGAGGGGTGCATTCAATGGGAAATCCCATTGACAACGGCGGGAGCAGAAAATCCCACTGGCGGGCTGCTTCCACCACTGGAAAACAAGCAGCGGATTGCTTGGTAAATCCCGCCCTATATTTGTCAATGGTGTTAACTAACGTGTTCAATGTTGTTTAATTAACATGCTAGTTAACCTAAGTATTAGTCAATGGTGTTTAACTAAACTATTTGTCAATGGTGTTTGGTTAACCTGTTCATGAATGGTGCTTAATAGCTAATGTTGGTCAATGGTGTTTAGTTAACATATTAGTCAATTGTGTTTAATTTAACTAACATTTTTTTTAAAATTTAGAATAACCAATTCAGTTTTTTCCAATTAAGGGGCAATTTAGTGTGACCAATCCACCTACGCTGCACATCTTTGGGTTGTGGGGGTGAAACCCACGTAGACACGGGGAGAATGTGCAAAGACCACACGCACAGTGACCCAGAGCCGGGATCGAACCTGGGACCTCCGCGCCGTGAGGCAGCAGTGCTAATCACTGTGCCACCGTGCCGGCCTTAGTTTACCTAACATGATAATCAATGGTGTTTAGTTATGATGGTCAATGGTGTTAAATTAACATAGATTAATTAAACACCATTAACTAACATTCTATTAGTTAACGATGTACACCCCACATTTCTACGTGCCGTAGGATTGAGGTAGCCGAGAATGAGAGGACATCTCTGTAGTAATCATGACACTGTGATCTCAGTTAGGATCTCATGAGGCATCAATTCCCTGTGAACAAGGAATTGTTAGCGATGACTCAAACTACCTAACTCCACTTCTACCCAACAGGTTAGGCAGCATTGTATTCATATATGGGCAACTTCAGCTCTCTACGCACGATGTTTGCTAACATTCATTAGAAACAGGATACAGAAGAGGAATTATTTGCACTAAGCAGTTGCAACATGACTCCAGCGCTGCCTCGTAATGCATTTGTATCAGAGAATCACTTGCCCATACCACACTGCGCATTCACCTGGATTGTCTGCACAATTGCACATACGGAGGAAACCAAATTTAAATCCCACAGAGACTGAAAATATAAAAATAAAACCGGTGGCAACCGGGGATACTCAACGTGTCAGGCAGTAATGAGAGCGAGTAACACGGAGTCAGGGAATCGTGGATTAACTCCACTCCCTTCAGCCCGTGAAATAATCTATGCTGGCACACACACACACACGCAGTGCAGTACTGAATAAATACTGCACTGTCAAAGGTTACATTTATTTCCTCTTTATTCTTTCAGGACATATGGATGTCAGTTGCAAGGTTAGTTATACTGCCCATCCAGTCCAAAGATTATCATAGAATTTACAGTGCAGAAGGAGGCCATTCGGCCCATCGAGTCTGCACCGGCTCTTGGAAAGAGCACCCTACCCAAGGTCAACACCTCCACCTTATCCCCATAACCCAGTAACCCCACCCAACACTAAAGGCAATTTTGGACACTAAGGGCAATTTATCATGGCCAATCCACCTAACCTGCACATCTTTGGACTGTGGGAGGAAACCGGAGCACCCGGAGGAAACCCACGCACACACGGGGAGAACGTGCAGACTCCGCACAGACAGTGACCCAAGCCGGAATCGAACCTGGGACCCTGGAGCTGTGAAGCAATTGTGCTATCCCCAATGCTACCGTGCTGTCCCCCACGGGTTAGGTGGATTGGCCATGCTAAATTGCCCTTGAGTGTCCGAAAAATGTTAAGTCGGGGTTACTGGGTTACGGGGATAGGGTAGATACGTGGGCTTCAGTAGGGTGTTCTTGGTCAGGGCCGGTGCAGACTCGATGGGCCAAATGGCCTCCTTCTGCACTGTAAATTCTATGATTCTATAACAATCCCTAATTGCCCTTAAATTGAGAGACTTGCTCGCCCATTTCGGCGGGGGGGGGGGGGCGGGGGGCACAGTTAAGGTCAACCACAGCTGTGGGTCTGGAGTCATGTGTAGGCCAGGACGGGTTAGGAAGGAAGATTTTCGTCCATAAAGGGGCATTAGTGAACCAGATGGATTTTTACAACAAACGACAAATAGCTTCACGGCATCATTAGCCAAGACGAGATTTATCATAGAAATCCTACAGAGCAGAAGGAGGCCACATTTGACTCTTGCACCGACTGACCCTCTGAAAGAGCTCCCTACTTCGGCCCACATTCCCACGCAACCCCGTAAACCTCAGGAGTTACAAACGGTCACCCAACATGTTCCTGGTCAGGAATGGAGAGGGTTCGCTGGGAATAAAATGGAGGCTGCGATGCCAGGCTTCGATCCTGGAGCTGGTGGCTAAAGGCAGACGGCCGAGGGGCACCCACTTCATCTCATTTACAGCGATAGAAACGGGTACGGAAAAAAGAGGCGTCCGTTCGCAATGGAGATAACTTCACAGCGACAAAAGTCCATGGGACGAGGCATGTGCCAATTGGGAGGCTGGGAGGAGGAGACAAATCTCTTCGCTCGTTGGGTGTTTGAAATTCTCTGGCCCAGAGAGATTGTGGCTTCTCGGTCACTGAAGATATTCAAGACAGAGATCATGACGGAATCAAGGGGCCAGTGGGGGGGGGGGGTTAAGCTATGAATTGGAATGCCTCAAGTGGACTGATCCTGCTCCGATTTTATTAAGCCTCCAGTCACGATGTTATGCAAATCCAGAGCGAGTCAGCACAACAGTGAAACCTAATCTAACAGCTGCCCGTCATTGTTTAATTGGTTGATAGCAATGATCACAGTGGCGAGCTGCTTTCTCGGAGCACCCTGCCTGGGACATCTGTGATTTACAGTGGTAACCCTGCCCCCCCCCCTTGCCCCTTCTGCCTCTCTGTACTCTGCCATCTATATTCAGCAGTAAAGCCAGGGCTCTTTCCGCTCAATGACTGACCACGAGGAGCGCATATACATTACCAAAAATATGAAACCAATTCAAACACACACATGCAGCAAATGATTGGCTCAAGATGACTACAAATACACAACAGCCAGAGCCACACCTCTTAAATTGAAATACAAATATTGAAAGTGATAACATAACTAGGTGTCACTCCATTTACAATAGATAAACTGAGCTGTTTAATATAGATATAAGGCTCCGGTGTACGTTATATAGACTATCCTATAGCACACAGTGGTTAGCACTTCACAGCGCCACGGACCCGGGTTCGATTCCCGGCTTGGGTCACTGTGTGCGCGGAGTCTGCACGTTCTCCCCGTGTCTGCGTGGGTTTCCTCCGGGTGCTCCGGTTTCCTCCCACAAGTCCTGAAAGACGTGCTTGTTAGGTGAATTGGACATTCTGAATTCTCCCTCCGTGTACCCGAACAGGCGCCGGAATGTGGCGACAAGGGGATTTTCACAGTAACTTCATTGCGGTGTTAATGTAAGCCTACTCGTGACAATAAAGATTATTATAGAGACATCATCTTTCTGCATGCAAAACATTATGGATATGACACTTCCGCATACACTACATAGACTGAACTATATATTATTGATATAACATTCCCAAGTACAATGTATAGAATATACTGGATATTATACATCCATCACACTTGTGAAATTACATGACACGACACAACACATGCTGTAGATTTGTAACTCGCTATACGGCGGTTAATTTGTTCATGGGAAGAGAGCATCACTGTGAGGCCAGTATCTGTGGCCTATCCCCAAATGCCCTTCAGAAGGTGGTGGTGGTGAGCCATCTTCTAGAACATCTACAGTCCACCTGGTGTGGGTACACTCACGGGCTGCTGGGAAGAGGGTTCCAGGAATTTGATCCCATGACAGTGAAGGAACAGCTATATATTTCCAAGTCGGGATGGTGAGTGACTTTGAGGGGAACCTCCAGGTGGTGGGGCTCCCAGGTATCTCCTGCCCTTGTCCTCCTAGATTGTCGGGATGGCAGCTTTTGAAGATGCCATGGAACGAGCCTTGGTGAGTTGCTGCAGTACATCTTTCAGATGACACACACTGTGCATCTGTGGTGGAGGGAGTGAATGTTTGTGGGAGGGGTGCCAATCGAGCTTTGTCCTGGATGCTGTCGAGCTTCTTGAGTGTTGTTGGAGCTGCGCTCATCCAGGCAAGTGGAGAGTATTCCATCACACTCCTGACTTGTGCCTTGTAGGCTTTAGAGATTCAGGAGGTGAGTTCTCACAGCAGGATTCCCAGCCTCTGACCTACCCTTGTAGCTACAGTATTTATATGGCTAGTCCAGTTTAGTTTCTGATCAATGGTAACCCCCAGGATGTTGATTGTGGGGGATTCAGCGCTGGTTGCCATTGAATGTCAAGGGGCTGTGGTTTTCATAGATTATCGTAGAATTTACAGTGCAGAAGGAGGCCATTTGGCCCATCGAGTCTGCACTGGCTCTTGGAAAGAGCACCCTATCCAAGGTCAACACCTCCACCCTCTCCCCACAACCCAGCAACCCCACCCAACACTAAGGGCAATTTTGGACACTAAGGGCAATTTATCACGGCCAATCCACCTAACCTGCACATCTTTGGACTGTGGGAGGAAACCGGAGCACCCGGAGGAAACCCACGCACACACGGGGAGGATGTGCAGACTCCGCACAGAGAGTGACCCAAGCCGGAATCGAACCTTGGACCCTGGAGCTGTGAAGCAATTGTGCTATCCACAATGCTACCGTGCTGCCCGTAAAGCCTCTGGTTAAAGCCTCTCTTGTTGGAGATGATCATTGCCTGCCACTTGTGTGGTGCGAATGGTTACTTATCAGCCCAAGCCTGGATTTTGTCCAGGTCTTGCTGTAGACCAGAAGCCTGGTTTGAAAGCTCGATGAGTGTCATCTTCAAGTTGAACACCTATCCCGGTCTGTTATTGTCGGTGATGCTGTCTCTCCTGTTGAGAGAGAGCCGTGGAGGGGAGAGGAGATGGGGAATGGAATGGTGAGACACAATGAAGAGAGAGGCAAGTGTTGTTTCCTTACTGGATGGTGTCGTGAAAGCGAATGGGCGGGTGAGTAGAGAAGAGTGCGACACTGGAATGAGGTGCATTTTCACTTGTCCTTTAGTGAAAATACAACCAAGACATTCCTTTGATGGTTCTTCTTCGCACGGTGAGATTTGCAGCAGGAGAATCTCCCCAAGGATAAAAACCTCGGTTTATTCTGCCTGAAAGGTATTCTGAGTGTGGGGGAACTGGGATCCCTATGGGGGTGGGGGAGTTGCTCCCTTCATCCTGCTCCCCTGCATTCAAGGCTCGAATATGTTGGCTCTTGGAACTAAAGCTGTGAAAGCGGTAGAGGCTGGACATTGAATAGGGCGGAGATGGATCGATTCTGGTTCGGCCAGGGGTCAAAGGTTATTAGGGGTCGATGGGAATGTGGAATTTCAAACACAAAAAACAGATGAGCCACGATCTTATTGAATGGCGGAGCAGGCTCGAGGGGCCGAGTGGCCTACTTCAGCTGACTCGGATGTTTGCAATCCCCCTCCCGATCGCTTCGCCTCCTCCAACCCTACAGAATTTCCACTCTGCCCCCAATTCTGGCCAATTGCGCAACTTCTGTCGCTCCGCAAAAACCTCTTCCGCGGGCGGAATATCATCAGAGCCGCACCGTCCCCGAGGTGTTGCATCACTGCTGCTTTCCCCCACATGATTACAATTAAAATTTTAAACATTGGCAGCGTGCACGGGGGGTTACTTGCGATTCCGCAGCGGGCAGAGGGGGTGGAGGGGGCTGGAAGCTTTTAATTGGTGAAACCAGTCATCAGTCAATACTGCTGCAGCTAATGTGAAAGGGTCTCTTTTAACCCAACTCCACTACCACAGCAGATCGTGAGATTTGAATTCAATAAAAATCTGGAATTAAAAAAGTTTAATCATTATAGAATCTGTACAGCGCAGAAGAGTGCCATTCGGCCCATTGAGTATGCACCAAACCTCCGAAGAAACAACCTACCCAGGTGCACTCCACCACCCTATCCCCGTCACCTAACCTGCACATCCCTGGACACGAAGGGGCAATTTAGCACAGCCAATCCACCTAACCTGCACATCTTTGGACGACCATCTAATGGCGAACATGAAATCATTGTCGACTGTCGCAAAAAAAAAATCTGGTTCACTAGTGTCCTTCAGGGAAGGAAATCTGCCGTCCTTACCCGGTCTGGCCTACATGTGACTCCAGACCCACAGTAAAGTGGCCCAGCAAACCACTCAGTTCTAGGGTATTTAGGCTTGGGCAATAAACATTGGCCCAGTAATACCCAAACCCAATGAGTAAAAAAAAAACTTTTATTGAAAGTACAAAGTTGCAATGGATTTGTTCATAATTAAATTTCACACTATCGATTTCACTTTACCATCATGGTTTGTTGAGAGCTAAATGTCACATGGTTGACATTTATTGATGGTTACAGGGCAGAAAGAATGCTGTATTTGTTCATTGTTTATTGAATGTTCATTTTAGTGTCCAGTGTTGTGCTCTGTGGGGCCTGGCTGAATTTGCTTTGTAACGACAGGCTGACAGGAGACCCGTCGCAGACAGGCCCGAGGGAGGGAAGCCTGGCCCGTCGCAGACAGGCCCGAGGGAGGCCCGTCGCAGACAGGCCCGAGGGAGGCCCGTCGCAGACAGGCCCGAGGGAGGCCCGTCGCAGACAGGCCCGAGGGAGGCCCGTCGCAGACAGGCCCGAGGGAGGGAGGCCTGGCCCGTCACAGACAGGCCCGAGGGAGGCCCGTCGCAGACAGGCTCGAGGGAGGCCCTTCGCAGACAGGCCCGAGGGAGGGAGGCCTGGCCCGTCGCAGACAGGCCCGAGGGAGGCCCGTTGCAGGGAGGCCCAAGGGAGGGAGGCCTGTCGTGGCGCAGACAGGCCCACGGGAGGCCCGTCGCCTTGCAGACTGGCCCGAGGGAGGCCCAAGGCCTCGCAGACAGGCCCGAGGGAGGCCCGTTGCAGACAGGCCCGAGTGAGGGAGGCCCGGCGCCTCGCAGACTGGCCCGAGGGAGGGAGGCCCGGCGCCTCGCAGACTGGCCCGAGGGAGGGAGGCCCGGCGCCTCGCAGACTGGCCCGAGGGAGGGAGGCCTGGCGCCTCGCAGACTGGCCCGAGGGAGGGAGGCCCGGCGCCTCGCAGACTGGCCCGAGGGAGGGAGGCCCGGCGCCTCGCAGACTGGCCCGAGGGAGGGAGGCCCGGCGTCTCGCAGACTGGCCCGAGGGAGGGAGGCCCGGCGCCTCGCAGACTGGCCCGAGGGAGGGAGGCCCGGCGCCTCGCAGACTGGCCCGAGGGAGGGAGGCTCGGCGCCTCGCAGACTGGCCCGAGGGAGGGAGGCCCGGCGCCTCGCAGACTGGCCCGAGGGAGGGAGGCCCGAGGCCTTGCAGACGGGCCAGAGCGAGGGAGGCCTGCCGTGTCACAGATGAGCCCGAGCGAGGGAGGCCTGCCGTGTTGCAGACGGGCCCGAACGAGGGAGGCCTGCCGTGTCGCAGACGGGCCCAAGCGAGGGAGGCCTGCCGTGTCGCAGACGGGCCCGAACGAGGGAGGCCTGCCGTGTCGCAGACGGGCCCGAGCGAGGGAGGCCTGCCGTGTTGCAGACGGGCCCGAACGAGGGAGGCCTGCCGTGTCGCAGACGGGCCCGAACGAGGGAGGCCTGCCGTGTCGCAGACGGGCCCGAACGAGGGAGGCCTGCCATGTTGCAGACGGGCCCGAGCGAGGGAGGCCTGCCGTGTCGCAGACGGGCCCGAGCGAGGGAGGCCCGGCGCCTCGCAGACTGGCCCGAGGGAGGGAGGCCTGGCATGGCGCAGACAGGCCCGTCATGTCGCAGACGTGCCCGAGGGAGGGAGGCCTGGCATGGTGCAGACAGGCCCGAGGGAGGCCCGGCGCCTCGCAGACTGGCCCGAGGGAGGGAGGCCCGGCGCCTCGCAGACTGGCCCGAGGGAGGGAGGCCCGGCGCCTCGCAGACTGGCCCGAGGGAGGGAGGCCCGGCGCCTCGCAGACTGGCCCGAGGGAGGGAGGCCCGAGGCCTTGCAGACGGGCCGGAGCGAGGGAGGCCTGCCGTGTCACAGATGAGCCCGAGCGAGGGAGGCCTGCCGTGTTGCAGACGGGCCCGAACGAGGGAGGCCTGCCATGTTGCAGACGGGCCCGAGCGTGGGAGGCCTGCCGTGTTGCAGACGGGCCCGAGCGAGGGAGGCCTGCCGTGTCGCAGACGGGCCCAAGCGAGGGAGGCCTGCCGTGTCGCAGACGGGCCCGAGCGAGGGAGGCCTGCCGTGTCGCAGACGTGCCCGAGGGAGGCCCGGCGCCTCGCAGACTGGCCCGAGGGAGGGAGGCCTGGCATGGCGCAGACAGGCCCGTCATGTCGCAGACGTGCCCGAGTGAGGGAGGCCTGGCATGGCGCAGACAGGCCCGAGGGAGGCCCCGCGCCTCGCAGACAGGCCCGAGGGAGGGAGGCCTGGCGTGGTGCAGACAGGCCCGAGGGAGGCCCGTCATGTCGCAGACGTGCCCGAGGGAGGCCCGGTGCCTTGCAGACGGGCCCAGAGGGAGGCCCCGCACGTCACAGAAGGGACCGAGTGGAGGCCCAGCCCATCACAAATAGGCACCAACTTATTCTCTGCATCTCATCCCACTGAAGGGAAAAGTAATATTCCCTAATTCAGCCGCCAAGATGACACAAACAAACACACATACCTGCCCCCACACTCCACACCACCTCAGTCTCCCTCCAGCTTTAAGGAGGCTCCTTAAACCCTACATCTTTAAACAGATTTTCAGCCATCTGTCCTAATTCCTTCTTGTTTGGCTCTATACCAAATGCTATTTGACAATATCTCTGTGAAATGTTTTGTGAGGTATAGCTGCATTCAGCGTGTTTTATAGCTGTCATCATTTTTCCTCGAGGCCAGATTCCGTAACATGCGTCTGATTTGCCTATGTGAACAGCTTGTCCTCTCCAGCTATTGCAGATTTCTGTATTTAATCTCACCCCAGGGCGGTGCAGCAAGTAGCTTACCACCCGCTCTGGGTGAGCTAATAACTCAGCCCCAAAATGGCCGACCATTGTGAGATTTATACTAGCCGAGGTGAAAGTTCGGATCAGAGGCAGCGCGGATAAATCTCATTCCAGGGACATTTCAGTCCCTCCAACATCAAAGGTTTAATTGTACCTGGCTGGTTCTAGGATACATAAAAGATAGGAGCAGGAGGAGGCCTTTTGGCCCTTCGAGCCTGCTCCTCCATTCATCATGATCATGGCTGATCATCCAACTCAATAGCCTATTCCTGCTTTCTCCCCATAGCCTTTAATCCCATTCTCCCCAAGTGCTGTATCCAGCCGCCTCTTGAATATATTCAATGTTTTAACATCAACTACTTCCTGTGGTAATGAATTCCACAGGCTCATCACTCTTTGGGTGAAGAAATGTCTCCTTATCTCTGTCCGAAATGGTTTACCCTGAATCCTCAGACTGTGACCCCTGGTTCTGGACACACCCATCATCGGTAACATCTTCCCTGCATCTACCCTGTCTAGTCCTGTTAGAATTTTATAATTCTCTATGAGATCCCCCCCTTTCTTCTGAACTCCAGCGAGAACAATCCCAACCTAGTCAATCTCTCCTCAAATGACAGTCCCGCCATCCCTGGAATCAGTCTGGTAAACCTTCGCTGCACTCCCTCAAGAACAAGAACAAGAGTAGTGAGGCCGTGGAATGCCCTACCTGCTACAGTAGTGAACTCGCCAACATTGAGGGCATTTAAAAGTTTATTGGATAAACATATGGATGATAATGGCATAGTGTAGGTTAGATGGCTTTTGTTTCGGTGCAACATCATGGGCCGAAGGGCCTGTACTGCGCTGTATTGTTCTATGTTCTATGTTCTATCCTTCCTCAGAGAAGGAGACCAAAACTGCACACAATACTCTCAAGTGTGGCCTCACCAAGGCCCTGTACAATTGAAGCAACACATCCCTGCTTCTATACTCGAAACCTCTCGCAATGAAGGCCAACAAACCATTTGCCTTCTTTACCGCCTGCTGCACCTGCATGCTTACCTTCAGCGTTTGGTGCATGCACAAGGACACCCAGGTCCCGCTGCACACTCCCCTCTCCCAATTTACAACCATTCAGGTAGTAATCTGCCTGTTTTTGCTTCCAAAGTGAATAACCTCACACTTATCCAAATTATACTGTGTCTGCCATTGATTTGCCCACTCGCCCAACCTGTCCAGATCATGCTGAAGGATCCCTGCATCCTCGTCACAGTTCACCCGCCCACCCAGATGCTGGGGTCTTGCAGAGTTTAAATGGGAGGAATAGGAAAACTTCACCCCTTCACCCTTTGCACTTGGCTATTGGCCTGTTCGTTGGGATGCGGCTTAAGGCTGGCAATGCCCATTCTGAGTTGCCCCCACGGCTTGCCCGCGGCGCCCTGAGCCTCGCGCCAGCCTGCCTTTACAATGCGCAGAAGGGAAGGTCAGCTGAGTGTGCCAGTTAATGGACCTTCCCCTTGGACCCCTGCAGCCTGTATTGTGTTGAGGCTTCCATGATGGCGTGCAGCAGGGAATTCCAGGGCATTGTCGTAGCAACAAGGATGGAACATTGATATCTGTCCCAAGTCAGGACATTGAGAAATGGGCAGCATTGCTTTCTGGTTCGACACAAGGAGTACACCAGTGCCTCTGTCACTGGATATCGGCAAATAACAGCGATGAAAAGGGAAAACGTAAATATATATCTTCAAAAAAAAAAAAAGTTTACATTCATGTAAGCCAATTAAATACTTTTGCAGCACAGCTATTCTTGTAATGTTAGAAGCTAAACTTAATGGGCAGCACGGTAGCCTTGTGGATAGCACAATTGCTTCACAGCTCCAGGGTCCCAAGTTCGATTCTGGCTTGGGTCACTGTCTGTGCGGAGTCTGCACATCCTCCCCGTGTCTGCGTGGGTTTCCTCCGGGTACTCCGGTTTCCTCCCACGGTCCAAAGATGTGCGGGTTAGGTGGATTGGCCATGATAAATTGCCCTTAGTATCCAAAATTGCCTTTAGTGTTGGGTGGGGTTACTGGGTTATGGGGATAGGGTGGCGGTGTTGACCTTGGGTCGGGTGCTCTTTCCAAGAGCTGGTGCAGACTCGATGGGCTGAATGGCCTCCTTCTGCACTGTAAATTCTATAAACTGGTGATAGAGGCAATTGTGTACTGAATTCCCACGTCTGTGCATGGAGAGGACTAGAAGTGCTCGTAAAGACAGAAACAGAAAGACAGAGAAGGCTTGGGCTAAAGCTGCAGCAGGAGACAGCATGGCGGAGGACCGGACCTCTGGTTTGTCGACCCAGCCGTCAACGGATCGGCTGATGCAGGTTATTCAGGAAGGCTTTGCTAAGCAAAAACGGGACTGCTTGGACCCGATAAGAGTCAATTGAGCGGCTGGAGCTTAGATCGGGTGATCCAGAAGGTAGAGAAGGCGCTGGCTGAGCAGGAGGAACATCAAACTGCGGTGGAGCTGGAGGTGGGGATGCTGAGAGACCAGCAGAAGAAGCTCCTGGAGAAGGTGGAGGACCTAGAGAATCATTGGGCTCCCGGAGGGGTCCGAAGGAGCGGACGCTGGGGCATACATAGCGGGCACGTTCGAGAAACTGCTGGGGAATGGGACGTTCTCCCGGCCCTTGGAGGGGGACGGGGCTCACAGAGCACTCACGAGGTAGCCGTGAATGGGAGACCGCCCCCCCCCCCCCTCCCCAAGGGCCATGGTGGTGAGATTCCACAGGTACTTGGATAAGGAGTGCATTCTACAGTGGGCCAAGCAGACACGGAGCTGTAAGTGGGACAACAATATCCTGCGGGTTTACCAAGATCCGAGTGTGGAGGTGGCCAGGAGAAGAGCAGGCTTCAACCAGACTAGGTCGATCCTTTTTAAGAAAAAGATTAAGTTCGGACTCTTGTATCCAGTCCGTTTCTGGGTCACGTACGAGGAACAGCACTTTTATTGCAAGTCGCCCGAGGACGCGCTGGACTTCGCGAAAAGGAAAGGACTGGTGGTAGACGGAGAACTTTTGAACTTTTCTGCAACGTTCATGTTTTTTGTTTTTTTTCTGTTCTTTTAAAAAAAAGTTTCTCATTTTTTGTTTTGTGGAAGCTGTTTGTGATGCCTTCTGTATTGATTTGGGACCAGTGGCAGAGCTGAGCGAGTTAAGGTTTTCATTTGCATTGTTGGGGGATGGAGGTGTGCTTGTTTAGATTTTGGTGTTTTTCTGTCAGGCAATTGTGTGGGGATTGTTTGACGCTTGAGTATGTTTGAATGAGTGGGGGGGGACACGGCGGACACGACAATAGGTGGGAGACTATCCGGCGCCACGGATGGGGGCCACCAAGCTAGCTGGGCGGGCTAGCTCACAGAAGCGCAGTGGGGGGGGGGGGTGCATATGTTCAGTTTATTAAAGAGGTAGGGTTACAGAGTGTTGTTACGAGGGCGGGGGGTAAATGTTCTGCTGACGAGGGAGGGACTTGGGCTAAGGGACAGAGAGGAGGCTGGGAGTGGAGGCTGCCTGGGGGCGGGCCGGTGGAGGCGCGGAGCATGGGCTGGAGGCGGGCCCAAAAAGTGGATGGCTGATCGGCGGAGGGGGGGGGGGGCAAATGAGCCCCCCAACTAGGCTGATCACCTGGAATATTCGAGGGTTAAATGGGCCGGTCAAGGGGGCACGTGTATTTGCGCATCTTAGGGGACTGAAGACGTACGTGGTAATGTTGCAGGAGATGCACCTTAGAGTAACTGACCAGATTAGATTGAGGAAAGGCTGGGTCAGTCAGGTCTCTCACTCGGGACTGGATTCAAAGACTAGAAGGGTCGTGATCCTGATCAATAAGCGGGTGGTGTTTGAGGCGGGTAGAATATTCTCGGACGTGGGAGGTTGGTACATTATGGTCAGTGGGAAACTGGAGGGGGAGCAGGTGGCATTAGTAAATGTGTACGCGTCAAACTGGGATGATGTGGAGTTTATAAAGAGGATGCTGGGGAAGATACCAGACCTGGACTCGCACAGGTTGGTCATGGGAGGGGACTTCAACACAGTTATTGACCCTGGCTTGGACCAGTCAAGCTCGAAAACGGGCAGGGTGCCAGCAATGGCAAAGGAACTAAAAGGGTTCATGGAGCAGATGGGGGGTGGATCCATGGAGATTTGGGCAGCCGAGGGTGAAGGGGGGGGGGTGCTAACCGGCGTGGCGCGATTCCCGCCCCCGCCGAATATCCGGTGGTGGAGAATTCGGCAACCGGCGGGGGCGGGATTCACGCCAGCCCCCGCGATTCTCCGACCCGGCTGGGGGTCGGAGAATCTCGCCCCTGGTTGGAGATTCAGCAGGGGTGAATAAGGCGTTTAGGGATTTCTACAGTATGCTGTACAGGTCAGAACCCCCTACGGGGCCGGAGGGGATGAGGCACTTGTTGGAGGGGCTGAATTTCCCAAAGGTGGACGGGGGCTGGTAGAAAGGACGGGGGCCCCAATCGGGCTGGAACACATAGTGGAGGGTCTGAAGGCCATGCAGTCGGGTAATGCCCCGGGGCCGGACGGGAATCCAGTGGAGTTTTATAAAAGGTTCTCTGGGATATTGGGGCCGGTGTTGATGAGGATGTTCAATGAGACAGGGAAAGAGGGGTGCTTCCCCCGACGATATCACAGGCCACGATTTTGCTGATTCTGAAGCGGGACAAGAACCCGGAGCTGTGTGGGTCGTACAGGCCGATATCCCTGTTGAATGTGGACGCCAAATTGCTCATCAAAATTTTGTCCTCCAGGATTGAGGATTGTGTTCCGGACCAGACGGGGTTTGTTAAGAGTAGACCAATGTAAAAAGGCTGTTAAATGTGATCATGATGCCCCGGAAGGTAGGGAGGTGGAGGTAGTGGTCGCAATGGACGCAGAGAAGGCTTTTGATTGAGTAGAATGGGAATATCTGTGGGAGGTACTGGGACGGTTCGGATTTGGGGGGGGCTTTATTGACTGGGTCAGGTTGCTGTATCAGGCTCCTGTGGCAAGCGTATGGATGAATAGGACAACATCGGACTATTTTAGACTGCACCGGGGGACGAGGCAGGGATGCCCCTCTCCCCACTGTTGTTCGCGCTAGGTATAGAGCCATTGGCAATTGCTCGGACAGCCTCAAGGGGCTGGAAGTGGCTGGTCCGGGGGGGGAGCGATCATGAGGATTCTGGGGGAATTTGGCCGGTTTTCGGGGTATAAGCTAAATATGGGGAAAAGTGAGATGTTTGCGGTGCAGGCGAAGGGACAGGAGAGGCAATTGGGGGAGCTGCCGTTTAGATTAGTAGGGGAAACTTTAGGTACCTAGGCATTCATGTGGCGCGGGAATGGGACGGCTGCGTAAATTAAATCTGGCCCGACTAGTAGACCAAATGAAGGACGATTATTCGGAGGCGGGACTCGCTCCCGTTGTCACTGGCTGGGAGGGTGCAGACGGTGAAGATGATGGTCCTCCCGAGATTCCTGTTCGTGTTTTAATGTCTCCCCATCTTTATTCCGCGGTCCTTTTTTAAACGGGTCAACAAAGTGACCACTGGCTTTGTTTGGGCGGGCAAGACCCCGCGGGTAAGGAAGGTAATGCTTGAGCGGAGTCGGGGAGAGGGCGGGCTGGCGCCGCAAAATTTTAGTAACTATTACTGGGCGGCGAATATACCCATGATCAGGAAGTGGGTGGTGGGGGGAGGGTCGGCATGGGAGCGTATGGAGGCGGCTTCATGCAAGGGCGCCAGTTTGGGGACGTTGGTAACTGCGCCTCTGCCTTTCCCGCCAGCACGGTACTCCACCAGCCCCGTGGTGGTGGCGGCCCTGAGAGTCTGGGGGCAATGGAGGAGACATGTGGGAGCAGAGGGAGCATCGGTCTGGTCCCCAATCTGTAATAATCACCGGTTTGCCCAGGAAGTATGGATGGGGCGTTGTGGATATGGCGGAGAGCAGGGATTGAGAGGATGGGGGATATGTTTATAGAGGGGAGCTTTCAGAGTATGAGGGCGCTGGAGGAGAAGTTTGGGTTGGCGAGGAGAAACAAATTCAGGTATCTGCAGGTGCGGGACTTCCTACATAAACAGGTGTCAACCTTCCCGCTCCTACCGCTAAGGGGGATTCAGGACAGGGTAGTTTCCAGAGGGTGGGTAGGAGAAGGGAGCGTCTCTGACATTTACAAGGAACTTATGGGGTCAGCGGAGATGCAGACCGAGGAGCTGAAGCGTAAGTGGGAGGAGGAGCTGGGAGGAGAGATAGAAGATGGTCTATGGGAGGACACGTTGAGTATAGTCAACGTGTCCGCAACATGTGCCAGGCTCAGCCTGATACAATTCAAGGTCGGTAACCGGGCTCACATGACAGTGACCCGGATGAGCAGATTCTTTGGGGTGGAAGACAGGTGTGCAAAATGTGCGGGAGGACCAGCGAACCACGTCCACATGTTCTGGGCATGTCCGAAGCTTAGGGAATTTTGGCAGGGGGTTGCAGATGTCATGTCCACGGTGTTAAAAACAAGGGGGGCGCTGAGTTCAGAGGTGGCGATTTTCGGGGTGTCGGAAGACCCGGGAATCCAGGAGGAGAAAGAGGCAGACGGTCTGGCCTTTGCTTCCCTGGTAGCCCGGAGACGGATACTATTAGCTTGGAGGGACTCAAAGCCCCCGAAGTCGGAGACCTGGCTATCGGACATGGCTAGCTTTCTCCGTTTGGAGAAAATCAAGTTCGCCTCGAGAGGGTCACTGTTAGGGTTCGCCCGGAGGTGGCAACCGTTCGTCGATTTCTTCACGGAAAATTAATCGTCAGCAAAATGGGGGGGGGGGGGGGGGGGCTTAGTTTAGCTTAGAGTAGGGGGTTAAGAAAGGTGGGGCCTGTAAGGGAGGGAGACGGATTTTGCACTATGTTTATAGTTTCATGTACATTGTTTATTGTGTTGTTATAATACCAAAAAATGCCTCAATAAAATGTTGAAAGCGAAGCCGCCAGCACAGTCCGATCCCATAAACAGCAATGTGATAACGATTAGATAATCCGTTTCCGGGGGTGTTGGGCGAGGAATAAATAATCGGCCGGGGCCCTGGGAAGAACTCTGCTCTTCTCCGAAATAGTGGCCACTGCACCTTTCGGTAGAAATAGGGGTGAGACTAGGCCATTCAGCCCTACGGGATGGTTCCTGCATTCAACAGGATCATGGTCTTTCACTTCAACACCACTTCTTCACACTGCCCCCATCTCCCCTGTCGTCTTTAACATCCAGAAATGTATCGATCTCAGTCTTGAACATATTCAGACAGGATCTGGACACCATTCGCACCTGGAAGACACCACCTCCATCTTCTGACCAACAGACTCAAAAAAAAACCTGCGTAAAGTCTTGCAGCAAAATATCACATTTCCAAGTGTTGAAAGAATGAGAGAGAAAGGGAGAAAGACATTCTTTGCTAGTTTCAGAATGTTACCAGTCTCAGTTAGTCTCACCCCATGGCAATTCATCTCTCAATGACCTCACGATATTGTGCCATGAGCAGCAAGGAAACAATGCGGCCTACTGTCGGGGGGGATAGCCTATCAGGGGAAAACAGCAGCAGCCAGAGCAGTGGCACCACGGCTGGCTCTGATGTTCAGAAGGGAGGGTCAAAGCGCAGAAGAGTAATAGTAATAGGGGACTCTATAGTTAGGGGCACAGATAGGCGCTTCTGTGGACGTGAAAGAGACTCCAGGATGGTATGTTGCCTCCCTGGTGCCAGGGTCCAGGATGTCTCCGAACGGGTAGAGGGAATCCTCAAGGGGGAGGGCAAACAGGCAGAGGTCGTTGTACATATTGGTACTAACGACATAGGCAGGAAGGGGCATGAGGTCCTGCAGCAGGAGTTCAGGGAGCTGGGCAGAAAGTTAAAAGACAGGACCTCGAGGGTTGTAATCTCGGGATTACTCCCTGTGCCACGTGCCAGTGAGGCTAGAAATAGGAAGATAGAGCAGCTAAACACGTGGCTAAACAGCTGGTGTAGGAGGGAGGGTTTCCATTATCTGGACCACTGGGAGCTCTTCCGGGGCAGGTGTGACCTGTATAAGAAGGACGGGTTGCATCTAAACCGGAGAGGCATAAATATCCTGGCCGTGAGGTTTGCTAGTGTCACATGGGAGGGTTTAAACTAGTATGGCAGGGGGGTGGGCACGGGAGCAATAGGTCAGAAGGTGAGAGCATTGAGGGAGAACTAGGGAATAGGGACAGTGTGGCTCTGAGGCAGAGCAGACGGGGAGAAGTTGCTGAACACAGCGGGTCTGGTGGCCTGAAGTGCATATGTTTTAATGCAAGGAGCATTACGGGTAAGGCAGATGAACTTAGAGCTTGGATTACTACTTGGAACTATGATGTTGTTGCCATTACAGAGACCTGGTTGAGGGAAGGGCAGGATTGGCAGCTAAACGTTCCAGGATTTAGATGTTTCAGGCGGGATAGAGGGGGATGTAAAAGGGGAGGTGGAGTTGCGCTACTTGTTCGGGAGAATATCACAGCTATACTGCGAGAGGACACCTCAGAGGGCAGTGAAGCTATATGGGTAGAGATCAGGAATAAGAAGGGTGCAGTTACAATGTTGGGGGTATACTACAGGCCTCCCAACAGCCAGCGGGAGATAGAGGAGCAGATAGGTAGACAGATTTTGGAAAAGAGTAAAAACAACAGGGTTATGGTGATGGGAGACTTCAACTTCCCCAATATTGACTGGGACTCACTTAGTGCCAGGGGCTTAGACGGGGCGGAGTTTGTAAGGAGCATCCAGGAGGGCTTCTTAAAACAATATGTAAACAGTCCAACTAGGGAAGGGGCGGTACTGGACCTGGTATTGGGGAATGAGCCCGGCCAGGTGGTAGATGTTTCAGTAGGGGAGCATTTCGGTAACAGTGACCACAATTCAGTAAGTTTTAAAGTACTGGTGGACAAGGATAAGAGTGGTCCGAGGATGAATGTGCTAAATTGGGGGAAGGCTAATTATAACAATATTAGGCGGGAACTGAAGAACATAGATTGGGGGCGGATGTTTGAGGGCAAATCAGCATCTGACATGTGGGAGGCTTTCAAGTGTCAGTTGAAAGGAATACAGGACCGGCATGTTCCTGTGAGGAAGAAAGATAAATACGGCAATTTTCGGGAACCTTGGATGACGAGTGATATTGTAGGCCTCGTCAAAAAGAAAAAGGAGGCATTTGTCAGGGCTAAAAGGCTGGGAACAGACGAAGCCTGTGTGGCATATAAGGAAAGTAGGAAGGAACTTAAGCAAGGAGTCAGGAGGGCTAGAAGGGGTCACGAAAAGTCATTAGCAAATAGGGTTAAGGAAAATCCCAAGGCTTTTTACACGTACAGAAAAAGCAAGAGGGTAGCCAGGGAAAGGGTTGGCCCACTGAAGGATAGGCAAGGGAATCTATGTGTGGAGCCAGAGGAAATGGGCGAGGTACTAAATGAATACTTTGCATCAGTATTCACCAAAGAGAAGGAATTGGTAGATGTTGAGTCTGGAGAAGGGGGTGTAGATAGCCTGGGTCACATTGTGATCCAAAAAGACGAGGTGTTGGGTGTCTTAAAAAATATTAAGGTAGATAAGTCCCCAGGGCCTGATGGGATCTACCCCAGAATACTGAAGGAGGCTGGAGAGGAAATTGCTGAGGCCTTGACAGAAATCTTTGGATCCTCGCTGTCTTCAGGGGATGTCCCGGAGGACTGGAGAATAGCCAATGTTGTTCCTCTGTTTAAGAAAGGTAGCAAGGATAATCCCGGGAACTACAGGCCGGTGAGCCTTACGTCAGTGATAGGGAAATTACTGGAGAGAATTCTTAGAGACAGGATCTACTCCCATTTGGAAGCAAATGGACGTATTAGTGAGAGGCAGCACGGTTTTGTGAAGGGGAGGTCGTGTCTCACTAACTTGATAGAGTTTTTCGAGGAGGTCACTAAGATGATTGATGCAGGTAGGGCAGTAGATGTTGTCTATATGGACTTCAGTAAGGCCTTTGACAAGGTCCCTCATGGTAGACTAGTACAAAAGGTGAAGTCACACGGGATCAAGGGTGAACTGGCAAGGTGGATACAGAACTGGCTAGGCCATAGAAGGCAGAGGGTAGCAATGGAGGGATGCTTTTCTAATTGGAGGGCTGTGACCAGTGGTGTTCCACAGGGATCGGTGCTGGGACCTTTGCTCTTTGTAGTATATATAAATGATTTGGAGGAAAATGTAACTGGTCTGATTAGTAAGTTTGCAGACGACACAAAGGTTGGTGGAATTGCGGATAGCGATGAGGACTGTCTGAGGATACAGCAGGATTTAGATTGTCTGGAGACTTGGGCGGAGAGATGGCAGATGGAGTTTAATCCGGACAAATGTGAGGTAATGCATTTTGGAAGGTCTAACGCAGGTAGGGAATATACAGTGAATGGTAGAACCCTCAAGACTATTGAAAGTCAGAGAGATCTACGTGTACAGGTCCACAGGTCACTGAAAGGGCCAACACAGGTGGAGAAGGTAGTCAAGAAGGCATACGGCATGCTTGCCTTCATTGGCCGGGGCATTGAGTATAAGAATTGGCAAGTCATGTTGCAGCTGTATAGAACCTTAGTTAGGCCACACTTGGAGTATAGTGTTCAATTCTGGTCGCCACACTACCAGAAGGATGTGGAGGCTTTAGAGAGGGTGCAGAAGAGATTTACCAGAATGTTGCCTGGTATGGAGGGCATAAGCTATGAGGAGCGGTTGAATAAACTCGGTTTGTTCTCACTGGAACGAAGGAGGTTGAGGGGCGACCTGATAGAGGTATACAAAATTATGAGGGGCATAGACAGAGTGGATAGTCAGAGGCTTTTCCCCAGGGTAGAGGGGTCAATTACTAGGGGGCATAGGTTTAAGGTGAGAGGGGCAAGGTTTAGAGTAGATGTACGAGGCAAGTGTTTTACGCAGAGGGTAGTGGGTACCTGGAACTCGCTACCGGAGGAGGTAGTGGAAGCAGGGACGATAGGGACATTTAAGGGGCATCTTGACAAATATATGAATAGGATGGGAATAGAAGGATACGGACCCAGGAAGTGTAGAAGATTGTAGTTTAGTCGGGCAGTATGGTCGGCACGGGCTTGGAGGGCCGAAGGGCCTGTTCCTGTGCTGTACATTTCTTTGTTCTTTGTTTGTTCTTTTGACACGTTGTCATAACAGCTGCCATGTATGTTACGTGCCAAATATCCCTCGTCAGTACAAAACAACACAGCACGAGCAATGCCAGAGGTGAGCTGCCGGTATATTAAATATTAGCTTCGAGTGAGTCACAGAAGGTGGTTCAACCCCCGAATCTTACTAATGCCATCCGATTTGCTGCTCCCAACCTTATGCCGTCAGCTGTAGGCCCCAGGCTTCAGAGCTTTAAGATGCCCCTTTGAAGCAACCTTTTCGAGGAAGCTTTGGTAACTGGTTACCATCGGTCCGTTAAATCTCCAAATTTACACCACTTGTGAAGCTAGTTTTACTAAGGCAAGGCACTTTCTAAACAGAAGGGGTCACCGTGAAGCTGAGCAACTCCATTGCAACTTATCAGCAAGTCACCACCTCCTCACGGGCAATAGGGATGGGTGAAGTTCCTCCAGTTAAATTTGTAATGGAAAATTGAACTTGGGGTGGGTAGGTGGGGAACATAGAATTTACAGTGCAGAAGGAGGCCATTCGGCCCATCGAGTCTGCACCGGCCCTTACAAAAGAGTACCCTACTCAAGCACACTGTATCATCCCCATAACCCCCACTTAACCTTTTTGGACACAAAGGGAAAATTGATCATGGCCAATCCACCTAACCTGGCCGTCTCTGGACTGTGGGAGGAAACCAGAGCACCCGGAGGAAACCCACGCACACACGGGGAGAACGTGCAGACTCCGCACAGATAGTGACCCAGCGGGGAATTGAGCCTGGGACCCTGGAGCTGTGAAGCAACTGTGCTAACCACTGTGCTACCGTGCTGCCCACACATATTCACACTCAAGAAAGAAGTTTAATCTGGATTTTATCAGACTCGTGACTAACAGAAGAGGCTCGATGTATAACCTGTCCTGACTTTCTGCAATTGCAGACAGGGTATATATTCGGAGTATTTATAGTTACTTTAATCTATTGTTATTGCTAATCAGACCAGACATGGACCAGATAACAAGAACAAGGAACGTACATTTATAAAGCTTCTTTAACAATTAAAACATCCCCGTGGTGGGGATAATTTTAAATTGTCAACAAAATTGTATTTGGCGGAATTCTCCATTCCTGAGACTAAGTGTTGACGCCGGGGCAGATTTCGTGGACTTCCACGACAGCAAAACAGGTGGTGCACCTGGGCCGATTCAGCGACCGCGGAGGGGCTAGCACCGGTGTGCGTGGAACACAATCGATTCCAATGAAAAACGGTGGGGGATTCGCCGGGTCCGTGATTGACACTCAGGAGGCTGACAAGCTGCAGCCGCACAGACACATTACACTCCCCGCACACACTCATCCCAGCCGCACATACACATCACACTCCCCACACACACTCATCCCAGCCAACAAGATGGCACTGGTTGCGCTGGAGCGCACCCACCCCACTGATTGGTTGGTGGGGCCAGAGGGCACTTGGTAAGGGGGGGGGGGGTGGCACTAAATTCAAAGTGGGCAGGCAGCAGTGTATGCAGCTGCATGGTTGCCTTGCAGCCGCGGCAATGGTGTTCCGTGCCAGTCCACCACGACCCCACCTCCTGCCGAACCCCTGCTCCTCCCCCTGGCCCTGGCAGAAGCCCCCCTGCCAGCGACACGGCAGTCAGCACACTACTGCGATGTCGGACATTTTCCATACCCCCTCGCTCTCCCTCAGCAGCCACGCCGCCTGTTTCACGATTTTTAAAAGCACAAGTGAACCTCGCCATTGGGAGTTCGCCCCAGTGGAGGCGGAGCGTCGCGGAGGCCCCGGAGCGTCGCGGAGGCCCCGGAGAATACCGGGTCAGGCCCGCGAAAGATACGCTAACTGTGTTTACTCTACGTGCGGAGTGGAACGCATTGACTCCGCTGTCGGGGCACCGGAGAATTGCGATTTGGCGTGAAACCGCTGCTCACCAATTATGTTTCCCGATTCCGGTGTCAGCGGACAGAGAATCCCGCCCATTATTTGACTGAAGAATAACTGGCCAATAGTTCAGTCAAAGAGGTATGTTCTGAGGAAGAGAGAGAGAAGGATCCTGAGCCAAAGAATGTCAGGGAAAGAATTCCCGAGCTTGAGGGTGTAGATGACTGAAAATTGGCTGCCAGAGGCGGAATGATAGAAATAAGGGATTCCAGAATTGGAGGAGCAGCCGGGATTTCGGAGCGTTATATCGAGCGGGAGCAGATGGACAAGGAGGAGTGACCAGGCTCTGAAAGCAAGGATGGACATTTTAAAACAGACCATTTGCCAAACCAGGAACTAAAGGTGATATTAACACCTTCGATCCTAAAGACCCCCTTCAAGACCCTCTCTGGAGTGGAATTAACTCCCACCCTGCCACTATCCCAATCTCCAGTCTTCAAATGCAAAATTCCTCAGCAACTTCAGATGCTTCCAAGATATTCCTTGGGATGCAGCCATTGGTTTGTTTCGCAACCAATCCCTCCTATAACTGGGAAAATCATAGAGAGGCTTTAGTTGCTGTTTAAGTGTGGTTAGCCCTGTTGCCAACCACAGCCTCACAGCTCCAGGGTCCCAGGTTCGATTCCCGGCTTGGGTCACTGTCTGTGCGGAGTCTGCACATCCTCCCAGTGTGTGCGTGGGTTCCCTCCGGGTGCTCCGGTTTCCTCACACAGTCCAAAGACGTGCAGGTTAGGTGGATTGGCCGCGCTAAATTGCCCTTGGTGTCCAAAAAAGGTTAGGTGGGGTTGCTAGGTTACGGGGATAGAGTGGAGGCGTGGGCTTAATTAGGGTGCCCTTTCCAAGGGCCGGTGCAGACTCGATGGGCCGAATAGCCTCCTTCTGCACTGTAAATTCTACGATCTTTGCCCCCTCTGTGCAAGTTACTGAAGGGGAGTTTCTCTTGAGTGGTGTGGAGATCGTGACGTGAATTTAGAAACTAATTTCTCAGTGGAGCAAAAGTCCCATCATTTGTTTTGGAATCCTGGTGAAGGGTTCCTTGGCTGTTTGGTTTTGAGGGGAGTGAAGGCTGGGAGGATTACTGAAATGACCAGGGACATCTGATATCTTCTTGAATTATGTAATCAGCAATTTCACATTACGGGTGGAGCTGTCGGTGGGAACGCACGGTTACTCGACACAACATTCTAAAATCCCTTTCAGGTTAAATCCAAAACTCCTGCCTTCAAAGTTTTGCTTGTATACTTTTTTTTCCCTGTGAAGAACCTTGGAATATTTGACCACATCAAAGGGAGCTTTGTAAATGCAAGTTGTGTATATGTGGCTCAGTGGTAGCCCCCACACTTTTGAAGGTTTTTAAGACCCCTTTTCGAGGAGCTTGAGCACATAATACAGGCGGGCACTCCAGCCCAGCCACTGAGGGAGTGCTGCATGGTTAGAGGTGCCATCTTTCAGATGAAATAAGGCCCTTGGCCGCCCTCGCAGATGGATGTTTAGGGGCTGGTTTAGCACAGGGCCAAATCGCTGGCTTTTAAAGCAGACCAAGGCAGGCCAGCAGCACGGTTCAATTCCCGTACCAGCCTCCCCGAACAGGCGCCAGAATGTGGCGACTAGGGGCTTTTCACAGTAACTTCTTTGAAGCCAACTCATGACAATAAGCGATTTTCATTTCATGTGAAATCTCCCATCGCAGGGAGGAAGAGCAGGGTGGAATCCTCACTCGTGTCCAGGCCGATATTTGTCTCCCCCTAGGGGTAGGCAGTGGCAGTGATGTAGTGGTTCGGAGACCCACCTCTGGGTTTGAATCCAAACCAGTCAAAAAAAATCTGGAATTAAATGATGACTATTGTCGATTGATGCCATAAAAGCCCATTTCGTTCACTCATGGCCTTTAAGGAAGGAAATCTGCCGTCCTTACCTGGTCAGGCCTACATGTGACTCCAGGCCCACGGCAATGTGGTTGACTCTTAAATACCCTCACTAGGGCAAGTGGGGACGGGCAATAAATTCATGCCTAGGCCAGTGATGCCCCCGTCCTGCAAATTAACAAAGAAGAAAACTAACCCAGGGGTTTATTGTCACATTCTTGTTTATGGGATCTTCTGAACACAAACTGGTTGCCACTTTTCCTATTTTGCCACAAGTGACTGCACTTTGAATGTACTTTAATTGACCGTAAAGGAACGTCCCAAAATCATGTAAGCTGCAAAACCTGTCCTTCTATGTTGGATTTTGAACTATCGGGGCTTTTGCCTCATATTCCGAACCCAGGTCTTCCTTGTGAGCATCACTAGAGAATTCTGGAATGCTTTCCTGTGGGATTACCGCGAGCTTTGCCTGATCCACAGGTCGGGAGCCTCGCGATGCTGGGAAAAGCAAGAATCGGTTCCAGCACGAGCAGCCACTGGCCATCGCAGTGTGTTCAAGTGCAATAACCGAGGGAGTGCTACGTTGCCAGCGTTGCTGCACATTGCACCGGGGTCCGGCAGTGTGGGACCCCACCAAAATAACAAAAAAATACAGATTAAAAAGGGATGCTTCGTGTCTGTGGGATCTTGCTCTGCATGGAATGGCCACCGCACTTTCCTCACATAGGACAGAACGCTGCACACTCCAGAAAACGCTGCTGACTGTCGCGATAGAACATTACAGCGCAGGACAGGCCCTTCGGCCCTCGATGTCGCGGCGACCTGTGAAACCACTCTAAAGCCCATCTACACTATTCCCTTATCGATAGAACATGGACTTCAGAATAGCAACAGTTTCTCGCTTTGCAATCGCAATGGAATTCTCAATTGAAATTATTCCAGAAAGATCTTTATCTCGCAGGGCCAACCGAAGCAAAACAAAAAAAACAAACAAATTTTGCACAAAGAAAAAATCAATTGACAATTCTTGTAAATTCCATGGACCAATCATGCATTCTCACTCAACCTCACCTGTCCTCCCAGTTCCCAGTGTGTTTCCCTCCTCCCTCACTAGCACTGGCCGCTACTCCCCTTCACGCCCCCCCCTTCACGCCCCCCCCTGCCATTGTCTATCCCTCAACTGGTTCAATCCTCCCAGCACGGTAGCACAGTGGTTAGCACTGTTGCTTCACAGCGCCAGGGTCCCAGGTTCGATTCCCGGCTTGGGTCCCTGTCTGTGCGGAGTCTGCATGTTCTCCCCGTGTCTGTGTGGGCTTCCCTCCGGGTGCTCCGGTTTCCTCCCACAAGTCCAAAGACGTGCAGGTTAGGTGGATTGGCCATGATAAATTGCCCTTAAGTGTCCAAAAAGTTAGGTGGGGTTACTGGGATAGGGTGGAGGTGTGGGTTTAAATGGGGTGCTCTTTCCAAGGACCGGTGCAGGCTCGATGGGCCGAATGGCCTCCTTCTGCACTGTAAATTCTACGATTTTGCATACTCATTCCTCCCTCCCCCGACACACACGCACCTACAAACACGAAATGCCTCATGTGGTAACTCGACAAGATCCCTTACTTCAGATACTGTGCCATAAGAGGGCATTGGTGATCACGGGCCGGGTATTGGAGTGGGCTCTGCTACCACAGTCACATAGCAAGGATTTGCAGGCTTTTATTTATCAACCTGTTTGGCTGCATTTTGAGCACACCTTCCATGGACGTCAAGTCCTGAGGAGGTGACTCAAAACCAGAGCTACTGTCCCAGAGGCAAGGGGCGCTACCCACTGCACCCTTCCCATTCTCCCCCCCCTCCCCCAATATTTAATACCTTGTTGTACACACCTTCATCAAATTCACCATTCTAAATTTGACCAAATTGCTAATTCGACGTAACCAAAAGTGCCATTAGGTCAATCAACACCCTTTTTTTTTTAGATACAAAGAAAATGTATTAATTCTTTCCCCCTTGAGATTGATAATGCACATCCACACTCGAATCGACTGCATTGAGTGTTCCCCTAAAGTTCAGCGGGAGTGTCTAATATTTACAATCACAGTATCATCAAGTACTTTCTGTTTTTAATTCAGATTCCCAGCATGTTGAACTGGACCTAGCTGCACCTTGCAATGGAAATTCCTATTTCACAACAAAACCGCAAAACCTGCTATTCGACTATGAAAGGCTTGCTGGCAGTGCTACTATAATATATTGAAACAACCCCCCTCCTTTACACACAAAATGTTCCGTGAAATAACACAAGGTGATGTCATGTTTATACCGTCCCCATCTTTCAGTAAATTGAGATTTTCACCTCCACTCCTCCCTCTCCCTCCCCATCCCTCGTCCCTCACCATACCCTGTTCTCCCCTCTCCCCTCTCCTCCCTTAGCCCCCCATCTCTCCCACCCCCTCCATCCCCTCTTCACTCCACTCCCCCCTCCTCTCCTCCCCCCCTCCCTTCCCCCTCTCCCCTCACTCAGTCCCTCTTCCCCCTCTCCCCCCTCACTCTTCTCCCCTCTCCCCCTCACTCTTCCCCCATTCCCACCTGACTCCGTCCCTCCCCCTCACTCTTCCCCCCCTCCCCTCCCCCTCACTCTTCCCCCCCTCCCCCTCACTCTTCCCCCCCTCCCCCTCACTCTTCCCCCCCTCCCCCTCACTCTTCCCCCTCCCTCCCCCTCACTCTTCCCCCCCTCCCTCCCCCTCACTCTTCCCCTCCCTCCCTCCCCCTCACTCTTCCCCCCCCTCCCTCCCCCCTCCCTCCCCCCTCACTCTTCCCCCCTCCCTCCCCCTCACTCTTCCCCCCTCCCTCCCCCTCACTCTTCCCCCCCTCCCCCTCACTCTTCCCCCCCTCCCTCCCCTCACTCTTCCCCCCCTCCCTCCCCCTCACTCTTCCCCCCCTCCCTCCCCCTCACTCTTCCCCCCCCTCCCTCCCCCTCACTCTTCCCCCCCCTCCTCCCCCTCACTCTCCCCCCCTCCCTCCCCCTCACTCTTCCCCCCTCCCCTCCCCCTCACTCTTCCCCCCTCCCTCCCCCTCACTCTTCCTCCCCTCCCTCCCCTCCTCCCCCTCACTCTTCCCCCCTCCCTCCCCCTCACTCTCCCCCCTCACTCCCCCCCCCTCCCTCCCCCTCACTCTTCCCCCCCTCCCCCCCCTCACTCTTCCCCCCCTCCCCCCCCTCCCTCCCCTCACTCTCCCCCCCTCACTCTCCCCCCCCTCCCCCTCACTCTGCCCCCCCTCCCCCTCACTCTGCCCCCCCCTCACTCTCCCCCCCTCCCTCCCCCTCACTCTGCCCCCCCCCTCACTCTCCCCCCCTCCCTCCCCCTCACTCTGCCCCCCCCTCACTCTCCCCCCTCCCTCCCCCTCACTCTGCCCCCCTTCCCCTCACTCTGCCCCCCCACCCCCTCACTCTGCCCCCCCACCCCCTCACTCTGCCCCCCCACCCCCTCACTCTGCCCCCCCCACCCCCTCACTCTGCCCCCCCACCCCCTCACTCTGCCCCCCCACCCCCTCACTCTGCCCCCCCACCCCGCCCCTCCCCCCTCCCCCTCCCCCCCTCACTCTTCCCCCCCTCCCTCCTCCCCCCCTCACTCTTCCCCCCCTCACTCTCCCCCCCCTCCCTCCCCCTCACTCTCCCCCCCTCACTCTCCCCCCCTCACTCTCCCCCCCTCCCTCCCCCTCACTCTGCCCCCCTTCCCCCTCACTCTGCCCCCCACCCCCTCACTCTGCCCCCCCACCCCCTCACTCTGCCCCCCCACCCCCTCACTCTGCCCCCCCCACCCCCTCCCCCCTGCCCCCCCTCCCCTCTTCCCCCCCTCCCCTCTTCCCCCCCTCCCCTCTTCCCCCCCTCCCCCTCACTCTTCCCCCCCTCCCCCTCACTCTTCCCCCCCACCCCCTCCCCACTCTCCCCCCACCCCCTCCCCCACTCTCCCCCCCACCCCCCTCCCCACTCTCCCCCCACCCCCTCCCCACTCTCCCCCACCCCCTCCCACTCTCCCCCCACCCCCTCCCCACTCTCCCCCCACTCCACCCCCTCCTCCCCACCCACCACCACCCCCTCCTCCTCCCCACTCGACCACCACCCCCTCCTCCTCCTCCCCACTCCACCACCACCCCCTCCTCCTCCCCACTCCACCACCACCCCCTCCTCCTCCCCACTCCACCACCACCCCCTCCTCCTCCCCCCCACTCCACCACCACCCCCTCCTCCTCCCCCCCACTCCACCACCACCCCCTCCTCCTCCCCCCCACTCCACCACCACCCCCTCCTCCTCCCCCCCACTCCACCACCACCCTCTCCTCCTCCCCCCCACTCCACCACCACCCTCTCCTCCTCCCCCCCACTCCACCACCACCCCCTCCTCCTCCCCCCCACTCCACCACCACCCCCTCCTCCTCCCCCCACTCCCCACCACCCCCTCCTCCTCCTCCCCCCACTCCACCACCACCCCCTCCTCCTCCCCCCCACTCCACCACCACCCCCTCCTCCTCCCCCCACTCACCACCACCCCCTCCTCCTCCCCCCCACTCCACCACCACCCCCTCCTCCTCCCCCCCACTCCACCACCACCCCCTCCTCCTCCCCCCCACTCCACCACCACCCCCTCCTCCTCCCCCCCACTCCACCACCACCCCCTCCTCCTCCCCCCCACTCCACCACCACCCCCTCCTCCTCCCCCCCACTCCACCACCACCCCCTCCTCCTCCCCCCCACTCCACCACCACCCCCTCCTCCTCCCCCCCACTCCTCCTCCCCCCCACTCCACCACCACCCCCTCCTCCTCCCCCCCACTCCACCACCACCCCCTCCTCCTCCCCCCCACTCCACCACCACCCCCTCCTCCTCCCCCCCACTCCACCACCACCCCCTCCTCCTCCCCCCCACTCCACCACCACCCCCTCCTCCTCCCCCCCCACTCCACCACCACCCCCTCCTCCTCCCCCCCACTCCACCACCACCCCCTCCTCCTCCCCCCCACTCCACCACCACCCCCTCCTCCTCCTCCCCACTCCACCACCACCCCCTCCTCCTCCCCCCACTCCACCACCACCCCCTCCTCCTCCCCCCCACTCCACCACCACCCCCTCCTCCTCCTCCCCACTCCACCACCACCACCACCCCCTCCTCCTCCTCCTCCTCCCCACTCCACCAGGTAAGTCACTCCAGCTCTGATCTGCTCCTTGCTGCTTTTCCATCCTGTTGTACCTTAATGATCGCGTTCTGTCTCTCCTGGAAGTTGCTGCAGTTGGCAAACGAGCTGATGGAAGGGAGGACGGCGTCTGCTAAAGCCATGCCGAGGGGAGTAAGGCAGCAGCTTGTCACCCTCCAGGTTGTTGTGGGGAAGAGGCTCCCCGTTGTCTGTGTGGCTGCACTCCCTGTGTCTGCCTCTCTGCTGACTGCTCACTCTCATAATCACCTCCCCGTTCCCGATCTGACAGGCAACAGGTTGGCTCCCAATTCTCCCTTTAACCACCCCCCCCCCCCACAGCTCGACTGTGAACGGGGGTTGTCCTTGTCCCTGATTAATATTCAGACGCCTGATTTAAATGAACACACTCCAATATTAATGAAAGTTTCTGCTGGCTAAGGGCGGTGCCTGTCAGTTGCAAGTTATGAAATTGACACCCCCCCAAAAAAAAGTGTCCAACCTTTTGGAACAAAAAAAAAGTTTAATAAACTTTGAAAATAAAGTTTAATAAACTTTTTAAAAACTTTACGGAGAGCAAAGTCTTCTAGCAGTTTTTTTTTGTAATGTTGACAAGATGATTTAAGAACATAGAACATAACATAGAACATAGAAAATACAGCACAGAACAGGCCCTTCGGCCCACGATGTTGTGCCGAACCTTTAAGTTTAGTATTTTAAAGTAACTTTGCTTGCATCAGCTTCTGTTGACACACGCAATGTTTGAGCGCGGATTGAGGCCATTTGGCCCATTGTGTGTGTGATTGCCGTATGAAATAGCTGCCAATTGGTTTCCCTCCTTCCCTTCCCTTTCAACCTGCAATTTTGTTTTATTTTTTTAATGTTTCAAGTGCATAAGCAATTTCTTTCTGAATCTTACTATTGAATCGAGTTTCACCACCCTTCCAGTCCCATTGTTACAGTGCAGAGGGAGGCCTATTCAGCCCACTGTCTCAATACTAGCACTCCAAATGAGCATTTCTCCCAGTGCCACTCTCCCACACCTTCGCTCCGTCGCCTTGCAGATTCTTCCCTTTTCGAATAATCGTCTAATTTCCTCTCGAATGCCACGATGTAACCGGCCTCCACCAACGCCCCCCCCCCCCCCCCAGGCAGTACATTCCAGACCCCACCACTCGCTGCGTGAAAATTATTTTCCTCCTCGTCTTTTTGCTTCTTCTACCGCTTACCTTAAATCTGTGCCCTCCTCGGTCTTGACCATTCTGCCAACGGAAATGGCTTCTCCCGACCTACCCTGTCCAGCCCCCTCATGATTTTGAATACTTCTAGCAAAGCTCCCCTCCGCCGCCTTCTCTCCCAGGAGAACAGCCCCACCTCTCCGATCTATCTCCATAACTGAAGTTTCTCAGCCCTGGAACCATTTTGTGAACCTCTTCTGCCCTCTCTCCAATGCATTTGCATCCATCCTATAGTGTGGCACCCAGATTTAATAATAATAATCTTTATTATTGTCAAAAGGAGGCTTACATTAACACTGCAATGAAGTTACTGTGAAAAGCCCCTCGTCGCCACATTCCGGCGCTTGTTCGGGTACACAGAGGGAGAATTCAGAATGTCCAATTCACCTAACAGCACGTCTTTCGGGACTTGTGGGAGGAAACCGGAGCACCCGGAGGAAACCCACGCAGACACGGGGAGAACATGCAGACTCCGCACAGACAGTGACCCAAGATGGGAATCGAACCTGAGGGACCTGGTGCTGTGAAGCAACAGTGTTAACCACAATATTCCAGCTGAGGTCTAACTGATGTCTTCTATTAGTTCCACATAACCTCCTTGCTCTTGTACAGTTCAAAGGTGTGCAGGGTAGGTGGTGTTACGGGGATAGGGCGGGGGGGGGGGGGGCTAGGTAGGGTGTTCTTTCAGAGAGCCGGGGCAGACTCGATGGGCTGAATGGCCTCATTCTGCACTGTATCAATTCTATGATTCTAATTCTATGGCACTCGATGCCCCTATTACTAAAGCCCAGGATACTGCGTAATAATAAAAGCAAAATACTGTGGATGCTGGAATTCTGAAACAAAAACGAAAATGCCGGATAAACTCAGCAGGTCTGGCAGCTTCTGTAGAGAGAGAAACAGAGTTAACATTTCAGCTCCAATATGACGTCAGGCGGAGTTGAAACGTTAACTCTGTTTCTCTTGCCACAGATGCTGCGAGACCTACTGAGTTTACCGTGTTTTCTGATTTTATATTGGCCACACTAAATTGCCCCTTCATTTAAAAGAAAATGAATTGGATCTCTAAATTTATTTATTTAAGTTCTGTTTATATTCGAGGATGCTGCGTATTTAGTAACTGGTCTTTTAACATGTCCTGCCACCTTTCATGCCTTAAGCTCTGTCACGTGAGAGTACCTTTCAGAAATGGATGTTTATAAATGGGTGCGTATATAAATATCTGTAGTGAGAGTACCTTTAGGAAATGGGTGTTTATAAATGGGTGTGTATATAAATATCTGTAGTGAGAGTACCTTTAAGAAATGGGTGTTTATTACCGCAGTGATGTCAGAAAGTGGGTGGAGCTGGGCTGTCTGTCCGCTTTTTACTTTCGTTTTAGGCTGTTTGCTGCAGGGTGTGTTTTAGTTTCGTTTTCAGAGCTGGATAGCTGCAGTCACAGCCAGAAGGTGTATGAATCTCTCTGTAACCTAAAGACTGTAAATCGATCCTGGTGATTTAAAACTAATAACAGTAGTGACTTTAACCTGATGGGCTTCTGGTAAAAGGTGTTTTAAGTTTTATGGATGTTAAAAGGAAAGCTTAAAGGATTAAGCTATTGTATTCTTTGGGGGTTGCATTTGAATTGATGGTTGCTAAGATGTTCACTGTATGTTTTAAAAAGGTTAACTTGAGTTCATAGAATAAACATTGTTTTACTTTAAAAAATACTTTTCCATTTCTGCTGTACCACACCTGTAGAGTGGGCCGTGTGCTCCCCACACCACAATCTATTAAAAATTGTGGGTCAGGTGAACTCCATGATACACTTTGGGGTTCTCTAAACCCTGGCCCGTAACAGCTCATACACAACCATGTCCTTTAGAGCTGAACCCTTTATTTGTCTGTCTCTTCACGTTCCTCCCACAAAATGTATCGCTCCGCATCAGTGTGTTTAATTTGTATTTAAGGAATGATTTTCATCACCCCTCTGGTTCTTTTAGCAGTGATCTTATATCTGTGTCTCTGCTGACTGACACCCCCTCACCCTTACCAATGGAAATGTTTCCCCCTGTCTGCTCTATTGAATCCCCTCACCACTCTGAACATCTCTATCAAACCACCTCTTCCCAAGATCATTAACCCTGCTCAGGTACAGATTGCTTAGTCTCCACTCTGGCCTCGAGGATCCCCGGAATCTCTTTACTTCCAGGGATCACGGGTTTGAAAGTCTGGACTGCGCCAGGAGCCTATTTTGCCAAGTCAAGGGAACTGCGCGGGTTCAATTTGTTTTTACCCCATGGAGTGTGTGTATTTCTGGGATTATTCCTGGTGTTTTGGAGAACCCATTCCATAATTCCCCGAACAGGCGCCGGAATGTGGCGACTTGGGGCTTTTCACAGTAACTTCATTTGAAGCTTACTTGTGACAATAAGCGATTTTCATTTCATTTCATTTCATTCATTTAGCCAGGTTATATTTAGGACGTGGAAGTCTTGCGGTCCAGTGGGTAGCTGGTTCTGCGCTAGAAGCTCCAGGTTTGAGCCCCTCTCCAGGACTACATGTTTAAAGAAGGTGTGATCATAATGCGGCCAAACAGGTTGATCATCAATCTACTAATTTTCCCAGCAGGCCAATGGCAGGTAAGAGTACGAAGGAGGCCTGGTCAGCCTTTTAAAAAATTCATTCATGAAATTTGGGTGTCACTGGCTAGGCCGGCATTTATTGTCCAATCCTAATTGCCCCTTGAGAAGGTGGTGGTGAGCTGCCTTCTTGAACCGCTGCAGTCCATGTGGTGTAGGTACACCCACTGTGCTGTTAGGGAGGGAGTTCCAGGATTTTGACCAGCAGGATTTAGATTGTTTGGAGACTTGGGCGGAGAGATGGCAGATGGAGTTTAATCCGGACAAATGTGAGGTAATGCATTTTGGAAGGTCTAATGCAGGTAGGGAATATACAATGAATGGTAGAACCCTCAAGAGTATTGAAAGTCAGAGAGATCTAGGCGTACAGGTCCACAGGTCACTGAACGGGGCAACACAGGTGGAGAAGGTAGTCAAGAAGGCATACGGCATGCTTGCCTTCATTGGCCGGGGCATTGAGTATAAGAATTGGCAAGTCATGTTGCAGCTGTATAGAACATTAGTTAGGCCACACTTGGAGTATAGTGTTCAATTCTGGTCGCCACACTACCAAAAGGATGTGGAGGCTTTAGAGAGGGTGCAGAAGAGATTTACCAGAATGTTGCCTGGTATGGAGGGCATTAGCTATGAGGAGCGGTTGAATAAACTCAGTTTATTCTCACTGGAACAAAGGAGGTTGAGGGGCGACCTGATAGAGGTCTACAAAATTATGAGGGGCATTGACAGAGTGGATAGTCAGAGGCCTTTCCCCGGGGTAGAGGGGTCAATTACTAGGGGGCATAGGCTTAAGGTGAGAGGGGCAAGGTTTAGAGTAGATGTACGAGGCAAGTTTTTTACACAGAGGGTAGTGGGTGCCTGGAACTCGCGACCGAAGGAGGTGGTGGAAGCAGGGATGATAGTGACATTTAAGGGGCATCTTGACCAATACATGAATAGGATGGGAATAGAGGGATACGGACCCAGGAAGTGTAGAAGATTGTAGTTTAGTCGGGCAGCATGGTCGACACGGGCTTGGAGGGCCGAAGGGCCTATTCCTGTGCTGTACATTTCTTTGTTCTTTGTTGTTGTTTGACAGTGAAGGAACGGCCGATATATTCCCAAGACAGGATGGTGAGTGACTTGGAGGGGAATCTCAAGCAGTGTTCCCAGGTTTTTGCTGCCCTTGACCTTCTGGATGGTAGTGGCCGTGGGTTTGGAAGGTGATGTCGAAGGAACATTGGTGAGTTGCTGCAGTGCATCTTGTAGATGGTGATGTGTTAGGCAAACCTCAATGTCGCAGTGGCTGTCAAACTTCAGCAGGACTGTTTTGAATTTTGTTTTGTCTTCGCCGTCAGCGAACGTAAGGGAGTTGTAGATGTGGATGGCGTGGTCCCCCGCGGTGGAGAGAAATAGCGCGATCTTCCTGGCATCCGATGCTGCTTCGAGGTCGGTGGCCTCGATGTACAATGGGAACTTTTGCTTGAAGATTTTCCAATTGACGCCGAGGTTGCCGGAGATGTGGAGCTGCGGAGGCGGCTGGATGTTTTCCATTTCACCGGATGGCTGCTTGCTAGTCAATGCTGATTCAATCGAGGTAGGTCCGTCACGATCAGTACCACTCTGGTACCATGATGTGTCAGGCAGGTAGGTTCGATGTGGACTGCACTCGATGCAGGGAAGCTAGTGAAGTAGGCCATTTTCCAAGATCATATTTTTATCATCAAACATTCTTCATTCATTGGACTGTTTTATTGGACTGATTGGCACCGTCTATAATGTGCCCACAATGCAGAAGGGGACACCCGGATGGACATTCGTTTAAATCCCCTTCTGCACAGCTGAGAGACCTTTAATTCGAAATTGATGGAAGACCCTTGTTCTGCCCAGCAACAGCACGAGGCTGCATCTTAAAACAGCCCCATGGCCAGGAGATCGGGATATCTGCAAGTCAAGACCCTGGCAGTGGGATATATGGCACAACTGTATTACAAAGACTTATGAAAGAATGAAATAGTCTATAAATAAAATGGCCAAGGCAGGCAAAGAAACCAGAATAGAAGGAATAAATGAAATGTATAGATTAGATTAGCGTCCCCTACACATACAGCAGGACAAAGATGACATTAACACCTCATCTAGCAAACACAGAAACAAAAGCATAGCACAGCCACAGACATCGGAGGTCGATTTAGTTAAGGAGACACATCAGGGAGATAATGGAAAACACATTAGAGAAGGGAGGGACACCGGAGCGAGCACAGATAATCTCATCAACACGGGGACACACCATACAGATGCAAATTGGCAAGGGAGGGACACCGGAGCGAGCACAGATAATCTCATCAACACGGACACACACCATACAGATGTAAATTGACAAAGTCTACCAGGGAGCTTCCTGGCCGAATAGGATGCATATTCTCAGTTTAAACCTGTCTGAGAGATCTAAATCAAAACTACCCACCACTTTTTAACTATTATGTATGAGCAAATGTTCCCGCTCAAATCTATAAAAATACAGAGCGAATGTGTAATTGTCGAGATCAACGTGGCCAAGTCACTGTTTCTGAGCTGGCTGCGTGGGTCTCCCTGAAGGCTTCAGTAATTGTACAATAAAGAACAACGCTTTGAACCTTGCCTTGAGACTCGGCCTCTTGAATGCACCGGTACAAGGGATTTTTCCCTACAACACTAGAAACAGACATCTAACACTGGAGGAGATCCAACACTGTTTTATTGAACGATAGAACTGATAAACATATTCAGCTGTGGGTCGACACTATACTGATCTGACTAGTGACCTTGTAGTAGCCTGACCAGACTTACTAGCTACCGCATGGTGTTTGTGCTTGCTAGCTCGTGGACTCTGACTGTCTCAGTGGCTGGGTCCCGAGAGAGCGGGAAACCTAGTGCCCTCTGGCTTTATAGTGGCAGTGTCCTGTCTGGTGATTGGCTGCACTGTGTCGTGTGCTTACTGGTCATCCTGGTCAATCACTGCCTGTCTGCATCTCATTATATACATGAGTGGATATTATGACAGATGGTACACCATGGCTGCCACTGTGTATCAGTGATGGAGGGAGTGAATGTTTATGGAAGGGGTGCCAATCAAGCGGGGCTGCTTTGTCCTGGATGGTGTCGAGCCTCCTGAGCATTGTTGGAGCTGCGCTCATCCAGGCAAATGGGCAATTTTCCATCACACTCCTGACTTGTGCCTTACAGATGGATTTGGCGAGTCAGTGGGTGAGTTACTCACTGCAGGATTCCTACCTCAGACCTGCCCTGGTATTCACATGGCTGATCTGGTTCAGTTTCTGATCAATGGTAACCCCCAGGATGTTGGTTGTGGGAGATTCAGTGATGGTCCTGCCATTGACTGTCAAGGGGCAATGGCCACATTCCCTCGTGTTAGAAATGGCCATTGCGTGGCATAGCAAAAAAAGCAAATGTGAAGTGAGAAAAAACATTTTACCCAGCGAGTGGTTGGGGTCTGTACGCGCTGCCTGGAAGTGTGTTGGAGGCCGGTTCAATCGAGGCATTGGAGAGAGAGGACGTTAGATGATTATTCGAATAGCAACGATGAGCAGGGAAAGGCAGGGGTATGGCGCGAAGTCATGATGCTCGTTTGCAGACACGATGGGCCGAATGGCCTCATTCTGCACCGGAACAATTCTGTGAATCTGTGAAGGAAGATTTGTTTTAGCTCCATTGTTATTACCTGAGATTTTAGAACTCATGTCAGATAGTGCCTCAAATAACGCAAAACATCGACAAGCGGCGGGAGTAGGCAACCCCATGCCAGCAAACGGCGCGGCGCCGAGAAGCACGTGTCTGGGGGACGGGAGAATCCCTCCCGTCGTATCAACAATCTTCCTTCCCAAAGATGATCCAACAATGGAACAATCAGGGCCCTATCACCGGAAACATTCAAGATCAGTCTTGAGATTATCTTGAGTTAAACGTTTGCACCACCAGGGCGGCCACCTCAGTAGCTCCTGTGGGGTTTAGCTGCCGTTACCCAGATAAACGTGGCCGCACGAGGGATTTTAGTCTCTGATGCCAACACAGCCGACTCAGAAACAGCCGTTGAGCGGGTGAAGTCACCTCCTGCGGTTTCGTACAGGATCTCCTCCAACACTAGCCTTTCATTTAGAAAACCCGAGGGCTAGTTTTCAGATGGGAGGCAGGAAACAGGAGCCGGGGGCTGATTCCGGGGTCCTAAACCTCCCGGCACCTACCCCCCCGCCCTGCCCCCTTCCCATCGCCCCCCACCCCTCCTCTCTCCCCATCACCTGGAAATACAGTCACTCTTTAGGATCCTGGCCTGCACCCCTCCTTGATTGGCGTGGAGTCAGGGGTTCCCTGCAATTAAGGCTGGCTCTCGAAGCCGGACGGCTAATCAGAGACCTGCCAGCTTGAGCGAAGAACCCGACTAGGGGGTAACCTAGGTGACAATCCAGGCTACTAGCTCGGGGCAAGTGAGGGGGTGGGGTGTTGGCGGGGGGGGGGGGGGGGGGGGGGGGGGAGTCTGTAGGTCTGCCACATGTACTGGCTCACCGCCTCCCAACACCCTCCCCAAGCCCCCTCCCCCCCTCCCCTCCCCCCTCCCCTCCCCCACTCCTCTGGCCTCGGACTGGGTGCCGGCTGCCCATTGCATCGGGCAGCAATGTTGCTTCACAGCGCCAGGATCCCAGGTACAATTCCCACTTGGGTCGCTGTCCCTGTGGAGTCTGCATGTTCTCCCCGTGTCTGCGTGGGTTTCCTCCGGGGGCTCCGGTTTCCTCCCACAAGTCCCGAAAGACGTGCTTTTGGGGTGAATTGGACATTCTGAATTCTCCCTCTGTGTCGCCGAACAGGCGCCGGAATGTGGCGACGAGGGGATTTTCACAGTAACTTCATTGCAGTGTTAATGTAAGCCTACTTGTGACAGAATAATAATAAAGATTATAATTAAACTGGAGACTTAACTGGGAAATCCCAGTCAGCCTTTAATTGATAATAATAATATTAGTATTATATTATTATTAATTGTACTCAGCCAGTCCCTTAATGAATCCAGTCGGCTGCCCGTTGCACTGGGATGGGCATCGCCCCTAAACTCACCTTCCATTAAAGGGCTGACGGCGGGAGTGGGGGGGGGGGGGGGTAGGGGAGGGTAGCGGTGGGGGGGGGGGGGGGGTAGGGGAGGGTAGCAGTGGGGGGGGGGGGTTAGGGGGGTAGCGGTGGGGGGAAACCAGCGTGTCGTCCACCTCTATTCTCGATATCAGTGGGGCCCAGAAATTCTGCCCCTAGTTTCTAATGGTGTTAAAATTTGGAATTCTGGGGCTGTGATCTGGACTATAACCCACTCACTGAGTGAGGAGGGGGAGAGCAGGGGTGAGGGGGGGGGGCGGCGGAGTGGGGGGGGGGCTGCTGTCCTCTTTAATTTTGTTTGCAGTATCTACAGGGCCAATAAGGATGGGGCGGGCGGGGCTTATATATTTTTCTGGTGGAAACCCTCGAGCATTCGCAACCCCTTGTCTATCTCCCTCGCTCTTACGTGCCTCCTAAGCCTTTCAGCCTTTACTCAGTGCTCTCTGGGCAGCCACAATTCCCTCTAAACCCCTCCACCTCCCTGCACACCCCCTAAAAGATCCTCCTTAAAGCCCACGTTTAAGGCCAAGCATTTAACTGGTCAGTCCTTCCAACATCACCACCTTTGACTCGGTTTCTTTCTGATCGCACCTCCGGGAAGTGCCATGTGGTGATTTCTGGGCAATGGTCTGAGCACCCTTTACTTGCAGTGGTACGGCGCACTGTGCAGATGACGCCATGAGCAAAATTAAATTGGCGGCCATTGTCAGGGTGACCTATCTGAGTCAGCATCAGCTGGTGACAGGATCGGAACAGCTGTGATGTCCATTCATTCTGAGATATCTCACAAACTTAACGAATGAGCACTTGGTTAGGGTATCAGCCACGTGGAACAATACCTCATACCGAATGAGAGGAACAGTCATACAGCACGGATGTCTGGAACGAACATTTCTAAATTACTTGTGTTAGGAAAACAAAGGCAACTTGAAGGGGTTTATATTTGTATCGGTAAACATTAGAAATAAGGTATAGTTTTAAGTGGGTTCAATTTAATGTTTCTGTGCCTGGAAGGGTTAAAACCTATGGGGTGAATTCTCCGCCTCCCCAGCCATGTGTTTCTTGGCACATTGTTGGCCAGGAAACCCGCGGGCGGTGCGCGTTGCCGGCGGAACACAGTACCCTGCCAGCGGAACACTGTACCACCTTGCCAGCGGAACACAGTACCCTGCCAGCGGAACACAGCACCCTGCCAGCAGAACACCGTACCCTGTCAGCAGAACACAGTACCCTGCCAGCGGAACACAGCACCCTGCCAGCAGAACACCGTACCCTGTCAGCAGAACACAGTACCCTGCCAGCGGAACACAGTACCCTGCCAGTGGAACACAATACCCTGCCAGCGGAACACAGTACCCTGCCAGCGGAACACAGTACCCTGCCAGTGGAACATAGTGCCCTGCCAGCGTAACACAGTACCCTACCAGAGGAGGATTCACCCCTATAGTTAGATTCATGTTGGACAAAGGTGTTTATTTGCATGTGGGTTGGTTCGGTTCCAACTGTGTCTCGATTGTGCTTAGAGAGGGCTACAGCATGAAGAGTAAATAAATCAGCAGCGGTTGCTGAGCAACTGGGGCCTTGTAAGGCAGAGAAGGTTTTTTAAAGTTTTAGTTTAGCTAATTGGATGGCAGTTGGAGATAGGTGGTGAGAGAGAAGGCCACTCGTACAGCTCTGCCAGATGCAGTCAGTTTTAGAGGCCTTCCTGTGGCAGCCATGAGCTGAGCCACGAAAGGTGGCTCTCTCCGAGAAACAGAGCGGAGTGGAGACTGGGGCCCAGGGGGCAATGGTGTGGGACCTGAAAAAGGCAGCCACGGACCAGGGAGAGCAGATTGCCTTGCTCGAAGCCGAGGTGGCAAGGTTGGTGACGACCCAGAAGGCACTGAAGGGGAAGGTAGGTGACCAGGAAAACAGGCCCCGCCGGCAGAACCTACGGATCATCAGGTTACCAGAGGGCACGGAGGGGAGGAGCCCGACCGGATTCGTGGCATCGATGCTCGGAAAGCTGGTCGGGGAGGAAGGCTTTGCCAAGCCCCCAGAGGTGGACCGGGCCCACACGTCGCTCAGAGACACAAATCCGGGGAACCATCACGGGCAACAATAGTGAGGCTCCCAGATTCCAGAACAAAGAGCGGATTCTGCGGTGGGTGAAGAGCATGTGGTCATGTAAGTGGGAAGGACACATCATTCGCTTGTGCCAGGACATTTGAACGGACCTGGTCAAGTGCTGGACAGGCCAACGCTGCGCTGTTTAAAAGCAAGGTGCAGTTTGGCATGCTGTATCCGGGTGGACTAGGGTCCCACACCGGGACGAAAAAGCGGTGAAGGAAAATGATCTTAATGTGGACTTTCACGATCTAGGGGGGAAAGGGGCAACTGTACTTGGGGACTTGGTGGTGGGGGGGGGGGGGGGAATATCAGATGGGCTGATGGGCGGCACGTAGCAAGGTGGTTAGCACTGTTGCTTCACAGCGCCAGGCTCTCAGGTTTGATTCCCGACTTGGGTCACTGTCTGTGCGGAGTCTGCACGTTCTCCCCGTGCCTGCTTGGGTTTCCTCTGGGAAACCCGGGTTTATGGAAAAGATGGGGTATGGTGGACCCATGGCACTTCAAGAACCCAGGGGAAGGGAGTATTCCTTTTTCTCACATGTTTATAGGGTGTATTCAAGGATAGCCATTTTTTGTGGTGAGCCAGGAGGTTTTTGGTTGGGAGGGAGGGCAGAGTACGCGGGGGTAGTAATCTCGCACTATGCGCCCCATTGGCTGGAGATTCGGCTTACATCGGGACGGGAACTGAGGTCGGGGGGGGGGGGGGGGGGAAGCTCGATTCGGGGTTGTTGGCTGATCGAGGGTTTTGTGACAATGTGCGGGCTGTGATTAAAGATTATGCGAATTGCACCAAAACGTGAGGTGTCGGTGGCCACATTTGGGAAGCACTAAAAGCGGGTGGTCCGGGAGGGGGACTATCTCGTTCAAGGCACATGCGGATAGGGAAAGGGGGAAGGAATATGACGGCTCATGAGCGAGATAGTGGAGGTAGATCGGGAGACCCGAGGGCGCCAACCACGGAGGGATTGGCGAGGAGGAAAAAATTGCAGGGGCAATTTGATAGGTTGACGACGGGGAAGATGGCGGGACAGCTGCGTAGGGCAAGGGGGGGTGCAGTCCGAATACGGGGAGTAGGCGAGTCAAATGTTAGCACATCAGCTACGAAGGCAGGCCACATCCAGGGAAATATTGAAGATACGGACTGGGGCAGGGGATGTGGTGTTGGAGCCGGGGAAGATAAATGGGGCATTTAGGGATTACTATAAGGAGCTGTACAGGGCAGACGCAGGGGGGTTGAAGAGGGGACATGGGGCGGTTTTTAGACGAACTGGTGTTTTCACAGTTAGAGGAAGAGAAAGAGCAGGTGCTAGAGGAGCCCCTGGGGCTGAGGGAGATTACTGGACAATATAAGGGGTATGAAGTCGGGGAAGGCCCCGGGCTAATGGATAAACCGGCAGAATTTTATAAGGAGTTTGCGAGGGACCTGGCACCACATCTCTTGGCAGCGTTTAATGAGGCGTTGGAGAAGAGGGATCTGTCCGAGACGATGGTGCAGGCAACAATCACATGATAATCAAAAAGGGGAATGTTTGGAATGTGGGTCCTATAGGCCCATATCGCTGTTAAATATGGATGTGAAAGTACTGGCTAAGTTGTTGGCGGGGAGGATGTGTCCCGGGGATGGTTGCTGAGGACCAAACAGGCTTGTGAAGGACAGGCAGATTTCTAGTTATATACAGAGGCTGTTAACGGCCCGTCGAGAGCTCAGGTACCGGAGGTAGGGGTGTCCATGGATACGGAGAAGGCATTTGACCGGGTGGAGTGGCGGTACCTGTTTGAGCTCCTGGGACGGTTTGGGTTTGGGCCGAGGTTGGGGGCATGGGGGCGCTTGTTATATGTGGCACCGATGGCGAGTGTGCGGACCAATGACATGGGTTCACGGACTTCGAATAGATTTGGGAACAAGGCAGGGGTGCCAGCTGTCGCCGCTGCTGTTTGCGCTGGCTGTAGAGCCTCTGGCAATGGCTCTTAGGAGGTCAGCGGAGTGGTGAGAGATTACCAGGGGTCGGAGGGAACATCGGGTGTCGCTTTATGCTGACGACCTAGCATTGTATGTTTCAGATCCGCTGGAGAGCGTGGAGAGAATCTTGGGCCTATTGGCGAAGTTTGGGGTGTTCTCGGGATATAAATTAAATGTATGGTAAAGCAAAGTGTTCCCAGTGAATGAGTTGGGATGGCGAACCAACCTAGGGGGGGGTTGCCATTAAGGTGGCCAAGTAGGTTCAGATAGCTGGGGATTCAGATAGCGAGGGAATGGGCGATGCTACACAAATTAAATTTAACAAACTGGTGGAAGAGGCCAGGAGGATCTGACGAGGTGGGACACGCTGCATTATACTCTGGCAGGGAAGGCCCAAGTGGCGAAGATGAACATTCTGCGATGTTCCTGTCATTTTCAGACATTCCTGGTCTTGTACCGAAGGCCTTCTTTTGAAAACTGGATATGATTATTTCAGACTTTGTATGGGCAGGGAAGGTGCCAAGGCTTAGGAGGCCCGTGTTACAGAGACAGAGGCAGAGGGAGTGTTGGCGTTGTCCGAATCTGCTACATTGTTACTGGACAGCGAATGTGGAGAAGGTGAGGCGGTGGTGGGAAGGAGAGGGGGCAGAAGAATGGTTAGGATGGAGGAGAATCCTGTCGGGGGTCCAGCTTGAGGGGCTATGGTGACGGCGGCGTTGCCAATAGCACCAAGGGAATACTCGGAGAGCCCTGTGGTGTGGTCCACAGCGAAGGTCTGAAACCAGCTGAGGAGACACTTCAGGAAAGAGGGGATGTCGTTGTTGACGCCGCTGTGTGAAAACCACAGATTCGAGTCAGAGGGGACAGATGGCACGTATAGGAAGTGAAGAGAAGTGGGGCTTGGAAGGTGAGCGATCTGTGCCTGGATGAGAGGTTTGGCAGTATAGAGGAACTGAAGGAGAGGATAGAGCTCCCGAGAGGAAGTGAGTTTAGGTACCTGCAGGTAAGGGACTTCGCGCGGAAGGTTTGGAAAGAGTTCCCAGGTTACGAGCTGTGCCCCATTGGAAGAGGAGGGCAGGATCGGGAACATATATGGGTGGTTGGGAGAACAGGGAGGTGAGCAGGTGATGAAGATTAAGGAGAAGTGGGAAGGGAGATACACTGGGGAGTGTGGAGTGAGGCACTGCGAAGGGTAAATGCGACCTCCTCGTGCGCAAGGATGAGCCTGGCACAGTTCAAGGTGGTACACATGGTACATATGACTCGGCAAGAATGAATGCCTTATTCCAGGGAGTGGCAGACAGGTGTGAGAAATGTGAGCGGAGACCAGCGAATCACGCACACGTGGTCTGGGGCTGTGAAAAGTTGGGGAGAATTTGGGCGGGAGTGTTCGTGGCGTCAGCAAGGTTACCGGGGGAGGAGCTGGTGGAGGGGAGAAGGCTGATGTTGTGGAAAAGGGAAGGATTTGTAGAAACTGTATAGTTGTGTATTGGGGAGTTTGTTCCCCAGATTGTTTATGTTTCGTAATCTTCTATAAAGTTTGGAATAAAATACATTAAAGAAAAGAGGGACCTGCCCTTCTGACTTGCACGCTGGCTGATACCTGGAATGAATAATGCACAGGTAAGGTTCGCCCGAGAGTTTAATTTCCTGATGCATTGTGTTCAACATCTTCCTGGTACTGCCTGCTAGAAGGTTATTCCCAGGCCATCTACATAAGTGATTCTTATTTTATGCTTCTTTGCAACTGATGGCAGCCTCGAGCATTCCCAGGGCAGGCAGCTCACATTCAATGATAACAAATCTTTCAGAACACAGCCCAAGAAAGTGAAAGTCCGAACCAATCAGAACCTCTTGATAAAGATCAAGAGCTAGGTGCTGGCTGGCACATTAAAACTCTTGCACAGTAACACTGCTTGCTCCATTTGATGTGCTCACACACTCATTCACTCTCGCTTCAATATGTTCCACAGGATACAATTACCCACACCTGCCATTCATTGGAGATAGGCCCCCTTATTTCATTGGCCTCTACTTTCTCCTCTTCATCATCCTTTCCTGTAGCTCTTCGAATTCTCACTCACTTTCTTTCTTATTTCCTATTCAGTTACATTCTCCCTCTCTCTGTCCAGCCTAGATTCTCTCGGTATCAGAGACAGGTGAAACATTAGGTTCAGGATACTGGCTGACGGGGCAGCACGGTGGCGCAGTGGGTTAGCACTGCTGCCTCGCGGCGCTGAGGACCCCGGTTCGATCCCAGCTCTGGGTCACTGTCCGTGTGGAGTTTGCACATTCTCCCCGTGTTTGTGTGGGTTTCACCCCCACAGCCCAAAGATGTGCAGAGTAGGTGGATGGGCCACGCTAAATTGCCCCTTAATTGGAAAAAATGAATTGGGTACTCTAAATTTTTATTTTTTAAAACGATAGCAGCTGAGGCAGGATTGAATGTGGAATTGGTGTTCGATCAAATTACCGAGGACCAGAGAGCCAAAACGGCCCTAGAATTGTGCCCAGGAAAGGAGTGTAGCCATATAAATAGAGTGGCGACAAGAGCAGGTCAGGTGCATATGATTCGGGTGAGGATGAGTGGGCTCTTCCAGGGGGGTGGCAGATGAAGGGTGGGTGAGGACCAGCAAATCACGCGCCAATGTTCTGGGGCTGTGCGAAGTTGGAGAGATGCTGGGGAGGTGGTGTTTGCGACGTTATCAAAGATTGTGGGGGTGGAGGCCGGGCTGGACCCTATGGTGGTGATTTTTGGGATATCGGAGAAGCCGGAGCTGATGGCGGGGAGGAAGGCCGACGTTGTGGCCTTCTCCTCTCTGGATGCCCGGCGAAGGATTTTGCTGGAATGGCGGTCAACAATGCCACCTGGGGGGGCGGGGGGGGGGGGGGTGGCCTGGGGCCTTACACGACTTTCTCCTGCTGGAAAAGATTAAGTTTGAACTGAGGGGACCAGGGGAGGGCTTTGAGACTCGAGGAATTTATCGTCGCGAGGGGGGGGGGGGGGGGGAAACCTGTACAAACTGTGAACCGTGGAGAATGTTCTTTGATTTATTTATGTTTTTGCACCTATGAATATGTTTGGAATAAAATACATTTAAAAAAATTACAAGAGCAGGTCAGAGGCTAGGAATCCGGTGGCGAGTAATTCACCTCCTGACTCCCCAGAGCCTGTCCACCATCTACAAGGCACAAGTGTGATGGAATACTCTCCACTTGCCTGGGTGAGCGCAGCTCCAACAACACTCAAGAAGCTCGACACCATCCAGGACAAAGCAGCCCCGCTTGATTTTCACCCCTTCCACCAACATTCACTCCCTCCACCGCCGACGCACAGCGGCAGCCGTGTGTACCATCTACAAGATGAACTCACCAAGGGTCCCTGATGCACTATCAATTACAACGAGACGAGAGTAGAGAGTAATTGAGGCTTTATTACGCAGCGATGTGTAGCCTCCTGCAGCTGCTGCCGAAATGGCTGCAGATCGGTGAGCACACACATTTATACTCCGAAACGGCCTGGCAATCGCAGTCCCTCGCCAGGGCGTGCAGGGCACGCCAGAAATCTTCCACAGACTCACCAGGGAGTTGATGCCGTGTGGACAGGAGGTGCCTGGCGTAGATTTTGTTAGTCTGCTGAGTGTAGTTCTCCTTCAGTAGCACCATGGCCTCAGAGTAGGTCGGCGCGTCCCGGATGAGGGGAAAGATATCGGAGCTCAGCCACGTATACAGGATCTGGAGCTTCTGTGCCTCTGAGGGTGGTTCTGTCGCAGATCCGATGTAGGCTTCAAAGCAAGCTAGCCAATGTGCGACGCCGACTTGGCGTTGTCTGCTAGAGGGTGCAGCTGCAGGCGATCCGACTTGATGCGGAGGTCCATCGCTATAAAACCTCTGCTTAATAAATTGATGCACTATCAATTATGACGAGATGAGAGTAGAGTGTATTCGAGGCTTTATTAAGCAGAGATGTGTAGCCTCCTGCAGCTGCTGCCGAAATGGCTGCAGCTCGGTGAGCACACACATTTATACTCCGCCTACTGGGCGGGGCCAGAAGGCAGGGATCTACCCCCGTACCTGTAGTACAGGAGCCTTACCGTATTACATCTCATATGTGACTTACAGTGGTGACTACCACATTCCTTCAAAAGCATCTTCCAAACCACCTAGAAGGACAAGGGCAGCAGACACATGGGCACACCACCATCTGCTAGTTCCCCCCCTCCCCCAATTCACTCAACATCCTGTCTTGGAAATATATCACCGGTTCAAGAAGGCAGCTCACCACCAGCTTCCCAAGGGGCAATTAGGGATGGACAATGAATGCTGGCCTAGCCAATGACACCCACATCCTGTAAACAAACAAATAAATAAAACAAGCGAGTGTTTCAGCAAGGGGAAAGGAGAAAGATTGAGCTAAACTGGTGTGTGACGTTGGTCGAGTGAGCAGGAGAAATCAATGCAGGTCAGCATGTATTGTGTGGTATTCCAAAACCCCAGAGTTCCAACATCACAGCCACTGAAGAGACAGAGTTCCATTGCCAACTCGGCCTGGTAACTCTGGGGCGGCAGACTGGTTGCTACCCACAATAATTGACTTCTAATGAGAAACAACACCTTATTCAAATCCCCATTGAGAAACATCCGTGATCTTTGCAGCATTGATTTTTCACATCTATTGCTCTATTATTGATAATATTGCCTGACAGGCATTGAATGATTGAATGAATAATCTTTATTAGTGTCACAAGTAGGTTTACATTAACACTGCAATGAAGTTACTGTGAAAAGCCCCTAGTCGCCACATTCCGGCACCTGTTCGGGTACACAGAGGGAGAATTCAGAATGTCCAATTCACCTAACAAGCACGTCTTTCGGGACTTGTGGGAGGAAACCGGAGCACCCGGAGGAAACCCACGCAGACACAGGGAGAACGTGCAGACTCCGCACAGACAGTGACCCAAGCCGGGACTCGAACCCGGGTCCCTGGCGCTGTGAAGCAACAGTGCTAACCACTGTGCTACCGCACCACCCCATTGAAAGCAGATTCAACAGTAACGATGAAACCGGGAAATATTTGTGAGGCTGCGGTTTTAGAGCAGCTCTAAGAGCGGGCACGGGCTTGATGGGGCAAATGGCCTCCTTGCGTGCTCACTGATTCTTTCTACTGGGCTAGTCAAATGTGACAAAAAATCATTGGGTCAGGAGGTCAGGGAAAAGTTGTTTCTCAGACAGCTCTTGGCGTAAGTGAACCGACATTCAATAGTAAGGCCATGTTTGGAGGGTCTTTGGTACTTGATAATCGGGGCTATCTAAGGTTGGGGAATGGGGAATTATGAGTGGGTGGGGGGGGGGAACACACAATACGTATTTAAACCGAGAAAGGATTTCTGACGTTCACTCAGTCTCCATTCTGTTCTGTGGTGAATCGAACACAGATTCTGACCGCAGCCTCTCTCTGCTTCCAGCTTTTTATACCATGGCTATTTTTTCACTTCCTGTGCAAACCCAACTCCTAATTTTGGAACGCGTTCGAGATCGAGGCAGCGAGAGGAGGTGGAAAGGCTGCTTTGCTTCCTGGCAAAGCTGACAGGAAAAATCAGGAGCTCCTTCCAAAACAATCCTGATTTGAAATGCGTGGGCGACGCAGGGATATGGAAGGAGATCAGTATATGCAGGCCGTCACCTCACTTATAGAGTTGGAGGCGTTCTAGGTCAGGAAGATCAAGGATGATTGGTGAGTGAGGTTCGCTGCAGGATAGGATAAGGGGCCGGTTGAGTTTGGGGGGGGGGGGGTGAGGCCAGCTGTGAGTACAATAGGCCATAGACTCCATACAATCCCCACTATGCAGAAGGAGGCCATTCGGTCCATCAATCCTCTGAAAGAGCATCCTAACCAGCCCAATCTCCCGCCCTATCCCCGTAACCCCACCTAAGCTGCACATCTTTGGACACTAAGGGGCAATTTCATCATAGCCAATCCACCTAACCTGCACATCTTTGGACTGTGGGAGGAAACCGGAGCACCCGGAGGAAACCCACGCACACACGGGGTGAAAGTGCAAACTCCGCACAGACAGTCACCCGAGGCCGGAATCGAACCCGGGTCCCTGGTGCCGTGAGGCAGCAGTGCTAACCACTGTGCTACCGAGAGCTGACATTTCAGTTCACCAATGAGCCGGACACCGATCTGGGGCCTGCGCAAGCAGCTCCGGATGGAAACGCAAACAGAATAGTTAAAACAACATTGACGATTCAGCATGATTACCTCTCAGTGTCTCTCCAGCTGCAAAATACTTGAAACACCTGGGAGTGCTTGGAGACTCGCAAAACAATCTGCAGTTTCCACCATAACCTGTTCAACGCGATTGCACAAAATCTACCCATGTGTCATTTTATCATGTGGCTTTCGGATGAGATGCCACACAGCGCCTTCCAAACCCACGACCGCTACCATCTAGAAGGACAAGGGCAGCTGATACCTGGGAACCCCACCACCTGGAGGCTCCCCTCCAAGTTACTCACCACCCTGACTTGGAAATATATTGGCTCTTCCTTCGCTGTCACTGGGTCAAAACCGCAGACCCCCCTCCCTACCAGCACTGTGGGTGTACCTACACCACATGGACTGCCGCGGTTCAAGAAGGCGGCCCACCACCGCCTTCTCAAGGGGCAATTAGGGGTGGACAATGAATGTTGGGCGTTGCCAGCGAAGCTTACATCCAGTCTATGCTTTCAGGTGGATGCACCTGGCCGCTATTTGAGGGAAGCTGAGGCGGGGGAATTGTCCTGGACTGATAGTCACCTAATGGAATCGTGCCATGTGCAATTCACTGCCACATATTTCCTGTGTTGCACCAGTGATTACACTGCCAACAGTGCTTCACTGAGGGTAAAGCACGTTGGCCCAAATTGAAGTCTTCCCATTTGTTCTTTGCAGGAGGCGTCCAGTTACAGCAGAGCTGGCAAACCGCCCCTGAGGCGGAAAATGCTGAAACTCGGCAACAAATCCGCGGACAGCTAGGAAGACAGGTCAGAGGTGGAAAATGCTCCAGTCCGTTCTGTTTCATCATTTAGCGACAGACATCCTCTGGAACCCCCACCCCCCCGGCCCCTGGCCTTCTCCCGAAGCCTCCGTGCGTGCCTACTCACACCCACTCAAAACAACTGACGAAAGATGTCCTTTCGATTTTCCTTATCAGTTTTCCCCTTCTGTTGTTCCCGCTGGCTCCTCGCCCTGCCGTTCCATTGAACCGAACAGCCAAACACACACTGCAGGGCCTTACTGATACCGATAGCTTTTCTCAAAAATGCCAGTCTTTCACCAGGGGAGCCCCCCCCCCCCATTCTTAAAAGGGGTGAGGAAAGGCGGCACAGTGGCACAGTAGTTAGCACTGCTGCCTCACGGCGCCGAGGACCCGGGTTCGATCCCGGCTCTGGGTCACTGTCGGTGTGGAGTTTGCACATTCTCCCCACGTCTACAAGCGTTTCGCCCCCCCCCACATCCCAAAGATGTGCAGGGCAAGTGGAATGGCCGCGCTAAATTGCCCCTGAATTAGAACCAATTAATTGGTTACTCTAAATTTATAAACAAAAAAAGGGGTGAACAATTTGCGAAAGGGAGCAGAGCGAGCTGGGGGCCAGAATTTGCCGATCGCTGCTCAAGGGGGAAGCTAATGGGTTAAAAAGTCCGCAAACACATTAGGAAGAGGCGAATCAAACTTCTGCCTCATCAGTTTTTTTTCTCTCCAAACAAGCTGCTGCTGTTGCCTTACGGGAAGGGCGGAGGATTACCAGGGCTTCTGACGGCTGCTTTGAATAGTTAAGAGTCGCCAGTTAAGAGGTTAAAGCGTGGGGGAGAACATGTTGTGCTGCCCCTTGACTGAAGCGAAGGTGCCTCAGAGCGAGTTTTAAATTCTCCGCAGCAACATCTTTCTGTCAACTCCGAGACGCAAACCTTCGCCGTGTTTGCTCATTTATGCCCCCCCCCCCCCCCCACCCCCCCCCCCCCCCCCAAACCTTTTGTAAACAGGAATTTTAATCTCCAGGCCGGTGCTAACGTGCGGAGGGAAACGCCAGGGCACACACACAATTGTGGCTCCCCACTTCCCGGCCGTTAAAATAAGAGCGATTCATTCCTGTCTGTTATAGGACAGCATTGAGTGTTCCTCACTGTCAGCTCCTGAACATGTGCATAACACTGCATTTAAATTGGCTTGCGTCAATCCCTTATGATACTGTATAGTTCCTCAGTGTCACCTGCTCTGCAGGCACAGTGGCTAATCGGGGAATATAAGATTACACAGCTCAGAAAGAAGCCATTTGGCCCGACCTGTCCATGCTGCTGTTCATGCTCCATTGAACCCTGCTCCCATCTTTCCTCAATTAAATCTACCCTGGGAGCTATTCCCTTCGAGTTCCACATTCTCACAGCTCTAGGTGAAGAAGTGTCTTCTGAATTCCCAGGGCGGGATTTTCCGATCCCCCCCCAGCAGCGTGTTTCTCCGTGGAGCGCCGTTCGCTGACGGCGGGATTCTCTACTCCCGTCGCTTATCAATGGGAGTTCCCACTGAAGCCCCCCCCCCAAAGAGCAGGGATGCCCACCAATGAAGTAGCAAGGTGATCTGCTGGGGCGGTGGGTGGGGGGCACGGAGAGGAGGGGGGTGATCCTGTGCCTGAGATCGCTGGTGTCATTGTCCTGAAGCAGGCAGGCACACATGTTCTGAAATCTCTCCCTTTCTCTCGTGCTGGGAGTCTTATTGGGATTGAGGTCTGAGCTTCGATGGATATGTGCACATGTGAATATTGACAGTGCTGTGCAACAACGTCACATACACTTGGGGCATTGGGTCAAATTCATGCTGATGTGATCCTTCCCTATGGCGCTAAGCAAATGAGTATCTTAAACATCCATTCCCTCCACCACTGGAACAACTCATCAAGGTTTCATAACAGTGAATGGCAAAGCCATAGACTTGTCCACCAAGATGGACTGTAGCCATCTGGGATGGCCACTTACAAAGGAAACATGATAACTTGCAAAGACTCAAGGGAAATATGGCCAATACAGGATTCAGGCAAACTCAGAGCTTAAATGTACATTTGCTAACAGAGAACCAGACAGTATTGAAACTCTTAGCCGATTTGCATTCTAATGACCCATTTCCCCAGGACAAAGGACTTGTACTCAGGTATCAGATGCAATTCCAGGCACATTGGCGCCACTCCCTGCACCCAGGAAGCCCAAACAGCCAGGGTCAATGACCGTTCAGGACACGCCCAGCCATCAAGGCACCCGCCCCTTTATCGGCTCAAATCGAAGGCAGTAATCGAAGCCTGCCAAATTATTGGGTCCAAAGCTAAGGACCGTCCAAAAGAGCGCGAAACCCAAAGGATAAAGAGAGACACTGCCATGGGTTCGATCTCTTTTGGCCCTGGCACACCGGCACTCTTTGGCCGGGCCTATACCTGAAGCCAACTGCAGCACCACGACCAGAAGCAAGTTCAAGATCAACGATCGCTACCAGACGGATGAGCCCAGCAGAACCGAAGTTACTTCTCCAGATCCAGCCACACCAGACCCGAACAAAGGCCTTGTTCCTCTGCCAAAGCCGGGTGCCTGAAGTTAAGTACAGGTTGTTGTAGTGTTAGGTATAGTTTAGCTTGTAGTGTTTTTATGTTGCATGTGTGAGTTAATCTTGTGTGTAAATAAACCATCATTGAACTTGAACTAACTGACTGCTTGTTGGGTCTTTGATCAATATCCGGTTGAACCTTGTGGTGGTAGCCTCTGATACCTGGCGACTTTGAAAAGCAATACCACTCAATATTAAGAAGACCAACATTATTGGCGTCTCCGGTGCAGAATTGGCAACCGTTATTAGTGACGCTGGTGGGATAGTATTCCGCTCATCAAAATCGGCAACAGGACACAGACACCAGGGACACACCATCTCAACCATTGAGACATATCGGATTCTCAGGGGGTTTGACAGGGTAGATACTGAGAGGTTGTTTCCCCTTGTGGGAGAGTCTAGGACCAGAGGGCATCATCTCAGAGTAAGGAGGTCACCCATTTCAGACAGAGATGAGGAGGAATTTCTTCTCCCAGAGGGTAGTGAATCTGTGGAATTCTTTACTGGCGAGAGCTGTAGTGGTTGGGATGTTAAGTATGTTCAAGGCTGAGATAGATTTTTAATCAGTGAGGGGATGGAGGGTTATGGGGATAAGGCGGGAAAGTGGAGTTGAGGATTGATTATCAGATCAGTCATGATCTCATTGAATGGTGGAGCAGATTCGATGGGCCGAATAGCCTGGTTCTGCTCCTACATCTTATGGTCTTACGGTCAGCTTGGAACTATATCACCGCCCCCACATTGCCGCTGGGTCAAGGTTCTGGCATTCTCTCCGTAACTACACTGTGAGTGTTCCCACCAATATGGGCTGCAATGGTTCAATAGGAAGGGTCACCGACACCTTCTCGAGGATGAGCAATAAACGCTAGCCGTGCTGAGGAAACCCAGGCCTGAGAAACAAATTTACTTTTACATTGTAACACTCCCCCACGACCCAGCAAAGACCCACACACTCAACATGAGGCTGTATCATTACCACTGTGGGCGGGGGAAATGGAGGAAACTGATAGGCTTAAACACCTGGATAAGGCGCAAAATAGATTTACAACGCTGATATCAGAGCTGAAAGGGCAGACTATCGGAGAAGATTGAACTGATTGGAACTCTATTCTCTGTGAGGGGTGGACGTCACATTATGAAGGGATTTGACAGAGAGAAGGTATTTTCATTTAAGTGGGTTTACAGAGCCAGAGAACATGAATATAAGATGATCACTAATTAAACCATTAGGCAATTGAAAATAAACATCTTTACTCAGAGAATGGTTTGAATGTGCTACCACATGCGCTGGCACAGTGGGTTAGCACTGCTGCCTCACGGCGCCAGGGACCCGGGTTTGATCCCGACCTCGGGTGACTGTCTGTGTGGAGTTTGCATGTTCTCAATGTGCAAACACAATGTGCAAACTCCACACAGACTGTGACCCGGGGCTGGGATTGAACCCGCGTATCTGCTAACCACTGCGCCACCGTGTCACCCCTGTTGTCGAGCTTCTCGAGTGTTGCTGGAGCTGGCAAGTGGAGAGTATTCCATCACACACCTGACTTGTGCCTTGTAGACGGTGGACAGGCTTTGGGGAGCCAGGAGGTGAGTTACTTGCTGCAGGATTCCTAGCCTCTGACCTGTTCTGGTAGCCACAGTATTAATGTGGCTAGACCTGTTCAGTTCCTGATCAATGGTAACCCCCAGGATGTTGATTGTGCGGGATTCAGCGATGGTAATGCCATTGAATGTCAAGGGGCGATGGTCAGATTCTCTCTTGTTGGAGATGGTCATTGCCTGGCACTTGTGTAGTGCGAATGTAACTTGTCACTTGTCAGCCTACACGGAAACCGGTCTTCTAGAAGCAAAAGCGATGACGAGAAGCTGATAAGAGCCCAGAAGATCAGTGGGGTGATCCAGCCGGAGATGTACAATGAACTGTGCACCAGGGACACATTCATCAGGCATATCATGTTGATTGAAGCACAGTTGATCTGTATAAAAATATAGAACATGTGTTAAAGGAATATACAAATCATGTTTTTTGTATATAAATGTTAACATTTCCAAAGGAAGGGGGATGTGGTGATATGTCTGTGAATAGTATTGTACATAGTACCTCCGACCAGCTGGTGGCATCAGACGTCAGTCATGTGATGTGAGACATGTGCCAGTTGGTAGTAAGACGTTCAATGATAACCAATGAAAACCCAGCAACTGGCTGGATGTGAGGCCCAAGAGGAAAATCAGAGGATAGGCAAGTTTTTTGGCTCATTCAACCCGACACCACTGGAGGCGAGAACCACCTGTGTTTTTGCTTTATTACTGGTCAGGGAATTATTCCAGCCCTGCGTCACGGAGTTGTTCGGGATGAACCTCGGCGGAAACAAAAGACCCCCGCTGTGCCGCTTTCCAAACCGGCTTTGCAAAGGCCAGTCCCGGAAATATGAGCCATCGTCCCTTCCCCGCAGCAGCCAGTTCGAGGGCACCGCGCAGGGGGCCCTGCCGGGTGGACCTGACAGCGAGGGCCCTCCCCACCACCGCTCGCCATTTGGCTTTCCATCACCTGGGCAATGCCCACTCGCGAGTGGCACTGCAAGACCAGCAGGCTTTAGGAACCCCCAAAGCGAAACGGGAGGCTCCAGGAGCAGAGTGGGGAAACTGAACTTGCGTTAATGCCGAGGGCTTCCATGGCCCCAGGGCATCGCACGCCAATGTAGGACTGTGGAAGCACAGTCATGTTTGTTATTTATGCAAATCTGATTAGCCAATTTGCATGCACCCAGGAATAATCAGATAATCCAGTGTTCATTGAGTTATAATTATCAGAAAAACACATCTTCATATTGTACCACGGGACATTTCATGCCGACCACCTTCAGAGAGGAGATTCTGAGGCCCATGTTGACCTGTCAAGTGCACACGAAGGATCGCACTATTTTAAAAAGAGCAGGAGAGATGTGTCAATGTTATCCTTCAACCAACATTACAGAGAAAAAACATAGGTTCTGGTGATTGCTGTTTGTGGGAGCTTGCTGTGCTCAAATTAACTTTCATGGTTCCTACATTACCACAATAATGATGCTTCAAAAGGGTTTATTTAGTCGTAAAGTATTTTGCGGTTGTGAAAGGCCTTTAGAAATTTAGTTTCTTCCCGTCACATTAAGGATTGCACAGTCTCAAAGACAACCTGCTCAGTTTATTCAAATATGAAGTAATCATTTCATATTCACATATTATTCACCTCCAAGGGCTCAGAAGGGGGCAACATTGGATAAATTCAGGAAATACAAGAAATCCAGGTACGACCTCCGCAAAGCCACCCGGGATGCAAGAGAGAATATCAGACCAAGCTGGAGTCACAGACTAGCGTTACAGACTCTCGGTGGTTGTGGCAAGGACTAAACAACATAATGGGCTACAAAGCAAACCGAGCTGTATCTCTGGCAGCAGCGCACCCCTCCCCGATGAACTCAATGAATTCTATGCTCGGTTCGCGCAGGTAACCAATGATCCGCTGTCGAGTGCCCCAGCAGTCCGTAACTCACCCATACCCACCGTCACAGCTTCCGAAGTCAGATCGGCTTTCCTGAAAGTGAACCCTCGGAAGGCGACGGGCCCAGATGGGATCCCTGGCCGTGCACTCAAAGCCTGCGCGGACCAGCTGGCAGAGGTGTTCGCGGACATCTTTAACCTGTCCCTACTCCACTCCGAGGTCCCCACCTGCTTGAAGAAGACCACCATCGTACCGGTACCAAAGAAGAACCAGGCGACGTGCCTCAATGACTACTGTCCGGTGGCCCTGACTTCAGTCACAATGAAGTGCTTCGAAAGGTTGGTCATGAAGTGCATCACTTCCATACTCCCAGAATGCCTTGATCCACTGCAATTTGCATACCGCTGCAACCGGTCCACATCAGACACCATTTCCCTGGCCCTACACTCATCCCTAGAGCATCTTGACAACAAGGACTCCTACATCAGACTCCTATTTATTGACTACAGCTCCACCTTCAACACCACAATCCCAGCCAAGCTCATATCAAAGCTCCAAAACCTAGGACTTGGCTCCTCACTTTGCAACTGGATCCTCAACTTTCTAACCCACAGACCACAATAAGTAAAAATAAAGAACAACACATCCTCCACAATAGTCCTCAATACCGAGGCCCCGTAAGGCTGCGTACTTAGCCCCCTACTCTACTCCCTGTACACACACGACTGGATGGCAAAATTTGGTTCCAACTCCATCAACAAGTTTGCTGACGATACGACCATAGTGGGCCGGATCGTGAATGACGACGAGTCAGAATACAGGAGGAAGATTAGAGAACCTAGTGGAGTGGTGCAGCGACAACAATCTATCCCTCAATGCCAGCAAAACTAAAGAGCTGGTCATTGACTTCAGGAAGCAAAGTACTGTACACACCCCTGTCAGCATCAATGGGGCCGAGGTGGAGATGGTTAGCAGTTTCAAATTCCTAGGGGTACACATCTCCAAAAATCTGTCCTGGTCCACCCACGTCGACGCTACCACCAAGAAAGCACAACAGTGCCTATACTTCCTCAGGAAACTAAGGAAATTTGGCATGTCCACATTAACTCTTACCAGCTTTTACAGATGCACCATAGAAAGCATCCTATCGGGCTGCATCACAGCCTGGTATGGCAACTGCTCGGCCCAGGACCGCAAGAAACTTCAGAGAGTTGTGAACACCGCCCAGTCCATCACACGAACCTGCCTCCCATCCATTGACTCCATCTACACCTCCCGCTGCCTGGAGAAAGCGGGCAGCATAATCAAAGATCCCTCCCACCCAGCTTACTCACTCTTCCAACTTCTTCCATCGGGCAGGAGATACAGAAGTCTGAGAACACGCACGAACAGACTCAAAAACAGCTTCTTCCCCGCTGTTACCAGACTCCTAAACGACCCTCTTATGGACTGACCTCATTGACACTACACCCTGTATGCTTCATCCGATGCCGGTGTTATGTAGTTACATTGCCATGTACCTTGTGTTGCCTTATTATGTATTTTCTTTTATTTCTTTTTCTTTTCAAGTACTTAATGATCTGTTGAGCTGCTCGCAGAAAAATACTTTTCACTGTACCTCGGTACACGTGACAATAAACAAAATCCAAATAATGCAATGAGGAGCCTGTTGGAGAAGAGGGGAGGAGCCTTGAGGAGATGAGGGGGAGAAGCCTGTCAGAGAAGTAGGTGAGGAGCCAGTAGAAGTGGGGGAGGAGCCAGTAGGAGAAGAGGGGGAGGAGCATGTAGGAGAAGAGGGGAGGAGCCTGTAGAAGAGGGGAAGGAGCCTGTGAGAGAGGAGGGGGAGGAGCCTGGTGGAGAGGAGGAGGAGGAGCCTGTAGGAGAAGAGGGGGAGGAGCCTGTAGAATAGGGGGTTGGGACCTGTGAGAGAGGAGGGGTAGGAGACTGTCGGGGAGGAAGGGGATGGGCCTGTGGAAGAGGAGGAGGAGCCTGTAGGAGAAGAGGGGAAGGGATCTGTAGAAGAGGGGGAGGAGCCTGTGAGAGAAGAGGTGGGCAATCTATGGTTGAGGAATGAATGGTGGAGGGTTGGGGGGAGGCCTGCGGGCGAGTTGGGGGAGGTAATGGGAGAGTTGGGGGAGGGGGGAGAGTGGGGGAGGGCTATTGGAGAGTGGGAGAGCGAGCAAAAGAGTGGGGGTTGGGGGAGAGAGCAGGTGGGAGAGTAGGGGACCCTGTAGGAAGAGAGAGGGGAGCAGCAGGAGGCTGGTGGCACCCTCTGTTTTAAACATCTCACATTTAATCCTGTATCTGTAGCTCTGCTTTGAACCCTCTGGGAGAGTCCGTTTCCATCCCAGTCCCTCTGCCTGTCCTGCTCTTCCATAGATTTCAACACTTAGCAACATATCGCCCCTGTTGTTCTAAATATAAAGGGCCTACTTCTTCAAATCTATTTCAGTATTTGTATTCCTGATAGAAGCAAGCATTAATCTGAATGTGTGTTTTACCTCAATGCCCTCCCTATTTAGTGAACCATGATGCTGCGCATTGTACTCGAACCGTAGGGGCAATTTAGCTCGGCCAATCCACCTACCCTGCACATCTTTGGGTTGTGGGGGTGAGACCCACGCAGACACGGGGAGAATGTGCAAGCTCCACACGGACAGCGACCCGGGGCCGGATTCGTTTCGGGGTCCTCGGCGCCGTGAGGCGGCAGTGCTAACCACTGCGCTGCCCTGTGATTTGTTTTGCAACCAGAATGTGTCGCCTTACACTAACTGAGGATAAACTATATCAAGTTCCCCCACCTTATCAACATCCCACAAAGCTTCCTACGGACTGAGAGGATGGACTAAAACCCTCCGCTTTGACTCCCGCGTCATTGATGCACACCATGAATAGAAGGCGGGACTGATCCCTATGGAAAACCATTGCCCACTTCCAAAATATCCGGAGAAACCGCCCTGAACTATGGCTCGCCCTTTTCACCTGTGGCGTTAACTCGGAATCCAGCCTGTTACCCCCACACCCCCACCCTAATCAATCAATACCTTTTCATCCTCTCCACCAATCTCCTGTGAGATGCTCTTCCCAAATTTAAAGGTTTTCCATCTCTCGCCTGCCTGTTTCCTCAAAGACATCACCCCTGTTGAAATTTGCTCCGAAGAAATAGACTCGAAACGGTAACTCTGGCCGCGATTTTCCAGCCGTTCCCGCTGGCGAGATGTTCCAGTCCCGCCGAGGGTGACCCACCCCCCAGGGCGGCAGAGGGTGTGAACAAGGGGAAACCCCGTTGACAGCAGCAGGACCAGAAGGTCCCGCCTCCTGCCAATGGCGGGATGGGTCTGCCGCAGCAAATCGCTCGGAGCAAAACCCGTCTGAGTTACCACTTAGTCGAAACACGCGGGTGTGGAAAATCTTGCCCTCTGTCTCTCTCCACAGAGGCTGCCAGGCCTGTTGAGTTTTCCCAACACTTGTTGTTGCATTTGAGATATGTGTTGTTACTTCAACTATTTCCTCCTTAACTAGACATGTGGTCATTCTGTAAACACTAGAACGTTCCTTAGTACTGGTGTTAACCTAACTGGTAGTGGCCCGGATTAGCTGAGTTCTAAGACACGTTCCTATGAATGGTGGGCGGTGTGTTGTATTCATGTTGTGCGGGGGTGATATCTGCATGGGTACATCATGCCAGCCCCCTCGGATCAAACCCAGTGCATGGCCTATGCCAGTGAGGATTTCTGATTTTAGCGCTTGGATTTTATTAGTGATGAGGTGAGCGGCAGGGTGGAGAATTTTTTGGACTGGTTGCCGCGTGAGCCTTGCGCGATTCCGGCTGAAAGTTTGAATGCCAGCCATCCAGAGGGCAGTGCGTCGCCCCGTAGCCAGATTGTCAAACTCAGAGTCCCTCACCTTGACTGGGAGATATCCTTTTGGGGGATGGGATCCACAAAGGGATATTTTGGATTGAAAACCCTTCGTCCCGGCAGGAGAGCGAAACGTGCACATTGGGGCGGGGGGCGGTGGGGGGGGGGGGGGGGGGCGGGGGAGAATATCCAAACATCAGGTCATCACCTAGATTCAGGACACGGCAGGTTGCGTCTTTTGCTGTTCGGCCACATCTGGAATTCTGGGATGAAAACAGAAAATGCGGGATAACCTCAGCAGGTTTGGTGGCATCTGTGGAGAGAGAACGTTTCAAGCCCATATCACTCTTGGAATCATAGATTCTCTACAGTGCAAAAGGAGGCCATTCAGCCCACCGACCCGCCGAAAGAGCGCCCTACCCAGATCCATTTCCCCCCCCCCCCCCATCCTCATAACCCAACCTGCACATCCCCAGCCACCAAGGGCCAATTTTAGTATGCCCAATCCACCGCGCTCGCACGTCCTTTTCTTCAGAACTCCGGGAATGGATGGCATCTTCATTGACGTGTCTGTGTGGCTTTGGAATCACCAAGGGGCAGCGCCAAGGGATCGCGTCGGTGGAGGGGGACATCTGCTGGGGAGGTCTGTGTGTGGGGGGGTGGGGGAGTACCCCGTATGAGTTGTCCACTCACCGGAATCCTTGTTTTTATTTTTATTTGATCGTGGTGTCCTTTTTCGAAGCCAGCCTGCCAGTGTGAAGTTGTGAGACCCGTCTCCCAAGATCTTTATTGACCAAGTGTCAAAAAATATGAGAGGAAAGGCTGGCAGTGGAGCTGACCGATAGTAGGCCGCTTTACACTTAGTCAAACAAATAGAAACACAGGGCTTTGTGACTTAGCGATCCTCGTCTTTAAGCTCATGCAGTTGTAAAGTTCTGCCTGAAATACTTTGATTTCATATTTGACTCATTTATTCAGGTACTTCTTGATGTGTTGGGTAGGCTGGGTCGATGTGGACTGCACTTGATGCAGTGTAGCGAGAGACAGACGTCCAACACTTGATAAGATGCAACACGATTTTATTTAACATCTAAACTATTATACATGTTCAACTGTGGGTTGACACTATGCTGACTTGACTGGAGACCTGATACTAGCCTAACCAGACTTACTAGCTACCACATGGTGTTTGCACTGGCCAGCTCACTAACTCTGACTGTCCCAGAGGCTGGGTCCCGAGAGAGCGGGAAAACTGGTGCCCTCTGGCTTTATAGTGGTCATGTCTTGTCTGGTGATCGGCTGCTCTGTTCTGTGTGCTTACTGGTCATCCTGTGTGGCAATCACTGCCTGTCTGCACTCCATTGTATATATAGATGTATATTATGACACTTCTTGAGATGGTACTGAAAGTAGGAGCATGTTTGTGTGACAGAACCTTACGGGCACAATTTGACAGTTTAAAACGTTCAAGTATCGGTTGGCCTCAATAATTCACTGAGCGACTGATTCTCATGTTAAAGTTTTGTGGAAGATTTTAGATTAAAAAAAGAGCCCTGTGCCACTCAGTCACACAAACAACATGTGTTCTGACTGATTTCCATTGGATCGCACATTTCCAAGCAACTCAGGGGGAATCTGTTTAATCTTTAATGACACTTTCTGATTGTCTTGCCAGTTAAACTTTGTTCTCTCATTTTCCCTCCAATTGTCACACTCTGGTGGTGGGCGGCAGGGTGGGCGTTATCATAGAACCATCATGGAATAGTACATTCAGCCCGTCGCCTGTTCAGGTGACAGCCATGGCTCCCGCCCATTGCACTTTCACCTCTCTGTCAGAAGGTCATGGGGTCAAGTCCCATTCCAGAGACCTGAGCACTAAATCTAGGCTGGCACTCCAGTGCAGTACTGTAAGACCATGAGCCATAAGAGCAGAATTGGGCCATTCGGCCCATCGGGTCTGCTCCACCATTCAATCATGGCTGATATGTTTCCCATATTCTCCTGCCTTCTCCCCAGAATCGCTGATCCCCTTATTAATTGATTTAGCAGTTTGGATCAGAAATTGGCTAGCTGGAAGAAGACAAAGGGTGGTGGTTGATGGGAAATTTTCAGACTGGAGTCCAGTTACTAGTGGTGTACCACAAGGATCTGTTTTGGGGCCACTGCTGTTTGTCATTTTTATAAATGACCTGGAGGAGGGCGTAGAAGGATGGGTGAGTAAATTTGCAGATGACACTAAAGTCGGTGGAGTTGTGGACAGTGCAAAAGGATGTTACAAGTTACAGAGGGTCATAGATAAGCTGCAGCGCTGGGCTGAGAGGTGGCAAATGGAGTTTAATGCAGAAAAGTGTGAGGTGATTCATTTTTGAAGGAATAACAGGAAGACTGAGTACTGGGCTAATGGTAAGATTCTTGGCAGTGTGGATGAGCAGAGAGATCTCGGTGTCCATGTACATAGATCCCTGAAAGTTGCCACCCAGATTGAGAGGGTTGTTAAGAAGGCGTACGGTGTGTTAGCTTTTATTGGTAGAGGGATTGAGTTTCGGAGCCATGAGGTCATGTTGCAGCTGTACAAAACTCTGGTGTGGCCGCATTTGGAGTATTGCGTGCAATTCTGGTCGCCGCATTATAGGAAGGATGTGGAAGCATTGGAAAGGGTGCAGAGGAGATTTACCAGAATGTTGCCTGGTATGGAGGGAAGATCTTATGAGGAAAGGATGAGGGACTTGAGGCTGTTTTCGTTAGAGAGAAGAAGGTTAAGAGGTGACTTAATTGAGGCATAATAGATGATCAGAGGATTGGATAGGGTGGACAGTGAGAGCCTTTTTCCTCGGATGGTGATGTCTAGCACAAGGGGACATAGCTTTAAATTGAGGGGAGATAGATATAGGACAGATGTCAGAGGTAGGTTCTTTACTCAGAGAGTAGTAAGGGTGTGGAATGCCCTGCCTGCAACAGTAGTGGACTCGCCAACAATAAGGACATTCAAATGGTCATTGGATAGACATATGGATGATAAGGGAATAGTGTAGATGGGCTTTAGAGTGGTTTCACAGGTTGGCGCAACATTGAGGGCCGAAGGGCCTGTACTGCGCTGTAATGTTCTATGTTCTAATCAAGAAGGCTATGGTTGAAGTGCTGAGGTTGTGCTGCAGTGTTAGAGGTGGCGCATTGGGCAACCTCGGGGCCAGGAGCTCCGGAGAGCCTCTTTTCTTGACTTGATGTCCACAGATGGTGTGGTGGTAATGTGGCCAGAACTAGGGGGGGGGTCACAGTTTAAAAATAATGGTTCGCCCATTTAAGACGGAGATGAGGAAAATTCTTTTTGTGAATGTCTGGAACTCTCTTCCTCAATAGGCAGTGGTAGCAGAGTCTGTGAATATTTTTAAGGCCGAGCGGGGTAGATTCTGGACTGCCAAGGGGGGGGTGAAAGGTTATTGGGCAGAGGCAGGAATGTGGGGCTTTTGGTCACAATCAGATCAAGCCACCACCTTATTGAATGGCGGAGCAGGCTCGAGGGGCCGAGTGGCCTTCTCCTGCTCACTCTTTGTATCTCCGTATGGCCAAACAGATGGATCATCAGCCTGTGGGGCCCTTCCAATGTGCCTAATAAAATAATAATAATCTTTATTATTGTCACAAGTAGGCTTACGTTAACACTGGAATAAAGTTACTGTGAAAAGCCCCTAGTCGCCACACTCCGGCGCCTGTTCGGGTACACGGAGGGAGAATTCAGAATGTCCAATTCACCTAACAAGCACGTCTTTCGGGATTTGTGGGAGGAAACTGGAGCACCCGGAGGAAACCCACGCAGACACGGGGAAAGTGTGCAGACTCCGCACAGACAGTGACCCAAGTGGGAATTGAACCTGGGACTCTGGCGCTGTGAAGCAACAGTGCTAACCACTGTGCTACTGTGCTGCTTGAGTAAGGAGTGTTTCTTGGGCCGCCATACTGCAGAAGCTGCTGTCTTACTTTACCAAGCACAATCCAATGGTCTATGATCATTGATATCCCCATAGGGCATGGTACCTGGAGGAGGAGTTCAAATTTATATCCCATCTAAAAGACGGCACCTCCGACAGTGCAGTGCTTCCCCAGTACGGCGCTGAAATGTCAGCCTGGGTGAATCGCCCAGGCCTCAGGAATGGAACTTGAAACCACAACCTGCTGACCCAACTCTGTGACACCTCCATTGTCTGGGGTGGCAGGGTAGCACAGTGGCTAGCACTGCTGCCTCACAGTGCCTGGGTCCCAGGTTCGATTCCCGGCTTGGGTGACGGTCTGTGCGGAGTCTGCACTTCCTCCCCGTGCCTGCGTAGGGTTTCCTCCGGCTGCTCCGGTTTCCTCCCACAGTCCAAAGATGTGCAGGTTCGATGGATTGGCCGTGATAAATTGTCCCGAAGTGTCCAAAGATTAGGTGAAGTTATGGGGATAGGTGTGGAGGAGCAGGCCTAGGTAGGGGGCTCTTTCAGAGGGTCGGTGCAGATTTGATGGGTCGAATGGCCTCCTTCCGCACTGTAGGGATTCTATGATTGTGTGAAAAGTGCGCGAAATCTACATTTGACGATTACCCATGGCACTCCGGGGGGTGGCTCCTGCCTCTCGCTGATGGCTTTGAAAGTCCGAGGAAGTAGAAGCAAACAGTTTTCAGGAAAGCGGCGAGTGCTGGGTTTCTAGGAATGCATTGGCTATTGCAGATTAAGCGGCACCACAGTTTATCTCGTGATGCACCAGGGCCAAGCAGGAGGAGCAGCAGGAGAGATAGTCCAAACGGCCAGGCTGGAGATGAGGCTGCCCGGGAGACCTGGTGTTTGCGAGAGATCACAGAATGTGCAGATTTCCGCCAGATCGACTTGTTTGTTTCAAGCTGTTTAATCAGAGGGAGAAACACTCAAACTTCTGGTCAGGTCACCTGGTAAAGTCGTGGGGGGGGGGGGGCGGAGGGGGGGAGGACATCTCAGCTTTTATCGGATACGCAGTAAGTGACACAGAATAAAGCAGGGTTTCGCAAGCATGTTTTCTGATGGAGTCCCCTTTTGAGGTGCAAACTGGCTGAAAAGAGTTTTGCTGTGCCTTCTGTCAGGGGGGCAGGCGTCCAGTGAGCATGACCACGGTTTGAAAGTATTATTGCTTACGCCAGGGAACAGCTTTCCTCTCTCCAGGCGACCTGACCCCTGGAGCACAGTCCTTACGCCACGAACCTCAACAGAGTTGAGATTAACGGCGCCGAAGACCCGGGTTCGAATCCACGGGTCACTGTCCGTGTGCCTGCGTGGGTCTCACCCCCACAACCCATAAAGATGTGCAGCGTAGGTGACTTGGCCACGCTAAATTGCCCCTTACTTGGGAAAAAAATAATTGGGTACTCTAAATTTATAAAAACAAAACTTTAGAAATATTTCACAATTGCCTCTCAATTTGCACTGGGGTATGGTTCCACACTTCAGGAGTAGGAGTCGTAATTGATTACCAAGGGTTCAATGGAAAATGGAGGCTGTTTTTTTCTTCTCCCTTCGTCTTTGTGCCTTGGACCCCTGACGCACTATCAATTACGACGAGACGAGAGTAGAGAGTAATCGAGGCTTTATTAAGCAGCGATGTGTAGCCTCCTGCAGCTGCTGCAGAAATGGCTGCAGTTCGGTGAGCACACACATTTATACTCCGCCTACTGGGCGGAGCCAGCAGGCAGGGGTCTACCCCCGTACCTGTAGTACAGGAGCCTTACCGTATTACATCTCGTATGTGGCACCCCCTGATAAAAAAGAGTCCAGCGGGGGTGGTTGAAAACTATTTACATGGCATTTTAAGGTTAATATTTTGGGGAAAGTTCACAAATTCAGCCGGTCGGATGCCTTGATCCTCCGTTGTGTGCGCTGCAGTCCCGGTGGCGATGCAGGCGTCGGCTCGGTCGCCGGTGACTCCAGGAGCGTGTAGACCTCATCTTCATCCCCGGGTGGGACCAAGGGGAGGACGGATCGTCCTGGAGCGGGGGCTGTGGTGAGGTGCACTGGGGGGAGGAAGGGTGGCGCCGGGGCAGGGGGGGGGGACCCAGCTGGTGCCAGGGAGACTGTGTCTTGGCGGCCATCGGGGTAGGCATACTGCGGGTTTGCATGGAGTAGCTGTACCCTCTCAACCAACGGGTCCGCTTTGTGGAGCCGCACGTGCTTGCGGAGGAGAACGGGTCCTGGAGCTACCAGCCACGTTGGGAGCGAAACCCCGGAGATGGACTTCCTGGGGAAGGCAAGGAGAAGTTCATGGGGGGTTGCATTAGTCGCCGTGCAAAGTAGCGATCAGATGGAGTGAAGGGCGTCGGGGAGGACCTCCTGCCAGCGGGAGGCCGGGAGATTTTTGGACCGTAGGGCCAGGTGGACGGCCTTCCAGACCGTCCCATTCTCCCGTCCCACCTGCCCGTTTCCCCGGGGGTTGTAGCTGGTCGTCCTGCTCGAGGCGATGCCCTTGCTGAGCAGGTACTGACGCAGCTCATCACTCATAAAGGAGGATCCCCGGTCGCTGTGGATGTAGGCGGGGAAGCCGAACAGGGTGAAGATGGTATTGAAGGCTTTGATGATGGTGTCAGACGTAATACCGGGGCATGGGACGGCGAAGGGGAATCTGGAGTATTCGTCGACCACGTTAAGGAAGTATGTGTTTCGGTCGGTGGAGGGGAGGGGCCCTTTGAAATACACGCTGACGCGTTCAAAGGGGCGGGAGGCCTTCACTAGATGCACGCGGTCTGGCCGGTAGAAGTGCGGTTTGCACTCCGCGCAGACCTGGCAGTCTCTGGTGATTGACCTCCTCAATGGAGTGGGGCAGATTGCGGGCCTTTATGAAGTGAAGGAACCGGGTGACCCCTGGGTGACAGAGAGCGTCGTGTAGGGTCCGGAGTCGGTCCACTTGTGCGCTGGCACACGTACATCGGGATAGGGCATCGGGGGGCTCGTTGAGCTTACCGGGGCGATACAAAATCTCGTAATTGTAGGTGGAGAGCTCGATCTTCCACCTCAAGATTTTATCATTTTTGATCTTGCCCCGCTGTGTGTTATTGAACATGAAGACAACTGGTCAGTGTTAGGGTTAGTGTTGGTCAGTGAGGAGAGTGAATCTCCTGCCGGCCAGGTAATGCCTCCAATGCCGCACAGCTTCTACGATGGCTTGGGCCTCCTTCTCGACGAAGGAGTGCCGAATTTCAGAGGCATGGAGGGTGCGGGAAAAGAATGCCACGGGCCTGCCTGCCTGATTGAGGGTGGCAGCCAGAGCGACGTCTGATGCATCGCTCTCGATTTGGAAGGGGAGCGTCTCGTCGACCGCATGCATCGCGGCCTTGGCGATGTCGGCCTTGATACGGTTGAAGGCCTGGTGGGCCTCAGCCATCAGGGGGAAAACGGTGGAGTGAATGAGTGGGCGGGCTTTGTCCGCATAGTTAGGGACCCACTGGGCGTAGTATGAGAAGAACCCCAGGCATCGTTTGAGGGCCTTGGGGCAGTGGGGGAGGGGGAGTTCCATGAGGGGGTGCGATCAGGGTCGGGCCCTAGAACTCCATTTAGCACCACATAGCCGAGGATGGCTAAGCAGTTGGTGCTGAGCACGCACTTCTCCTTGTTGTACGTTAGGTTGAGGAGTTTGGCGGTGTGGAGGAATTTGGAACGGTTAGCGTTGTGGTCCTGCTGGTCATGGCCACAGATGGTGATGTTATCCGGGTACGGGAAGGTGGCCCGCAGTCCGTACCGGTCAACCATTCGGTCCATCTCCCGTTGGAAGACCGAGACCCCATTAGTGACCCCGAAGGGAACCCTAAGGAAGTGGTAAAGGCGGCCGTCTGCTTCGAACGCGGTGTACGGGCGGTCCACCTTGCAAATGGGGAGCTGGGGGTAGGCAGATTTCAGGTCCACTGTCGAGAAGACCAGGTACTCCCACCCAGATATGCGTGGGAGGGGGTATGCACGAGCTGTGTGTACCGATTGATGGTCTGACTGTAGAAAACAACCATCCTTTTTTTTCCCTAGTTTTCACAACTACCACTTGGGCTCTCGAGGGGCTGTTGCTGGCCTCGATAATGCCTTCCCGCAGCAGCCGCTGGACCTCGGACCTGATGAAGGTCCTGTCCTGGGCGCTGTACCGTCTGCTCCTGGTGGCGACGGGTTTGCAATCCTGGGTGAGGTTTGCAAACAGAGAAGGTGGGTCGACCTTAAGGGTTGTGAGGCCGCATTCAGTAAGGGGTGGTAGGGGTCCGCCGAATTTCAGGGTTAGGCTCTGGAGGTTGCACTGGAAGTCCAGGCCGAGTAGCAAGGCAGCGCAGAGGTTGGGGAGGACGTAGAGCCAGAACTTGCTGAACTCTACGCGCTGGATGGTGAGGGTGGCGGTGCAGTACCCCCGGATCGCCACGGAGTGGGATCCGGAGACCAGGGAGATTCTCTGGTTAATGGGGTGTACCGCGAGGGAGCAGCGCCTTACCGTATCAGGGTGGATGAAGCTCTCTGTGCTCCCGGAGTCAAGAATGCATGATGTCTTGTGCCCATCGACCTTTACCGTCGTCGACGCAGTTGCGAGGTTGTGCGGCCGGGACTGGTCGATCGTGATGGAGGCGAGCTGTGGCGGGTGTTGGAAGGCCCCTGGCTGATCGGCAGGTGATGAACGGCCCAATGAGGTGCCCGACGAGCCGGGGAAGATGGCGGCACCCACGGGGCGCACGTGGCGGGCGGCGTTAAAGATGGCGGCGCCCACGGGCCGCATGAGGCCTGATGGGAGGAAGATGGCGGCGCCCACAGACCGCATGTGTCCTGAGGCAAGCAAGATGGCGGCACCCACGGACCGCACGTGATCTGAAGCGAGGAAGATGGCAGCGCCCACGGGCCGCACGTGGGTTGCGGGGGCGAAAATGGCGGCGCCCACAGGTCGCACGTGGGGGGTGCAGGAACAATGGGCCTGGTTTAAGCGGCGATCGAGCGGGCCTGGCACACAGCAGCGAAATGTCCTTTCTTCCCAGGTCTTGCAGAGTGCACTCCGTGCCGGGCAGCGCTGCCGGGGATGCTTTGACTGTCCGCAGAAGTAGCACTTGGGTCCCCCGGGGTTGGTTGGCTGTCGCGCGGTGCAGACTTGGGCTTGGCTGGGGGCGGTCGCTGGTGGCGTCCACGATGGGGTGTTCGCTGGTGGGGTCCACGATGTCCAGGATGTACGCTTGTACATTACGGGAGGCGACCGTTAGTGAGATTGCGGGTTTCTTGGTCGCCGCGAGGACGAGGGTAGCCCCTTCTAAGAGGCGCTGGCGGATGTACGCCGACGCTATGCCCGTAATGAGAGCGTCCCTAATTAGGAGTATGGAATGTTCAACGGCCGAAACGGCCTGGCAATCGCACTCCCTCGCCAGGGCGTGCAGGGCACGCCAGAAATCTTCCACAGACTCAGCGGGGAGTTGATGCCACGTGGACAGCAGGTGCCGGGCGTAGGGTTTGTTGGTCTGCTGGGTGTAGTTCTCCTTCAGTAGCGCCATGGCCTCAGCGTAGGTAGGCGTGTCCCGGATGAGGGGAAAGATAACGGAGCTCAGCCGCGTGTAAAGGACCTGGAGTTTCTGTGCCTCTGAGGGTGGGTCTGTCGCAGATCCAATGTAGGCTTCAAAGCGAGCTAGCCAATGTGCGACGCCGACTTGGCGTTGTCTGCTAGAGGGTGCAGCTGCAGGCGATCCAGCTTGATGCGGAGATCCATCGTTGTAAAACTTCTGCTTAATAAATTGATGCACTATCAATTATGACGAGGTGAGAGTCGAGTGTATTCAAAGCTTTATTAAGCAGAGATGTGTAGCCTCCTGCAGCTGCTATCGAAATGGCTGCAGCTCAGTGAGCACACACATTTATACTCCGCCTACTGGGCGGGGCCAGCAGGCAGGGATCTACCCCCGTACCTGTAGTACAGGAGCCTTACCGTATTACATCTCGTATGTGATATATACAACAGTGGTGACTACCACAATCCCACTGTCTGGAAAACAAGGATCTGGGATGACACGGGTGTCTATCCAACTCCTAATGGACCATAGCCCAGAAATATTTCCCACTTACCAAAGGCCCAGTTGGCACTTCACAAAATGAGGAGACGGGATGATGCAAAATGGAATCCATAGAATCCCTACAATGGAATCCATAGAATCCATTCGGCCCATTGGGACTGCACCGACCCTCCAAAAGAGCACCCTACCTGCGCTACCTCCCCAACCTATCTCCCGTAACCCCACTCATCGATCATGGCCAATCCACCTAACCTGTACATCTTTGCACTATGGGAGGAAACCGGAGCATTGGCGTCAAAGCAAGTTGGTGGCTCAAGATATTTTACTTCACATCTAACCCCGTGCTGTACCTGTCCTGGGAGTGTTTGATGGGGACAGTGTAGAGGAAGCTTTACTCTGTATCTAACCCCGTGCTGTACCTGTCCTGGGAGTGTTTGATGGGGACAGTGTAGAGGAAGCTTTACTCTGTATCTAACCCCGTGCTGTACCTGTCCTGAGAGTGTTTGATGGGGACAGTGTAGAGGGAGCTTTACTCTGTATTTAACCCCATGCTGTACCTGTCCTGGGAGTGTTTGATGGGGACAGTGTAGAGGGAGCTTTACTCTGTATCTAACCCTGTGCTGTACCTGTCCTGGGAGTGTTTGATGGGGACAGTGTAGAGGGAGCTATACCCTGTATCTAACCCCGCGCTGTCACTGTCCTGGGAGTGTTTGATGGGGACAGTGTAGAGGGAGCTTTACTCTGTATCTAACCCCATGCTGTACCTGTCCTGGGAGTGTTTGATGGGGACAGTGTAGAGGGAGCTTTACTCTGTATCTAACCCTGTGCTGTACCTGTCCTGGGAGTGTTTGATGGGGACAGTGAAGAGGGAGCTTTACTCTGTATCTAACCCCGTGCTGTACCTGTCCTGGGAGTGTTTGATGAGGACAGTGTAGAGGGAGCTTTACTCTGTATCTAACACCGTGCTGTACCTGTCCTGGGAGTGTTTGATGGGGACAGTGTAGAGGGAGCTTTACTCTGTATCTAACCCCGTGCTGAACCTGTCCTGGGAGTGTTTGATGGGGACAGTGAAGAGGGAGCTTTACTCTGTATCTAACCCCGTGCTGTACCTGTCCTGGGAGTGTTTGATGGGGACAGTGTAGAGGGAGCTTTACTCTGTATCTAACACCGCGCTGAACATGTCCTGGGAGTGTTTGATGGGGACAGTGTAGAGGGAGCTTTACTCTGTATCTAACCCCGTGCTGAACCTGTCCTGGGAGTGTTTGATGGGGACAGTGAAGAGGGAGCTTTACTCTGTATCTAACCCCGTGCTGTACCTGTCCTGGGAGTGTTTGATGGGGACAGTGTAGAGGGAGCTTTACTCTGTATCTAACACCGCGCTGAACCTGTCCTGGGAGTGTTTGATGGGGACAGTGTAGAGGGAGCTTTACTCTGTATCTAACACCGCGCTGAACCTGTCCTGGGAGTGTTTGATGGGGACAGTGTAGAGGGAGCTTTACCCTGTATCTAACACCGCGCTGAACCTGTCCTGGGAGTGTTTGATGGGGACAGTGTAGAGGGAGCTTTACCCTGTATCTAACCCCGTGCTGTTCCTGTCCTGGGAGTGTTTGATGGGGACAGTGTAGAGGGAGCTTTACTCTGTATCTAACCCCGTGCTGTACCTGTTCTGGGAATGTTTGATGGGGACAGTGTAGAGGGAGCTTTACTCTGCATCTAACCCCGTGCTGTACCTGTCCTGGGAGTGTTTGATGGGGACAGTGTAGAGGGAGCTTTACTCTGTATCTAACCCCGTGCTGTTCCTGTCCTGGGAGTGTTTGATGGGGACAGTGTAGAGGGAGCTTTACTCTGCATCTAACCCCGTGCTGTACCTGTCCTGGGAGTGTTTGATGGGGACAGTGTAGAGGGAGCTTTACTCTGTATCTAACCCCGTGCTGTACCTGTCCTGGGAGTGTTTGATGGGGACTGTGTAGAGGGAGCTTTACTCTGTATCTAACCACTTGCTGTACCTGTCCTGGGAGTGTTTGAAGTGAGAGGCAAAATTACCAGAAGTGGAATAAAATGGTTTGTTCCCTCAATAATTATTCAGTGTGTGTCAAAGGGAAGTAAGGGGGGTTTCTCCATGCTCAACTCTCAACCAACAAGGGCGTTGCGGTGGCACCGTCGTTAGCTCTGCTGCCTCACACTACCAGGGTCCTGGGTTCAATTCCCATCTCAATGCTTTGAAATGATTGCATCTGTTCCTCCCGATATTGAACGCTGCTTGGTGGTGAGGTTGGGGATGTTCTCGTCTGCCTGACCATTTCAGGCCACAGGTAGAAGTTAGCTTCCCCTCACCCCCTCCACTCCAAAGAAGGGCTCGGGACACAATAATTCATTCTCCGAAGCACTGGGATATTAGGCAATATTAGTTGGTGTGTGAGTTGAAACAAGTGGATGGTTCAGGCTGTCAGCGTATGAATGGTCTTCAGTGAGGCACAACATTAGTGACAGGATAAGGACTGCTAATGGCTTCGATTGTGACGGCCTCTGTAATATGCTTCCTGTAGATTAGAGACTGTCCCTAGCTTCTGGCCCACAGAATGGGTGTGCCTCCTCGTAAATGAGCAGTACACACACACACACGCACCTCCCCGATAACACATCAAACAGTTCACCAGAATCTTCGTTCAACACACACACACATCTCTGCTGGTGAACCTGTAACTCTTTATTGTTTGTAAGAAACATCGGCACACTTTATGAGTGTATGCTTCATTTATATTTACAATAATACCGCCTCTTAATAGCGTGAAGAAAGAACATGCATTTATAGTGAACATTTCACACCCTCACCATCTTCCAAAGTACGTTCCAGCCAATTAAGGTTTTTTGTGTAGTCACTATTTTAACATGAAATGAATTGAAATGAAAATCGCTTATTGTCACAGGTAGGCTTCAAATGAAGTTACTGTGAAAAGCCCCTAGTGGCCACATTCCAGCGCCTGTTCGGGGAGACTCTGAGCGCAGCTGAGGTCGCGCCGACAGCAATGTCTAGTCAATAATGACTAGATTGCCTGCCTCTTATTGGTCAACATTACAGAAAGAGGCCATTCAGCCCATTGGGTCTGCGCGACCCTCCGAAAGAGCACCCTACCTAGGCCCAATCTCCCCGCCCTTTCCCTGTAACTCGACCTAACCTGCACATCTTTGGACTGCGGGAGGAAACCGGAGCACCCGGAGGAAACCCACGCAGACACGGGGAAGAAGGTGCAAACTCCACACAGATAGCCACCCGAGGCCAGAATCAAACTCAAGTCCCTGGCGCTGTGAGGCAGCAGTTCTAACCACTGTGTGGCCGTGCCGCCCTTAATGGTTGAGAGGTGAATATGGATCGTGTTGTGTTGGGTGTTCTGGTTCACAAACAAGCCAACAATGCTGGAAGTGGTGTAACGCTATTTAATTAACTGTTCAACTATGCTAACATACTGTAAACGTGGGTATAAGCAATACCAGCTTAACTGTGGACCCTTTCCTATCACTAGCTATGGTGAGGCACTCAGCACATGGTGAATGTCTGTGATGCAGGCTGTGAGCTCTGTGCTCTGAACTGGCTGCTGCTAGAATGAGCGGGAACTCTCTTGTCCCCTGTCTTTATAGTGCGTGTGCTCTCACTGGTGATTGGCTGCGGTGTTATGTATGCTGGTTGGTCCTACTGCATGTCCATCAGTGTGTGTATGTGATTGCACCATAATGTACTGATGTATATTATGACATCCCCCTTTTTTTTTACAAAGAACATATGCCTATGTGAGAATAAATGACATGTAATGAGTGTATCTGATCATGTGTGTGCAGTATTTACATAACTATGTACATGAGGCTAGGCTATATACACGGGAAGGTGCCTGGTGCAGAGAAAAGAAAAACAAGGTGTTACACCAACAACAAAACTAATAATGAATAACGAATGCTATAAACAAACTAGTGAAATGCTGAAACAGGATGAAAGAACAAAACATTGAGTCCAACATTGTAAGGCTCATAAATCAAGTCTCTGAGGTGGGCGACGAATTCGGGTTGACCGTCAGGGTGGCACACCACTCGTCGTCCGGATCAATGCTGTGCACCAACAGCGGCTGGTGCTTTCGATTTGGGGACAGCCTGTTCTTGGTTATGACAGCGACTCGAAAAGGCTCCCTGTCCTCGGTGTCACTGGTCTGCATGAAGTCAGGATCGGACTCGGTGAAGGTGGGTTGGATTGCCCGAACATTCCTGCGAGGCTGGTTAAATCGTTGCGAGTTGGCAGGCTGGGCTGCTCGACAGCAGGCAGCATAGTGGCCAAGCTTGCCACAGCGTAGGCACTGTTGCGATTTTGCAGGGCATTGCCACTTTAAGTGGGCGGAGACACAGTTGCCGCACGTCATGACGTCAGTGCGTTCGTTGCGCCACCGCACATGCGCGGTACAGTCTTGCGTGGTGCGAGCCTGCGCATCGCGTTTCTCCACATCACCGTCCCCTCGTTTGGCGCGTACAAGCGCGGGAGGCCTCGGAAAGTGCGTGAAATGGCCGCCCTCCTCCAGACTGCAGCCTGGGAGGTGTTCAATCATTTGGACCCGTTCTGCCTCATGGGGCCCTTGCCGCGCCGTTTCAGCTGCCTGTATGTAGGAGTACTGGCTGGTGGCGTTCTCATGCAGGACGCAGGTCTCGATGGCAGTCGCTAGGGTTAGTTGCTTAACTTTAAGGAGCTGCTGACGCAGGGTGTCCGACATGACCCCAAAAACAATCTGGTCGCGTATCATGGAGTCGGAGATGGGCCTGTAGCCGCAGGATTGGACGAGGATGCGGAGTTGTGTTAAATAGGATTGGAAAGGCTCGTCCTTACCCTGCAAGCACTGTTGGAACAGGTACCTTTTGAAGCTTTTGTTGACTTCAACACTGAAGTGTGTGTCGAATTTGAGGAGCACCATCTTGTACTTGGTCTTGTCCTCGTCGTCCTCGAATGTCAGGGAGTTAAAGATGTGGATGGCATGTTGCCCAGCCGTGGAGAGAAGAAGGGCTATCTTCCTGGTGTCCGCTGCATTCTTCCCGTCCGTGGCCCCGAGGAAGAGCTGGAAGCGCTGTTTAAATATCTTCCAATTTACCCCGAGATTGCCGGCGATGCGGAGCGGCGGCGGCGGGTTGATGTTCTCCATGCTGTAGGATGCCGGAATGCTGAGAAGTTGCAGGTAGGTCTCACAAGTGCTAGATTGCAGCCACTCCTTGTACCATGTTGTGTTGGGTGTTCTGGTTCACAAACAAGCCAACAACGCTGGAAGTGGTGTAAGACTATTTAATTAACTGTTCAACTGTGCTAACATACTGTAAACGTGGGTATAAGCAATACCAGCTTAACTGTGGACCCTTTCCTATCACTAGCTATGGTGAGGCACTCAGCACATGGTGAATGTCTGTGATGCAGGCTGTGAGCTCTGTGCTCTGAGCTGGCTGCTGCTAGAATGAGCGGGAACTCTCCTGTCCCCTGTCTTTATAGTGCTTCTGCTCTCACTGGTGATTGGCTGCGGTGTTATGTATGCTGGTTGGTCCTACTGCATGTCCATCAGGGTGTGTATGTGATTGCACCATAATGTACTGATGTATATTATGACAGATCGGACACCAGAGAGAAGGCCCCCCCCCCCACACCCCCTGCCCCGCTTCTCCTTGAATTGGACCATCAGGTTTTTACATTCTCTTTCTAAAGTCGCATACTTTGTCCTTAGTTCAATGTTATAGTTTCCATTATAAATGTAGGACTGCAATCTACCAGCCTTGTCACGCCTGACATGGGACTCTGCTTAATTTCCATTAAATTACCCTATATGTCCTCATTATACTCTAAGTACCACAATGAGTACACTATTTATTCCATATTCTTATACAATTAGGTATCATCTATAGGCTTCAATATAAATAGTACGGTACTTAAGTCCAGATTTTGTGGTCATTGGTGAATAAATGGAGCTTACTATTCATTTTGCTCACAACTTCCCATGGGCTTTTGAGTGGTAGCTTCTAAATAACCCGGTGTGCCCTCTACATGGGATCTGGGGTCTGGATAACTAGGGTGAGCAGCAACACATCTTAGCCAATCAGTTTGGAGGACCCTAACAGAGCCGCGCAGAGTTCTGTTCAGGAAGGGAAGTTAAAATATTGAATTCAGCGCATAATCATTTTCAGAAAGCAAAATAAAGAGAGGGAAAGAGAGAGATTGTTTGAATTAATCTTTTTTATTATTGTCACAAGTAGGCTTACATTAACACTGCAATGAAATTACTGTGAAAATCTCCTCGTCGCCACATTCCAGCACCTGGGTACACAGAGGGAGAATTCAGAATGTCCAATTCACCTAACAAGCACGTCTTTCGGGACTTGTTGAGGAAACCGGAGCATCCGGAGGAAACCCACGCAGACACAGGGAGAACGTGCAGACTCTGCACAGGCAGTGCCCCAAGCCGGGAATCGAACCCGGGACCCTGGCGTTGTGAAGCAACAGTGCTAACCACCGTACTACCGTGCCGCCCATTAAACAGACAGAACTTAAACAGACAGAAATTAAACAGACAGGAAGAAACAATAAAGAACATTTTAGTCTCATGTTTATTTTTACAAATCTCTAACAACAAATCAAATCCGAGGGAATGAGAGTGCACATTTTCAAGTAGAATTTCAATGCCAGAGAGGTTGTTTGGGAGTAATTCTGATTTATTATACAATGTTAACATTTCAATGGCACTTGAACGGACAATCCCTAATCTCTTCTGGCCTGTTTAGTGTGTTTCTAGTGGACAATAATAATGATAATATTTATTAGTGTCACAAATAGGCTTACATCAACACTGCAATGAAGTTACTGTGCACACCCAGTACCGCACACTGTTCATTTGTCCTAATGCCAAGTTTCTTGGGGACTTGTTGGTGTAGCAAGGTTTGTGGAGGAGCAGCTTCCTGACTTCCACATTTAGTCACGCACGTGAGGTTGTGGGAAATCATTATCTCTTCATTGCTGAGTGACTGCGCTCTGGCAATAGTTTCTCTTGTTCCTCCTACCCCACAAATCCAGGCCATAAGTAGGCGATAGATCTTGGCTTGTCTGTATGGCATCACTGTCAATTGTCATAGGCCCCATTAAATCGTGCAAGCCTGTTTACTTCTTCCCCCCCCCCCCCCCCCCACCACCATCTCCATCAAGGTTGCTCTGGTGTTATCAACTCCACTGGTTAACACACTTATAACTTCAATCCCTGTGTGAGTTGGCGTATGGCTGGACAACTTTGCCTGATTTGCACAAAAGGAAATTGAATGCAAATTGGCGTAGCTGGTATGCTAGCCTGGATGTACAACGCTGAAATCGCTCCTCAATCACATCATCGCCAGTCAAGGGAGTGACATCAACTCTCCTGCACTTCTCAGCCTTGGCGCCATCTTGCTTTGTCCCTCCGCAGTTTGACATTAGTTTACCTGGCACTGTTCCTGGCTTTCCTCCAGCACTCTTCGCTGACCCGAGGTTGATCCCCTGTCTTGGGGGTAATGGTAGAGTGTGAGATATGTCAGATCATGAGTTTATAGGTTCTGATGAAATACAAATTTGCTGTTGCTGATGTCCCACAGCGCCTCATCAATGCCCAGTTATGAGTTGCTAGATCTGCTTGAAATCTATCCCATTTAGCACGGTGGGAGTGTCAGACCACACGATGCAACATATCCTCATTGTGGAGATGGGACTTTGTCTTCACAAGGACAGTATGGTGTCCACTCCTATCAATATATTGGTTTTAATTCATTTACTGGATGTGGGCAGCTAGCTAGTCCAGAATTCCTCATGCACCCCTAGTTGCCCTTGAGAAGGTGGTGGTGAGCTGCCTTCTTGAACCGCTGCAATCTCTGAGGCGTAGGTACACCCACACTGCTGTTAGAGAGGGAATGCCAGGATTTTGACCCAGCGACAGTGAAGGAACGGCCGATATATTTCCAAGTCAGGGTGGTGAGTGACTCGGAGGGGAACCTCCAGGTGGTGGTGTCCCCAGGTATCTGCTCCCCTTGTCCTTCCAGACGGTCGCGGTGGTGGGTTTGGGTAGATGTATTTGCGACAGGCAGGTTGTTGAGGATGAGATTCAGTAGACGTGGCCTCGGGAACAATGTGGCCTTTCGGACTCAGCTAGCTACCTGGCCAGTCTTGGTGATGGTGTTATTGGACCGGATCAGAACTCCAATTTTTTTACTTTGGAAAACTGTGAGGAAATGTCACTTCATCACAGACCAGCAGTCAGCTTTCATAGTAAAACAAAATTGAATTTAAACGCAGACTTAAACACATCAGCAACAGTGAAATAGCTTACATTTAACAGTGCCAATATTTCACTTGTTTTCTAACCCTGCCTCTATATTCCAATTAAGCAAATCCAGATGTATTGAAAAATATCATTGGCAAATAATGTTAACAATCAGGTTTTACTTGCTTATCTCGAGGCAGTGTTTGGGAGAGAAATATTTATTTCGGATCAAACTGAACCCTGCCTATCCAGCTTGGTGTTCCAGAAGCAACTGACTAACCCGACCCCTCACATTAACAATGCCACCTGTATACCCCAAGCGCACACCACATTCTTGTGTCTTGTTAGAACAGGTTACGTTGCCCCTGTAAAAAATCAATGATTCTCTCTCTTTGTAATCACAGCAAAATCACTAAATACAAACTTTAAAAGATGAACATTTCTCACATTCGTCACGATGGACATTGAAATCCCTCACCCCGGAGAACATTCCGTGCCGTTGCCATCCCCGCTGCTTCCCCCAACGTGGAGGAACATTCATTCACCAGCTGAAGCTGGATGGTACATGAGCAGGAGGTTTCCATATCCATTTTAGGTCTGACGCTATGTGACTTCATGGGGTCCAGAGTTTTTTCCCCTTTTTTTAACATACGTTTAGAGTACCCAATTCAATTTATTTTCAATTAAGGGGCAATTTAGCGCGGCCAATCCACCTGGTCTGCAGATCTTTGGGTTGTGAGGGTGAGACCCAAGCAGACACGGGGAGAATGTGCAAACTCCACACGGACAGTGACCCGGGGCCAGGATTGAACCCGGGCCCTCAGCGCCGTGAGGCAGCAGTGCTAACCACTGCACCACCGTGCTGCCCAAGTTCAGAGTGATGCACAATCAATAACCTCAGAAACGAGATTGGAGACAATTGAAGGCTTTAATACGCTCGATGTTTCCCCCAGCAGCGCAGGTACAGAAGAAGGCTGCTGGGGCAGCACGGGCTCTTATACCCCGCCTTGCAAGGCGGAGCTAACATGCAAGCTTATCCAATGGGAACAAGTACATTTTCCACCAATGGTATTCCGGTATTACTAGGTACCGTAATCCTCCTAACACAGACTACCACACAGAGTTAATGTTGAGAACTCCCTGCCTCACAGCGCCAGGGACCCGGATTTGATTCTGGCCTTGGGTGACTGTGTGGAGTTTGCACATCTCCCCCCTTTCTGCGTGTGTTTCCTTCAGCTGCTGCGGTTTCTTCCCAAAGTCTGAAGATGTGCAGTTTAGGTGGATTGGCCAGGCTAAATTGTCCCTTAGTGTCCCAAGGTGTGTAGTTTAGGTGGGGTTACAGGGATTGGGAGGGGGCAGTGGACCCAGGTAGGGTGCTCTTTCAGAAGGTCGATGCAGATTTGATGGGTCGAATGGCCTCCTTCTGCACTTTTGGAATTCTATGTTCTAACTCCAACCCCCTGCTGGTCAGACAGGATTCACCCAGAGTTTGTGATGGTGGTGACGGGGACATTGTATGTAAGACATGATTCCTTGAGTGTGACTATGACTGGGTCAGGCTGTTTCTTAATGAATCTGTTGGACAACACTCTCACATTTGGCACACGTTAGAAAGAAAGACTTTGAAGGACTGACACGGTTGGGTTTGCCATTGTTGCTTCGGTGAGTAGGTCCAACTGATTTCATTCCTTTCCAAATTTGTACTAGTTTGTTACAACTGAGTGGCTCGCTAGAGTATTTCAGAGTCAACCACATTGGCGTGAGTCACACACAGGCCAGGCCAGGTAAGGACGGCAGATTTCCTTCCTTAAAGGATATTAGTGAACTGGATGCATTTTTATAATCAGCAATGGTTTTGTGGTCACCATTACTTAGAAACATAGAAAATAGGAGCGAGTGGTCAGCACGGTGGCGCAGTGGTTAGCACTGCTGCCTCACGGCGCTGAGGTCCCTGGTTCGATCCCAGCTCTGGGCCCGTGTGGAGTTTGCACATTCCCCCTGTGTTTGCGTGGGTTTCGCCCCCACAACCAAAGATGTGCAGGTTAGGTGGATTGGCCACGCTAAATTGCCCCTTAATTGGAAAAAATGAATTGGGTACTCTAAATTTATTTTAAAAAATGAAAAGAAAAAAAGAAAATAGGAGCGGGAGGGGGTCATTCCGCCCTTCAAGACTGCTCTGCCATTCATTCATGGGCAGCACGGTAGCACAGTGGTTAGCACAGTTGCTTCACAGCTCCAGGGTCCCAGGTTCGTTTCCCGGCTTGGGTCACTGTCTGTGCGGAGTTTGCACGTTCTCCCCGTGTCTGCGTGGGTTTCCTCCGGGTGCTCCGTTTTCCTCCCGTAAGTCCCGAAAGACGTGCTTGTTAGTTGAATTGGACATTCTGAATTCTCCCTCAGTGTACCCGAACTGGCGCCAGAGTGTGGCGACGAGGGGATTTAAAAATAAATAAATTTAGTGTACCCAATTATTTTTTTCCAATGAAGGGGCAATTTAGCGTGGCCAATCCACCTACCCTGCACATCTTTGGGTTGTGGGGGTGAAACCCACGCAAGCACGGGGAGAATGTGCAACCTCCACACGGACAGTGACCCAGAACCGGGATCGAAACTGGGACCTCGGCGCCGTGAGGCAGCAGGGCTAACCCACTGCGCCACCGTGCTGCCCCGCGACTAGTAGATTTTAACTTCATTGCAGTGTGAATGTAAGCCTACTTGTGACAATAAAGATTATTATTATTATAAAGAAGGGGCAATTGAAATGTGGAACCAGCCTGCTTGCATAAAGAGGCCATGGATCAAATACAGCATTGCTCAGCCTAAAGGCATGCCTTTCTGTGTCCCAGATTGGTAACTAGTTTGGATCTATTTCGAACAGATCAGATTGCCATGTTGACACAACAATATTTCTAGAAGTGTGTGAAATGCAGAAGGTTTCGGAACAAATGCCAGGCAGACTGTGGGAGAGATTAATATATATATTGCTGCTTATCGCAACTTCAGACTGCCTGGCAATTTTGCACACAGAGGGATGCTGTTGGAGTGCACTGGGTAAATATGATAAACAATCGCAAACAATTTCTGTAGAAACGTGAACAGCAACACTTTGTCAACAAAATGGGTTGAGCGCCCGATTGTGAGAAATTGGAGAAAGGATAAGCTGCCTTGCGTCAATCGTGTGAGGTATCACTGGTCCATGAAACTCAGTTGTCCCAATGAGTTAAAACCAGGCCTGTTCTCAATGGGACCCGAGTTTGAATGTAACCCATGGGAACAGACGTACGGAATACGAACTAGGAGCAGGAGTAGGCCACTCGGCCCCTCGAGCCTGCTCCATTCAATAAGATTGCAGCTGATTTGATTGGAACCTCACTCCCCACATTCCTGCCGACCCCTAACCTTTCACCCCCCCCCTTCCTTTGTCAAGAATCTATCTAGCTCAGCCTTAGAACTCTTAAGAGATTCTGTTTCCACTGGCTTTTGAGGAAGAGAGTTCCAGAGACTCACGACCCTCAGAGAGAAAATGTTTAATCCCTCATCTCCATCTTAAATGAACTCGTACAGTCTCCATTATTTTTAAATGGGCAGCACTCATATTGTCCATTGCCAGTAGATTGCCAGCACCATTCACCCCCTCGCAGTGTTGACCTGGGCACCACGCAACACCGGCAACGTCTCCTGTGACAGAAGGCTTTGGGACTTTGGGCAGCATGGTAGCACAGTGGTTAGCACTGTTGCTTCACGGCGCCAGGATCCCAGGTTCGATTCCCGGTTTGGGTCACTGTCTGTGCGGAGTCTGCACGTTCTCCCCGTGTCTGCGTGGGTTTCTGCCGGGTGCTCCAGTTTTCTCCCACAGTCCAAAGATGTGCAGGTTAGGTGGATTGGCCATCAGAAATTGCCCTTAGTGTCCAAAAAGGTTTGGTGGGGTTCCTGGGTTATGGGGATAAGGTGGAGGTGTGGGCTTAAATGGGGTGCTCTTTCCAAGGGCCAGCGCAGACTCGATGGGCCAAAGGGCCTCCTTCTCCACTGTAAATTCTATGATTCTATGGCTCCTCCATTCGGCCAAGAGTGTCCCTGACAACGTCCTCGTCTTGCCGGCTCTGCCTTTGCGTCTCCAGCAGCTGAGGGACATACGTGTCCAGAGCCACGGTGCCTGGATGGGGCACAGCTGGGTCCTGGGAAGCAGCACACCCCTGGGACACTCCTGCCTCCACCTGATGTGCATCAGGAGCTGTTTGGTGCTCCCCAGATAGTGACCCAGAAGCCTTCCTGCAAAGTTGGCCCACCGTGCTGTGTGTCGCTGCGATGGTGGATGGGGCGGGTGATGGCTGTGAAGCTTCACCCATGTCCTCCTCTGAGATCTCCTCCAAGGTGGTGACGGGGATGGGCGGTGGGACCCTGCTGGAGGTGGGCCAAGCTGTTTGGTTAATGTTCCTGCACGGCAAGGGACATGGTTTCAGTACATGTCCTTGTGGTGTTTGTTCTCTTTATGGGGCAATGTGTCAAGAGGGTCACGTGACCCAGGCAACCAGTCAGGATCCAGGGTGGGGGTCCACACTAGCAAGCACAGGTTTCTGTATCAGTTCGATCCTGGAAGCTAACTCAAAGCCATGAGGTTGGAAGGCTTTGTATTGTAGTTATATGCAAATAAACATTGCAGTTGTTATTTATCCAACTGGTGCATGGGAAATATTACATTGGCGACGAGGATAAAAGAAAAAAATCAGCCCCAAGATCGAGAGTATTAAGTCACGATGAAGCTCAGTTCGAGTTGAGAAACAATGTTTGCAGATAGGCCCTTAATCGGACGGATCGATCCATTTGATGCCTCTGTGGAGGATTGGACACAATACGTTGAACGTTTGGGCTACTTTTTTTAGGCCAATGGAACAGAGGAGGAAGGAAAGAGAAAGGCAATCCTTCTGAGTGCATGTGGGACCCACGTCTACAATTTAAAATGTAGTCTCACATCCTCAAGCGCATGCGACTCCAAGTCATTCGCTGAGATAGTTGAATTGGTGAAAAGACACCACCTTGAAAAGACGCAGCCATTGGTAATATTGCAGCGATTTATGTTCAATTCAACAGGAGGGCCTCTGGGGAGATGATTGCAACTTACTTTACCAAGTTAAGGCAGACCGCAGAGAACTGCGACTTCGGAGCCACTCTCGATGATATGCTGCGGGACCGTTTTGTCTGCGGGGTTAATAATGAGGCCATCCAAAGGAAACTATTAACAGAGGCAGATATAAATTCTGAGATAATGATGATGGAGAGCGGTGGGAAGGGCACACAGGAGCTTCAGAGTCCGCAAAATGGCGCAGTCCACCTGTTAGGGAAGGAAGCTGCAGTCAGCAAGGGTGCCAAAAAGAAAGGTGCAATTTTAAAATGGTAAGAAAATGCAGCCACACGTAGAGCGAGAAGATTTTAAAGAGCCAATTGATCATCTAGAATTGAAGTGGAGTGTTACAGGTGCTGAGGTAATCACCTCCCTGAAGCCTGCCGGATTAAAGAGGCTGAATGTTTATTTCTGCCACAGGAAAGGTCTCTTAATGCATCGATGTAAAACTAAGTCAAGTCTACCCAGTAACAGAGTTGGTGATATAATTGCAAGTGTCCTCACTCATTGTTCAACGTGAAAGTGGGAAAAGTAGCGCCCATCACTGTGATGCTCCGATAGAGTGGTCAAGAAGACATACAGCATGCTTGCCTTCATCGGGCGGGGTATTGAGTACAAGAGTCGGCAGGACATGTTACAGTTGTTTAGGCCACATTTGGAACACTGCGTGCAGTTCTGGTCGCCACATTACCAGAAGGATGTGGATGCTTTAGAGAAGGTGCAGAGGAGGTTCACCAGGATGTTGCCTGGTATGGAGGGTGCTAGCTATGAAGAAAGGTCGAGTAGATTAGGATTGTTTTCGTTGGAAAAACAGAGGTTGAGGGGGGACCTGATTGAGGTCTACAAAATTATGAGAGGTATGGACAGGGTGGATAGCAACAAGCTTTTTCCAAGAGTGGGGGTGTCAATTAGAAGGGGTCACGATTTCAAGGTGAGAGGGGGAAAGTTTTTAAGGGAGATGTGCGTGGAAAGTTTTTTACGCAGAGGGTGGTGGGTGCCTGGAACGCTTTGCCAGCGGAGGTGGTAGAGGCGGGCACGATAGCATCATTTAAGATGCATCTAGACAGATATATGAACGGGCGGGGAACAGAGGGAAGTAGATCCTGGGAAAATAGGCGACAGGTTTAGATAAAGGATCTGGATCGGCGCAGGCTGGGAGGGCCGAAGGTCCTGTTCCTGTGCTGTCATTTTCTTTGTTCTTTGTTCTTTGTCCTCGTTGTCGCAGGCCTCTGCTGCGGTCTCTGGTTTCTGCACTGGCGTCACGTGGCTGGAGAAGTAATAATGGGAAACAAAGAAATGGCAGAGGAACTGAATAGGTACTTTGCATCAGTCTTCACGGTGGAAAACACAAGTGGGATGCCAGAGCTCCAGGAGAACCAGGGGGCAGAGCTGAGTGCAGTGGCCATTACTAAGGAGAAGGTTCTGGGCAAACTGAAAGGTCTGAAGGTGGATAAGTCACCTGGACCGGATGGACTACACCCCAGGGTCATAAAAGAGATAGCTGAGGAGATTGTGGAGGCATTGGTGATGATCTTTCAGGAATCACTGGAGGCAGGAAGGGTCCCAGAGGACTGGAAGGTGGTGAATGTACCACCACTGTTTAAGAAGGGAGGGAGGCAAAAGACGGGAAATTATGGGCCGGTTAGCCTGACCTTGGTCATTGGTGAGATTTTAGAGTCTGTTATTAAAGATGAGATCACAAAGCACTTGGAAGTGCCGGGTAAAATAGGACTGAGTCAGTACGGCTTTATGGGCTGATGTCTGTGAGATGCCATGGAGGTCACACATGGAGCCCTGGAATGACCCCTTTGTGTAATATTTGAGGGTTGCCGTGACATTCATGGCCACGGGGAGCAGGAGTCCCCCGCTGTCACACGGCACCAAGTCGGCAAGGATGTGGCACAGGTACTGCACAGCCTCCCTGGTGAGGCGGAGTCTCCTCTGACACATGTGGTCCTCCAGCTCCGTGAAGGTCACTCGGGGCCTACGTACCCTCAGTCTCGTTCTGCGCCCCCTGCACAGCTGGTGCGGCATCAGGCCCCTGAGCCTGCCCTGTGGCCCCCTGGTCTCCTGGCACAGGGTCTTCCCTGGGTGTTGTCGCTCTTTGCTGCTGGAGTCTGTGCTCCTCCAACACTGAAGAAAAATAGACAGCTCCACTGGCTCCAGACCCATCTCGCTCGGTTACCCGTGAGGGATGAGAGAGAGAGAGAGAGAGAGACGATCAGGTTGGTGTCACAGCAGGACATCATCAGTACCTCCCTTGGCCCATTGGCCTCCTGGACCTGGAAGTAGCCAATCCCACGCCTTATCTGGTGGTACCGCTCACTCACACTCAGGTGCCCTCTCATCTCCATTGCATAACTGCCCCGGCCTATTCCCTCGCCTTGTCAGAGTTGCCTTTGTCCTCCTATCTGGTTCTCCACTCCCTTATGCTCGTACATCACTAATGGGCAGAGTCAACAGGACAATGCATGTCCGCTTTGTGGCCTAATGGATCCTCACTGCAGGCAGTGGGGTCTAGTCCAAGCCTTCGCTCCCGTAACCAAGAGTTTAGCCCTGAACCCTCAGTATTCGCCCCATTCCTTAAGTTTGAACTCTTTTTCAATTCAACCAATTAAACTAAACCAACAACTGAGGGATAAATTAGAAGGGGCCGCCCCTTAAAGGGGTTCTTTGACTTTGAACTATTTTGTAGTTCAACCAATTAAACTAAAACAAACAAATTAAGGGGTTGCTTAAAGAGGCACTGCCCGAAACAAAAACAAAGAGCAAATGAAACTTTAAAAACTGAAACCAAAAGGTGACTAAAGAGGTCAGTAAAGCTCCCCTGACCCTGCAGTACCCACCGGGCACGGAATGCCTCGATGGTGCCCATGGACACCGCCTGCTCCCTCTCCAGGGACACCCGGCCACGAATGCAGCCGTGGGAGCGGGGCAGACAGTTAGGTTGGATGACCCTCCCCGGTTGCCCGCTGACTGGACCTGTTAATGGCAAGTTTCACCAGGCCCCAGAACAGGTTTGCGAGGAAGTCTTCCTCCTGCTCTGCCCCTTTCGTTGAGTTTGAAACTGTGGGAAGCTGACGCTGTTAAGTGTTAACTCTTGATGGGCATTGAGTTTCCTGAGAATGAGTCTCTGGAATGTTTAGAGAATTGCTTTCTGCTTCAGGGATAGGCAAAGCTACAAGGCACCTTCCTCAGGCTGCATCATACCGAGATTTCATTGCCTTCCTCTACAGTTAAACCTCCTGGACAGCCCATCCAGGGTTTTGGCCACCGCCGCCCCCCCCCCCTGGCCACCGTGTTGCCTTCTCTTTCGGGGTGTCATGAAAATGAAAAATGAAATGAAAATCGCTTATTGTCACAAGTAGGCTTCAATGAAGTTACTGTGAAAAGCCCCTAGTCGCCACATTCCGGCACCTGTTCGGCGCCATTCACCCAGCTCATTAGGCCTAGCTCCCTGACTTCCATCACAACCCACCCCCCATGTGACTCACAGCCGCAGCCGCCCTATACCCCCATTCCACAGACATCGGAATAACACAGCCGTCATGGAACTTTTAAACAACACAGCTCTTCAGAGCCACCCACACCAGCCATGACCCCCACCTCGGAGCGCACCCCCTGAGCCACCCATGTGCCACCCGGCCACCCCTTCCCTCCCCCCCACCCCCCCCCCCCCTCTCCCACTCCCCCGAGCTGTCCAGCGGGCTCTGTCCCCTTGTATTCCCTGGTTCTAGGTGGATACATTGGTGCTAACCTACCTCTCCCCTTCTCAGAGGTCATGGCGCTGTTTCCAGTTCTTAAAAGCAGTAGCAGTTCGCTCCAATGTGACATCATGCCTGGTGGGTGGCAAGATTCGGTGAGGGCGGAAGATGTGGTGCTAACCACGTGGGCATAAACCTGATCATGTCATTGGGTGGAGTCCAGGAGATCACGTTCCCAAATTTCACCATCGCAAGCTCTGTTTTTGGCCTCTTGCGAGATTGTTTTTTAATAAATTTAAAGTACCCAATTGTTATTTTTTTTCCAATTAAGGGGCAATTTAGCGTGGCCGATCCACCTACCCTGCACATCTTTGGGTTGTGGGGGCGAAACCCACGCAGACACGGGGAGAATGCGCAAACTCCACACGGACAGTGACTCAGGGCCGGGATTCGAACCCGGGTCCTCAGCGCCGTGAGGCAGCAGTGCTAACCACTGTGCCGCGTGCCGCCGCCCCTTGCAAGATTTAGTGCCCGTTGCGGGATATGCGCACGCAGCTAGCGTGACCACCATATCCCGCCCAAAATGATTTGAAACAAGGCCCTCTTTTGCCCCCTTCTCACTCCTTGACACAAAACACAACTGTACCTTTAAGGGAAACTGGGGTGTGTATTTTTCTGGAATCGTCATAGCAATGCCTCTCTTTTTTTAATTTATTTTGATGCCGTCCTTCGTGACTCAGGCTGCACCTCTGGCTAAGCTAACCTGCCGTGTAATGTAGATTCACCAGCTCCACAGAGAGACAACTCCTCAGCCTGGGGCACCAGATGAAAGAGATTCCCAAGCTTCCGTTGCCACCAGTTAATACTACACTTCAGCTGAACTCACGCAAAGGAGGGGATGGGGGAAGGGTTGGAGGATGGGGGGGGGGGGGGGGGGGGGGGGGAGGAAGGGGGTGAGGGCAGGGTGGAAGAGGGGCGGAGCAAGCCCACATAGAACACAGAGCCATCTATTCGACTTGGACTTGGTGACATGATTGAACCGCCAGCAATCTTGGCACAGCAGGGGTGAACCTCATCAACTCTGCTTGGCAGAGGAACTCACCCCCAAGCTACATCCTAGCACAACCCTCCCTCCCCAACCCCCACCTCATTCCCCACACATCCTGAGCTTGCATGCAATATGAGCACATTTGATTATCAGACAATATGTAAAAAACAAAAAAAAACAAATTAGTACATAGGCACAGGATAATATTAAATTCCAATGAAGACTAAAGCCCTTTGCATACCAGAACTGGCACAAAAATCGGCCTTTCAGCTTTAGAATCTTTTACCGCCCCCTAAAAGGAGTACAATTGATTTTTTCTACATCCACTGACAAAATTATCTTATTACTTGTATTCTTTCCTTGTAAGAAACTTTCCTGCAGTTAATGTTGGTCAGTCTACAGATTTAAAATGACCAAGAACTAGACCTGGGCCTAAAGCAGTGATGACGCCTGTTGGTTACCCGGGGAAACCAGAGTTGGGCTAATGGGGTCGTAATGCAGTTTACTAGTTAAAGCAACTGGGCTTATAGGGAAGTGATGAAGTTTACTAGTTAAACCAGCTGGGCCAAGGGGAGTGAAAGTGTTTACTAGTTAAACCAACTGGACCTACAGGGTTTGTGATGGTACGTCGGCACGGTGGTTAGCGCTACTGCCTCACAGCGCCAGGGAACCGGGTTCAAAACCGGCCTTGGGTGGAGTTAGCACGTTCTCCCCCGTGTCTGCATGAGTTTCCTCCGGGTGTTCCGGTTTCCTCCCACAGTCCAAAGGTGTGCAGGTTAGGTGGATTGGCCACGCTAAATTGCCCCTTAGTGTCCAAAGATGTGTAAGTTAGGTGGGGTTACGGAGATAGGGTGGGGGCTTGGGGCTAGGTAGGGTGCTCTTTCGGAGGGTTAGTGCAGACACAATGGGCCAAAATACCTCCTTCTGCACTGTAGGGATTCTATGGAGTCCATGGCAATGATTATGTCTAATAATTAAACCCGTTGGGCCGAGGGCAGTGGTGAAGCCTACTGCATCGTTACCCTGGGAAACTAAAACTGGAACTGAGAGTGAGCCAGAGAGTGATATTGATTTTCACTTTAGATCATCACTTGTCTTCGATCAATGGTATCTGTTGAAAATGTCAAAATGCCTTGTGGCAGATAAGTGCATGTTTTTGCAATTTGGGCTGACATTGTGTACCATCCACCCCCACCAGTTGAGTACAGCAAATATAAAGTGAATCAAATCTCTACTATTTTGACAAAAAGTCATGCATCTCCCCATAATGTTAATTCTATTTCTTTCTCCTGGCAAGACTATTTCCAGCTTTTTCTATTTTAATTTCAGATTTCTGCTCTGCTTACTAACCTTGTAAATGATTTGGAGCTGATTAGACAGAATTGTACAAAATCATTGGTGTAGTGGGAACTGCCAATAGTTGTATAGCTCATTCTGCCCCCGGAGTTATAAAAGGAACATTATCTCGATAACATGTCTCAGGGTAACTTTCTCATCATTGGGTGTGTGGTGACATCAAGTGAGTGGAGAGGAGCAGGTGCAGTCAGGCTGAAAGAACTCCAATGTTTCTGCCTATTAATGTCAGCGTTACCAACAGAGGAAGTGGTACACACCCAGTGTAATCACCAAACACACCCAGGTCAATGAGAGTACAGGTTAGTTACAGAGTAAAGCTCTCCCTGCACTGTCCCCATCAAACACTCCCAGGACAGGTACAGCACAGAGTTAGATACAGAGTAAAGCTCTCCCTGCACTGTTCCCATCAAACACTCCCAGGACAGGTACAGCACGGGGTTAGATACAGAGTAAAGCTCCCTCTACACTGTCCCCATCAAACACTCCCAGGATAGGTACAGCACGGGGTTAGATACAGAGTAAAGCTCTCTCTTCACTGTCCCCATCAAACACTCCCAGGACAGGTACAGCACGGGGTTAGATACAGAGTAAAGCTCCCTCTACACTGTCCCCATCAAACACTCCCAGGATAGGTACAGCACGGGGTTAGATACAGAGTAAAGCTCCCTCTACACTGTCCCCATCAAACACTCCCAGGACAGGTACAGCACGGGGTTAGATACAGAGTAAAGCTCCCTCTACACTGTCCCCATCAAACACTCACAGGCCAGATACAGCACGGGGTTAGATATAGAGTAAAGCTCCCTCTACACTGTCCCCATCAAACACTCCCAGGACAGGTACAGCACGGGGTTAGATACAGAGTAAAGCTCCCTCTACACTGTCCCCATCAAACACTCCCAGGACAGGTACAGCCCGGCGTTAGATATAGAGTAAAGCTCCCTCTACACTGTCCCGATTAAACACTCACAGGACAGGTACAGCACGGGGTTAGATACAGAGTAAAGCTCCCTCTACACTGTCCCCATCAAACACTCCCAGGACAGGTACAGCACGGGGTTAGATACAGAGTAAAGCTCCCTCTACACTGTCCCCATCAAACACTCACAGGCCAGATACAGCACGGGGTTAGATATAGAGTAAAGCTCCCTCTACACTGTCCCCATCAAACACTCCCAGGACAGGTACAGCACAGGGTTAGATACAGAGTAAAGCTCCCTCTACACTGTCCTGATTAAACACTCCCAGGACAGGTACAGCACGGGGTTAGATACAGAGAAAAGCTCCCTCTACACTGTCCCCATCAAACACTCACAGGCCAGATACAGCACGGGGTTAGATATAGAGTAAAGCTCCCTCTACACTGTCCCCTTCAAACACTCCCAGGACAGGTACAGCACAGGGTTAGATACAGAGTAAAGCTCCCTCTACACTGTCCTGATCAAACACTCCCAGGACTGGTACAGCACGGGGTTAGATACAGAGTAAAGCTCCCTCTACACTGTCCCCATCAAACATAAGAACTAGGAGCAGGAGTCGGCCATCTGGCCCCTCGAGCCTGCTCCGCCATTCAATGAGATCATGGCTGATCCTTTGTGGACTCAGCTCTACTTTCCGGCCCGAACACCATAACCCTTAATCCCTATATTCTTCAAAAAACTATCTATCTTTATCTTTAAAATATTTAATGAAGGAGCCTCTACTGCTTCACTGGGCAAGGAATTCCATAGATTCACAACCCTTTGGGTGAAGAAGTTCCCCCTAAACTCAGTCGTAAATCTACTTCCCCTTATTTTGAGGCTATGCCCCCTAGTTCTGCTTTCACCCGCCAGTGGAAACAACCTGCCCGCATCTATCCTATCTATTCCCTTCATAATCTTATATGTTTCTATAAGATCCCCCCTCATCCTTCTAAATTCCAACGAGTACAGTCCCAGTCTACTCAACGTCTCCTCGTAATCCAACCCCTTCAGCTCTGGGATTAACCTAGTGAATCTCCTCTGCACACCCTCCAGTGCCAGTACGTCCTTTCTCAAGTAAGGAGACCAAAACTGAACACAATACTCCAGGTGTGGCCTCACTAACACCTTATACAATTGTTGCAGAACCTCCCTAGTCTTAAACTCCATCCCTCTAGCAATGAAGGACAAAATTCCATTTGCCTTCTTAATCACCTGTTGCACCTGTAAACCAACTTTTTGCGTCTCATGCACTAGCACACCCAGGTCTCTCTGCACAGCAGCATGTTTTAATATTTTATCATTTAAATAATAATCCCTTTTGCTGTTATTCCTACCAAAATGGATAATCTCACATTTGTCAACATTGTATTCCATCTGCGAGACCCTAGCCCATTCACTTAGCCTATCCAAATCCCTCTGCAGTCTTCCAGTATCCTCTGCACTTTTTGCTTTACCACTTATCTTAGTGTCGTCTGCAAACTTGGACACATTGCCCTTGGTCCCCAACTCCAAATCATCTATGTAAATTGTGAACAGTTGTGGGCCCAACACTGATCCCTGAGGGACACCACTAGCTACTGATTGCCAACCAGAGAAACACCCATTAATCCCCACTCTTTGCTTTCTATTAATTAACCAATCCTCTATCCATGCTACTACTTTCCCCTTAATGCCATGCATCTTTATCTTATGCAGCAACCTTTTGTGTGGCACCTATTCAAAGGCTTTCTGGAAATCCAGATATACCACATCCATTGGCTCCCCGTTATCTACCGCACTGTTAATGTCCTCAAAAAATTCCACTAAATTAGTTAGGCACGACCTGCCCTTTATGAACCCATGCTGCGTCTGTCCAATGGGACAATTTCCATCCAGATGCCTCGCTATTTCTTCCTTGATGATAGATTCCAGCATCTTCCCTACTACCGAAGTTAAGCTCACTGGCCTATAATTACCCGCTTTCTGCCTACCTCCTTTTTTAAACAGTGGTGTCACGTTTACTAATTTCCAATCTGCCGGGACCACCCCAGAGTCTAGTGAATTTTGGTAAATTATCACTAGGACAGGTACAGCACGGGGTTAGATACAGAGTAAAGCTCCCTCTACACTGCCCCCAACAAACACTCCCAGAACAGATACAGCGAGGGTTAGATTTGGATATCTTGATTTCCGCTCGCGAGTTGGGAGTGCAGAGTAAGGAAAATTCTCAACTTCTGAAACGTGATATGAGTGGCAGCACACCTGGAGTTTCATACTCCGGGTGTGGGCATTAATGGGAGTCAGGCCCAGACGCCACGGAAAGTGTTCTGCGGCAGACACGGGCTCTTCTGTGTGGTGACGGGCTGTCTGAAAGGCTAGCCTTGGTTCTCAGGAACCTAGGGGAAAAAGAGTAAAACTTAAAAAACAACCCTCCCCTCTCATCCTGCCTCAAACGCTCCACGCCTCACTCATGCCAACTCATCTGGCACGAGGGGACATAACTTTAAACTGAGGGGTAATAGATATAGGACAGAGGTCAGAGGTAGGTTCTTTACGCAAAGAGTAGTGAGGCCGTGGAATGCCCTACCTGCTACAGTAGTGAACTCGCCAACATTGAGGGCATTTAAAAGTTTATTGGATAAACATATGGATGATAATGGCATAGTGTAGGTTAGATGGCTTTTGTTTCGGTGCAACATCGTGGGCCGAAGGGCCTGTACTGCGCTGTATTGTTCTATGTTCTATGTTCTATCCCACCTCGGCACCTCTGTGCACCCCCTCATCATACCCCTATTCTCCTTAACCTTCTCCTCAGGGCCCCACATACCTCCTTGGCCAATCTGTGCCCCTCTACCCACCCCGCCGATGGCCCTGTTTAGGCCCGTTTATAACTTAGTGCTAACTCATGCCATTCCATGACCACCCCACATCCACCACCCTTATACCAACCATGCCATCTCACCCAGTGTACCATAGGCACACATCAGGAGCCATTCTGAGATTATTTAGTTAGTTTTGTTTTAAAAAAATATATTTAGAGTACCCAATCATTTTTTTTTCCAATGAAGGGTCAATTTAGCGTGACCAATCCACCTACACTGCGCATCTTTTTGGGTTGTGGGGGTGAGACGCACGCAGACACGGGGAGAATGTGCAAACTCCACGCGGACAGTGACCCGGGGCCGGGATCGAAACAGGGTCCTCCGCACCGTGCGGCAGCAGTGCTAACCACTGCGCCACCGTGCTGCCCCACCCTTCTGAGATTAATTTAAAAATATTCATAGAACCCATTTCTGCATTCCTAATAAATGGCCAGCTTTGCACATTCTCCCTGTGTCTGCGTGGGGTTCACCCGCACAACCCAAAGATATGCAAGGTAGGTGGATTGGACACGCTAAGTTGCCCCTTATTTGTAAAAATAATAATTGGGTATTCTAACTTTATAATAAAAATAAATAAATAAATGGCCATTGTGGGTAATCTGGAGACATTCTCTGGAAATTCGGACGGGAGTACCCACTTCACGGTTCCACGGGAACATGTACCACAGGGTAATGTTCTATCGACCTGGTGACACAACACATGACCAGTTAGAACACATGGTCATTGCGCTAACCCTCACGAGGACCACGGGGAAATCGCTGATTGATCTACCCTTGGGCTTCACGGAATACAAGTTCCCCGTGGCGAGTGGGTGGGCCACCCAGCTGGGGCTGGTTAGCGGGACCTTTAAATGTAGCCCCCATGGCCCAGACCGGCAGTTCCCAATAGTCGTGGGCTGGGCCGTTAGTTTGTGCGTCACAATAGCAACTTTATTTTCAGTTTAAAAATAAACCAGATTGACCTTCCATTCTACGCCCCCTGGAATTATTACATTGGCGACGAGGATCAAGAATGGATTTCTGAGCAGCCTTTTCAAAACCCCCTGACAACTCCGATAAGAAACAAAACAAAAGGAAAAACCCGGATATTCCGTTGTTTGGGAAACCCGAGCTTTATGATGTGGACGTGGAGGACAGGCCCCAGTATATCGAACGTATGGGCAGCACGGTAGCACAAGTGGATAGCACTGTGGCTTCACAGTGCCACTGTTTGTGTGGAGTCTGCACGTTCTCCCCATGTCTGCGTGGGTTTCCTCCGGGTGCTCTGGTTTCCTCCCACAGTCCAAAGACGTGCAGGTTAGGTGGACTGGCCATAATAAATTGCCCTTAGTGACCAAAAAGGTTAGAATGGGTTACGGGGATAGGGTGGAAGTGAGGGCTTAAGTGGGTCGGTGCAGACTCGATGGGCTGAATGGCCTCCTTCTGCACTGTATGTTCTATGTTCTTGTTCTATGTATGCGCTACATCTTCCACTCCAAGGCCACAGGAGGGGATGACAGACATAAAGTAATCCTTTTGACACACGCGGGGCCTGAGATTCAGCACTATTAAGAGTTTAACTTGTCCTGCAGCCCCTGAAATAAAACGTCAATGAGCTTGTGGATCTAGTAAAAAGCCGTTAATGAATCCAAAGCTGTCCGCTGTCCTCCAGCATTTCCGATTAAACGCGGCTAGGAGGACCCTTTAGGAACCCATGACAGAATGACTAGATCCAAAAAGCTGGCCAAATATTGTGAGTTTGGCCCATCCCTGACCGAGTTGCTAAGCGACCGGCTAGTGTGTGGGGTCAATTATGCCACGATACAAAAGGAATTGTTGGCAGAACCCTCACTGGACCTCAGAAGGGCTGTAGAATTGGCACTATCCTTGGCGAATGCAGAGAAGGCGGCCTAAGGTGGATGATGGGCAGTTGCGTCCTCAGGACTCTCATACAGAAAGACCAGCATTCTCAACAAAGGCTCCCACCTGCCTCACCCACCACCAACTCAACATTCAGCCAGGACATTCTGGCATCTCAATCGATGGCCGGATAACCCTGGAAATACCAGGGAAGCCTCCCTGGAGGACTGCATGTCATCTGCAAGGCTGCTGTACGTGTGGCCGAAGTACACGACCCAGGGAGTGCTGCGAGAACCAGAGGTACGCCTGCCGCCCAGGCCGCAAGCCAAAGCTACCTCAAGGCTGGGCCTTGCAGGTCTATCAATCCATAGAGGATTAAATGATGCAGCTAAACCGCATCACCACCCCTAAGGTTGCCCCAATAAAGGTGACACTCTTGGTCAACGGCCATTCCTTAGAGCTGCCATCTCCATCATTGGGGATCAATTGGCATCTCCGGGTGGACACCTTGCCCCTAGGCCTACGAGACACCAGGGGATTTTTAGCAGATGCATCTGGAACCTTGTCAGACACAGAAAGACGCTATTCTCAGTTCGAAAAGGAAGGATTGGTTGTTATTTTTTGCGTGAAGAAATTCCACCCATATATCTACAGCCGACATTTCACAATCAGAACAGATCATAAACTCTTTCGGGGCCTTTTCAAAGAGGATAAAGTGATCCCTTCCATTGCCTCGGCTTGGAACCAATGTCGGCCATTTTAGTTAGCGGCCTATGATTACACCTCTCAAGCACCGCCCACGAGCGTCCGTTGTCAACACGGATGCCCTGAGTCTCCTCCCGCTGCCCACGAGCTGGGCCCCTCTGCCAGCATTGGAGGAAGTCATCATGACCTTGAACCTCCTGGATACCTTGCCAGTATCCTCGAAGCAGATTCAAGCGTGGACCCAGGAGGACCCAACTCTGGTAAAATTGCTCCGTGTGATCCTCGGTGGCGGAATCCGAGGACACCCCACAGATGATATGAAGATCGTCCTCACTAAACGACAGGAGCTGAGTGCAGAGGATGGCACCTTCCCGTGGGGAGCCCGGGTAGTCGTCCCCCGCCCAGGTCGGCACCCAATCCTGACAGAGTTACACAAAGACCACCCCGGGGGATCCAGGATGGAAATTCTCGTATTCAGCTACATCTGGTGGCCGGGGCTCGATACAGACATCGGGAATCTGGTGAAGCCGTGCTCCTTGTGCCAAGAGAACGCACTTTTCGCCTCTTTGCACCATGGGAATAGCCAGGAAGAACATTGGAACGGGCACACATGGACTTCGCTGGCCTGTTCTTGGGATCGATGTTCCTTATTATGGTCGGCGCCCACGGAAAATGGTTAGAAGTACATCACACGCCCTCCACGACATCTCATGCATCAATAGACAAACTCCGGCAAAGTTCCTTTTTTAAAATTTAGAGTACCCAATTCATTTTTTTCCAATTAAGGGGCAATTTAGGTGGCCAATCTAACTACCCTGCACATCTTTGGGTTGTGTGGGTGAGACCCACGCAGATATGGGGAGAGTGTGCAAACTCCACACAGACAGTGACCCAGGGTCAGGATCGAACCCTTGGCGCCGTGAGGCAGCAGTGCAAGTCACTGCGCCACCGTGACACCCTACCGGCAATGTTTCTGTACCCACAGCATACCAGAGATACTTGTATCCGATAATGGTGCCCCCTTTACCAGTGGAGGATTTTGGGCATTCATGAAGTCAAAAGGCATTAAACACATCGGAACGACGCCGTCGCATCCATTGTCTAACGGCCTGACCGAATGGGCTGTTCAAACTTTCAAAACCGCAATGAATAAACAGCTTGCTCGTTCCCTGGGTACAAAATTGGCTGGGTTCCTCTTTGTTTATAGAACAAGGCCGCGCACGACAATGGAGGTCGCACCAGTGGAATTGTTAATGGGACGGTGACTGGGCTCCGGGCTCAGCTACTGTTTCCCACCTTGGAGAGGGGGGCGGGGTGCATTGCAACTACCTCCGGCAAGGGGAGTCAGTCTACGGATGACCGGCTGGAGCGAAGAAGGAAGAGAGGTGACTTGATAGAGGTGGACAAGGTGATGAGAGGCATGGATAGAGTGGATAGCCAGAGACTTTTCCCCAGGGTGGAAATGGCTGTCACGAAGGGACATAATTTTAAGGTGATTGGAGGAAGGTATAGGGAGATGTCAGAGGTAGGTTCTTTCCACAGAGAGTGGTGGGTGTGTGGAATGCACTGCCAGCAGAGGTGGTGGAGTCAGAGTCATTCGGGACATTTAAGCGACTCTTAGACAGGCACATGGACAGCAGTAAATTGAAGGGGTGTAGGTTAGGTTGATCTTAGATTAGGATAAATGGTCGGCACACCATCGTGGGCCGAAGGGCCTGTACAGTGCCGGACTGTTTTTTGTTCTCTGTTCCCCCCAATGATGAAATTCCGGAGTCCGGAGATTGATTCTCCGCTGGAGATCAGAGCCAAAGATGAGCCCCCATCTGTGGCGGAAGCGACAATCCCCAATCCGGCTCCACGTCCCCCAATCCGGCTCTACATCCCCCAGTCCGGCTCCACGTCCCCCAATCCGGCTCTACATCCCCCAGTCCGGCTCCACGTCCCCCAATCCGGCTCCACGTCCCCCAATCCGGCTCCACGACCCCCAATCCGGCTCCACGTCCCCCAATCCGGCTCCACATCCCCCAATCCGGCTGTACATCCCCCAATCCGGCTCCACGTCCCCCAGTCCGGCTCCACGTCCCCCAATCCGGCTCTACGTCCCCCAGTCCGGCTCTACATCCCCTAATCCGGCTCTACGTCCCCCAGTCCGGCTCCCCGTCCCCCCAATCTGGCTCCACGTCCCCATCCAGCTCCACGTCCCCTAATCCGGCTCCACGTCCCCCAGTCCGGCTTCACGTCCCCCAATCCAGCTCCACGTCCCCCAATCCGGCTCCACATCCCCCAATCCGGCTCCACGTCCCCCAATCCGGCTCCACCTGCCGTCAACCCGAGACCTTGTGCCGAGTGAAGTCAGAGGCCTCATCGCCACGGGAGTGAGGTCGGAGGAATGTGTTAAACTCATGAAGACCACTGGGGAAATCGGTGATAGTCCCAATGGTCCTGGGCTGGGCCGGCTGTTTTGAGTGAGTGCCGCGATAGCAGCAGCGTTATTTTCAGTTTAAAATAAACCAGTTTGCACTTCCACTCCGCGTCATTGACCTTTGAGTTACACTGTGCTAACAAACTTCACAAACTGGTATCAAATCCCTCAGGCCACGCCTCTAACAGCTTAAATAAAGCAGGAATTGTGAATCATCGAGAGGGAGACCAATAACACATGCTTTATTGAATAGATAGTTTTAAAGGAGGTGCAGATTTTTGACCCCTATTTAAAGATCAGCTTGGATAAAATGTAGAATATGAGTATTTCCTAAATCTTTGCAATTAGCTGCCACTCACTATTGCTCACTTTGGGATAAATTATATGTAGAATCAGAGAATGATAGCAGTGCAGAAAGGGACTCTACTTTTCCTGTGCTGGGTTAGAGTTCAAAGTCTATAAAGGCCTGATACAGGGAGAAAGAATGCCCGTGTGGCGGTGGCATAGTGGTTAATGCACAATCAATAACTCTCGAGACGAAGGGGAGTCATATCTAATCGGCTTTAATCAGCTAGAACTGTACCCAGCAGCGATGATACAGAAAGTGAAGGCTGCTGGGACGGCATCGGTTCTTATACCCCGCCTCTCAGGGCGGAGCTATGTATGTTAGCCAATGGTAGACTCCTAGGTCTAGCCAATGGTCATTCACCTCTCAGGTACTGCAATACCTGGTATTACCACATTGGTACTGTCACTGAGTTAGCAATCCAGAGACCCAGGGTAACGCTCGAGGGACCCGAGTTCGAATCTCACCACGGCAGATGGTGGAATGTGAATTCAATAAAAACGTGGAATTAAAAGTCTAACAGCGACCCGAAGAAGCCCACGTGGTTCCCCAGGGAAGGAGATCTGCCGTCCTTCCCGACATGTGACTCCAGCCCCACAGCAATGCTGCTGACGCTTAACCGACCCCTTCTAAAATGGTGTGGCAAGCCACTCATTTCAAGGGCGACTAGGGATGGGTAAAAAAAATGCCGGCCTTGCCAGTGACACCAACATCCCATGAAATAATTTGAAAAAAGGCCTTGTCCATATTACAATTCATTGTGTATTGCTGAGAACTGGTGACTCAGTCTTTGATCCAGTGTCGGGTCCACTATTGCAGGCCACATTTGCACTATAACTAGTTTTTCACTAACTAACTGACTAGTTAGTGACAATACTAGCTAGTAACAGCTATGGCTCAGTGGGCAACACTGGATAGATGATCGTGGATCCAGAGATTTCAGCGTATCCACCAAAACCAGGAAGAGGGACAGAGTGACAGAGGGATAGAGGAGTGACAAAGGTGATGGGCTCCCCAATTCTGCCCAATTAAACACCGTCATGCCACCCCCTCCGCTTCCTGCCTCCCAACCCTGCTTCGGGGGGTGGGGGGGGGGGGGGGGGGGGAGCACCTTTCATCCATGAAGTATCTTGGTGAACAAACAGCTATTCTACTCACAACGAGGTCCTGCATAAGAATTACCAACAAATCTGTTACCGTGACGGATAAATACCACTGGGAAATCTCATCCGCCCTTTGAATAGTGTCCTCAGTTCTCTAACAGCCCAGATGAATAGGCAAATGGGGCTTCAATTTAAAAGCTTATTTTATCCAGCAGTTTGTGCTCCCTCAGCACAGTATTGGAGTCTCGGCCTAGATTATGCACGGAAGCCTGGAGTGAGATTTGAATAACAAACTTCTGCTGCAGAGATGAGAGTTCTAACAACTGAGCCAAGTTAACAATCACGGGTTTTTGTGGGGAGAAGGAATGGAGACTATCAAAATGAGATTGCACTCCGTCTTCTGGGCCCAATAACTTCCATTCTCTCGAAACCGTTGGCCATTGCGAGAGTGCAACCAACGCCCAAGGGATGATTCAGTCTGTCTGCGCCCACCCTGAGGTGTCCTCACTAGTGCCTGAAGAACCTATCTAATACACCACTCAGGCCTAATCCTGATAACTTGACCGCAATCAGGGCTGGGTGACGGGGTGAGGCAGAGTGTAGGATGTTGGGATTGCTGGCTACGACGTCAAATATTATGTTCCCCCGATGGCCCTTGAGAGAGTCATGGGTATTCTGTACAACTGAGAGGCCACTTCAGAGGGCAGCTGAGAGGCAACCATGTTGGGGTTGAATTAGAGTTACATATTAGAAAGAAAAATCATTAATTGGGTTTTTAATCGTTACCACAGGACATCCCAAAGCACTTTATAGTTGGTATTTTTGAAATGGAATCATCATTGTAAGGTAGGAAACTCGGCGGCCAATTTGGGCAACAAATAGCGAAGTGTAATGGCCAGGTCCACTGTTTTTAGCGATCACGGAATCACAGAATTGTTCCGATGCAGAAGGAGGCTCTTTGGCCCACTGTGTTGTACTACCTCTCCAAACCAGCATCATGACTTAGTGTCCATTCCGCTGCCATTTCCTCCCGTATTCCGGCACATTGTTTTTATTCAAATAATCATTTAATGCCCTCTTGAAACTTAAAAAAAAAAAATTTAGAATACCCAATTCATTTTTCCAATTAAGGGGCAATATAGCGTGGTCAATCCACCTACGCTGCACATCTTTGGATTGTGGGGGCGAAATCCACGCAAACACGGGGAGAATGTACAAACTCCACACAGACAGTCCAGAGCCGGGCTCGAACCTGGGATCTCGGCGCCGTGAGGCAGCGGGGCTAACCCACTGCGCCACCGTGCTGCCCTTCTCTTGGAACTCTTGATTGAACTGGCCTCCACCACATTGCCAGACCCAACACTGCCATTCCACACCCCAAGCACTCGCCGCATGAAAAGCTTTTTCCTCACATCACATTTGCTACTTTTTCAAATCACTTTAAATTTGCGCCCTCGCGTTCTCGATCGTTTTACGAGCGGGAGCCGTTTCTCCCTGTCTGCTCTGTCCAGCCCCCTCATGATTTTGAATATCTCGATCAAACCTCCTCTCGGTCTTCTTCTCGCCGAGGAGAAGAGTCCCCACCTCTCCAATCTATCCTCATAACTGAAGTTTCTCATCCCTGGAACCATTCTTGTAAACCTCTCCTACACTCTCTCCAACACGTTCACATCCTTCCTATATTGTGGAGCCCAGAACTGTGCGTAATGGGTGGGAAGCCCCCCCCCCCTCCCCCCCATCAATCCTCCGTGGTGTGTTTTGTACAGGCTGTGGGATTTTCCGTTCCTGCCGCTATCAACGGGCTTTTCCATTGATCGCATCGTCTGCCTCCCAGGGTACCCACGGTGGGGTGGTCATCGCTGGCGGGACTGGACCATCCTACTGGCAGGAACAGCCAGAACATCCCGCCCATTGATACTCCAGCTGAGGTCCAACTCGTGTCTTGTGACGTTGGTTGAGGGATGAATACTGGCAAACTCAACGATGACTACTCCTGTGCTGTCTTTGAGATAACGCCAGGGGACATTGTACTTTCACCTGAGAAGGCAGAGGGCACCTTGGTTTTGTGTTTTTCCTCTGACTATGCGCTCTCGGTTCGACACTGAAGTGTCATCAGCATCAATTTTATGCTGAATGGCACTGGAGTGTGGTGTGAACGCGTAACTTTCGATACCAGAGGTAGGCGTGCAGCCAGAGTTGCGCCACTCCTAGGCTGACACCAGTACCAAAGTGCGTGAAGGTGGCGGCTTTCCTTTCCTGAAGGGGCAGCACAGGGGTTAGCACTACTGCCTCACAGTGCCAGGGACCCGGGTTCAATTCCGGACTCGGGTAACTGCCTGTGTGGAGTCTGCACGTTCTCCCCGTGTCTGCGTGGGTTTCGTCCGGGTGCTCCGGTTCCCTCCCACAGTCCAAAGATGCGCAGATTAGGTGGGGTTACGGGGATGTGGCGGAGGAGAGGGTAGGGTGCTCGTTCAGAGGGTCAGTGCGGACTCGATGGGCTGAATGGCCTCCTTCTGCACTGCAGGAATTTTATGGTTCTATGATATTAGTGAACGAACTGTGGTTTTCCTGCACTCACCACCCTGACTTGGAAATATTTTTTTTCATAAATTTAGAGTGCCCAATTCATTTTTCCAATTAAGGGGCAATTTAGCGTGCCCAAGCCACCTACCCTGCACAGCTTTTTTTGGGTTGTGGGGGTAAACCCACGGAAACACGGGGAGAATGTGCAAACTCCATGTCATGATATACACTCATCATGCACATAATGAGATACAGACAGGCAGTGACAGACACCCAGTACAGCCAATCAACACACAGGACAGTACACAACCAATCACCAGGCAGAACACGGGAGGGAGGTTTCCCACTATGAAACACACGAGGCTTCAGCACGCCACCTCTTTTCACTGGTGACAACTGTAGTGACAGTCAGGGTGTATATATCAGTTAGCACCTTCTACACGTGGCTCAGAGCTAGTCTGGTCTAGTTAGTTATAGTTAGCACACTTAGATTAGTAGAGTGTCAAACCCACAGAAAGCTGTGTGTACTGCTCCAGAAGTTCAATAAAACGTATTGAACTAACGTCTAAGTTTGGTGTCTACTTTCCAGTACAACTGCATCCAGTTGCAGTCCGTGTTACCCCAGGGTGAATAACACGACACTCCCCATGGACAGTGACCCAGAGTCGGGATCGAACCTGGGAACTCGGCGCCATGAGGCAACAGTGCTAACCACTGTGCCACCGCGCTGGCCCCTGACTTGGAAACATAACGGCCGTTCCCTCACTGTCGCTGGGTCAAAATCCTGGTACTCCCTTCCTAACAGCACAGTGGGTGTACCTACACCACATGGACTGCAGCGGTTCAAGAATCCATAAAATCCCTACAGTGCATAAGGAGGCCATAAAGCCCATCGGCCTGCACCGACCCTCCAAACGTGCACTCTACCTCGGCCCACACCCTCACTCTGACCCTTAACCCCGTGAGTTGATCATGGCCAATCCACCTTCCCTGCACATCATTTGTGTTGTGGGGGCGAAACCCACGCAGACACGGGGTAAATGTGCAAACTCCACATGGACAGTGACCCAGAGCCGGGATCGAACTTGGGTCCTCGGCGCCGTGAGGCAGCAGTGCTAACCACTGCACCATTCATGGAAATTCTCAAATGTTGTCCAATACACCCACCGCTCGTCACATGTGTTCAAAGATGTGCAGGTTAGGTGGGGTTACGGGGATAGGGCGGGGGAGTGGGCCTAGGTAGGGTGCTTTTTCAGAGGGTCGGTGTGGACTCGATGGGCTGAATGGCCTCATTCTCCACTGTAAGAATCCTAAGGTTCTATATGGAGGTTGAATCCCTTCACCGGGCTGCAAGACCTGCTTCCCAAATCTTTCTTTTAGAATTTACAGTGCAGAAGGAGGCCCATCGAGACTGCACTGGCCCTTGGAAAGAGCACGCTACCTTATCCCCACCTCACCCCCAATCTCCCCACCTCCCCCCCAACCTCCCCACCTCCCCCCCAACCTCCCCACCTCACCCCCAATCTCCCCACCTCCCCCCCAAACTCCCCACCTCCCCCCCAACCTCCCCACCTCCCCCCAACCTCCCCACCTCACCCCCAATCTCCCCACCTCCCCCCCAAACTCCCCACCCTCCCCCCCAACCTCCCCACCTCCCCCCCAACCTCCCCACCTCCCCCCAATCTCCCCACCTCACCCCCGATCTCCCCACCTCACCCCCGATCTCCCCACCTCCCACCCTATCTCCCCACCTCCCCCCCCAATCTCCCACCTCACCCCCGATCTCCCCACCTCACCCCCAATCTCCCCACCTCCCCCCGACCTCCCCACCTCCCCCCCAATCTCCCCACCTCCCCCCCAATCTCCCCACCTCCCACCTAATCTCTCCACCTTCCCCCCAATCTCCCCACCTCACCCCCGATCTCCCCACCTCACCCCCAATCTCCCCACCTCCCACCCAATCTCCCCACCTCCCCCCAATCTCCCCACCTCACCCCCGATCTCCCCACCTCACCCCAAATCTCCCCACCTCCCCCCAACCTCCCCACCTCCCCCCCAATCTCCCCACCTCACCCCCAATCTCCCCCCAATCTCTCCACCTCACCCCCAATCTCCCCACCTCACCCCCGATCTCCCCACCACACCCCCAGTCTCCCACCTCACCCCCAATCTCCCAACCTCCCCCCCAATCTCCCCATCTCCCCCCAACCTCCCCACCTCCCCCCAATCTCCCCACCTCACCCGCAATCTCCCCCCCAATCTCCCCACCTCACCCCCATCTCCCCACTTCACCCCCAATCTCCCCACCTCACCCCCAACTCCCCACCCACCCCAAACCCCCCACCCACCCAACTCCCCACCCACCCAAACCCCCACCTCACCCCCAATCTCCCCACCTCACCCCAATCTCACCACCTCACCCCCAACCCCCAACTCACCCCCAATCTCCCCCCCACCCCCCCCCACCCCACCCCCATCTCCCCCATCTCCCCACCTCACCCCCAATCTCCCCACCTCACCCCCAATCACCCACCTCCCCCCCCACCCCCCCCACCTCCCCACCCCCCCCCAATCTCCCCACCTCACCCCCAACCCCCACTCCCCCCTCCCCACCCCCCACCTCCCCCCAATCTCCCCACCACACCCCCAATCTCCCCACCACCCCCAATCACCCACCTCACCCCCAATCTCCCCACCTCACCCCCAATCTCCCCCCAATCTCCCCACCTCACCCCCAATCTCCCCCCCAATCTCCCCACCTCACCCCAATCTCCCCACCTCCCCTCCAATCTCCCCACATCCCCCCCAATCTCCCCACCTCCCACCCAATCTCCCCACCTCCCCCCCAATCTCCCCACCTCACCCCCGATCTCCCCACCTCACCCCCAATCTCCCCACCTCCCCCCCAACCTCCCACCTCCCCCCAATCTCCCTACCTCCCCCCCAATCTCCCCCCCAATCTATCCACCTCACCCCCAATCTCCCCACCTCACCCCCCAATCTCCCCATCTCACCCCCAATCTCCCCACCTCACCCCCGATCTCCCCCCCTCACCCCCAATCTCCCCACCTCCCCCGGTAAACCTCCCCACCTCCCCCAATCTCCCCACCTCACCCCCAATCTCCCCCCCAATCTCCCCACCTCACCCCAATCTCCCCACCTCACCCCCAATCTCCCCACCTCACCCCCAATCTCCCCACCTCACCCCAATCTCCCACCTTACCCCAATCTCCCACCTCACCCCCAATCTCCCCACCTCACCCCCAATCTCCCCACCTCACTCCCAATCTCCCCCCAAACTCCCCACCTCACCCCCAAGCTCCCACCTCACCCCCAATCTCCCCACCTCACCCCCAATCTCCCCACCTCACCCCCAATCTCCCCACCTCACCCAAATCTCCCCACCTCCCCCCAACCACCCCACCTCCCCCCCAATCTCCCCACCTCACCCCCAATCTCCCCACATCACCCCCAATCTCCCCACCTCACCCCCAATCTCCCCACCTCACCCCAATCTCCCCACCTCACCCCCAATCTCCCCACCTCACCCCCAATCTCCCCACCTCACCCCCAATCTCCCCACCTCCCCCCAATCTCCCCACCTCCCCCCCAATCTCCCCCACCTCCCATCTCCCCCCAATCTCCCACCTCACCCCCAATCTCCCCACCTCACCCCCGATCTCCCACCCCCCCCAATCTCCCCACCTTCACCCCCCACCTCCCCCCCATCCCCACTCCCCCACCTCCCCACCTCCCCCCAATCTCCCACCTCACCCCCAATCTCCCACCTCACCCCAATCTCCCACCTCACCCCCAATCTCCCCACCTCACCCCCAATCTCCCCACCTCACCCCCAATCTCCCCACCTCACCCCCAATCTCCCCACCTCACCCCCAATCTCCCCACCACCCCCAATCTCCCACCCACCCTCACCCCCAACCTCCCCACCTCACCCCCCAATCTCCCCACCTCACCCCCAATCTCCCCACCTCACCACCAATCTCCCCACCACACCCCCCAATCTCCCACCTCCCCCCAATCTCCCACCTCACCCCCAACTCCCCACCTCCCCCCCAACCTCCCCACACCTCCCCAACCTCCCCCCCCCAATCTCCCCACCTCACCCCCCCAATCTCCCCACCACACCCCAACCTCCCCCCAACACCCCCACCCCCCCACACCCCCACCCCACCCCCCCAATCTCCCAACCTCCCCCCCAATCTCCCCACCTCCCCCCCACCTCCCCACCTCCCCCCAATCTCCCCACCTCACCCCCCAATCTCTCCCCCAATCTCCCATCTCACCCCCAATCTCCCCACCTCACCCCCAATTTCCCCACCTCACCCCAATCTCCCCACCTCACCCCCAATCTCCCCACCTCACTCCAATCTCCCCACCTCACCCCAATCTCCCCACCTCACCCCCAATCTCCCCACCTCACACCAATCTCACCACCTCACCCCCAATCTCCCCACCTCACCCCAATCTCCCCACCTCACCCCCAATCTCCCCCAATCTCCCCACCTCACCCCCAATCTCCCCACCTCACCCCCAATCTCCCACCTCACCCCCAATCTCCCCACCTCCCCCCCAACCTCCCCACCTCCCCCCAATCTCCCCACCTCACCCCCAATCTCCCCACCTCCCCCCAACCTCCCCACCTCCCCCCCAATCTCCCCACCTCACCCCCAATCTCCCCACCACACCCCCAATCTCCCCACCTCACCCCAATCACCCCATCTCCCCCCCAACCTCCCACCTCCCCCCCAATCTCCCCACCTCACCCTCAATCTCCCCACCTCCCCCCAACCTCCCCACCTCCCCCCCAATCTCCCCACCTCACCCCAATCTCCCCACCACACCCCCAATCTCCCCACCTCACCCCCAATCTCCCCACCTCACCCCCAATCTCCCCACCACACCCCAATCTCCCCACCTCACCCCCAATCTCCCCACCTCACCCCCAATCTCCCCCCAATCTCCCCACCTCACCCCAATCTCCCACCTCCCCCCAATCTCCCACATCCCCCCCAATCTCCCCACCTCACCCCCGATCTCCCCACCTCACCCCCAATCTCCCCACTCCCCCCAACCTCCCACCTCCCCCAATCTCCCCACCTCCCCCCCAATCTCCCCCCAATCTATCCACCTCACCCCCAATCTCCCCACCTCACCCCAATCTCCCCATCTCACCCCCTATCTCCCCACCTCACCCCCGATCTCCCCACCTCACCCCCAATCTCCCCACCTCCCCCGGTAAACCTCCCCACCTCCCCAATCTCCCCACCTCACCCCCAATCTCCCCCCCAATCTCCCCACCTCACCCCCAATCTCCCCACCTCACCCCCAATCTCCCCACCTCACCCCCCAATCTCCTCACCTCACCCCCAATCGCCCCACCTCACCCCAATCTCCCCACCTCACCCCCAATCTCCCCACCTCACCCCCAATCTCCCCACCTCACTCCCAATCTCCCCCCCAATCTCCCCACCTCACCCCCAATCTCCCCACCTCACCCCCAATCTCCCCACCTCACCCCAATCTCCCCACCTCACCCCCAATCTCCCCACCTCACCCCCAATCTCCCCACCTCACCCAAATCTCCCCACCTGCCCCCCAACCTCCCCACCTCCACCCCAATCTCCCCACCTCACCCCAATCTCCCCCCCAATCTCTCCACCTCACCCCCAATCTCCCCACCTCACCCCGATCTCCCCACCACGCCCCCAGTCTCCCCACCTCACCCCCAATCTCCCAACCTCCCCCCCAATCTCCCCATCTCCCCCCACCTCCCCACCTCCCCCCAATCTCCCACCTCACCCCCAATCTCCCCCCCAATCTCCCCACCTCACCCCCAATCTCCCCACCTCACCCCCAATCTCCCCACCTCACCCCCAATCTCCCCACCTCACCCCCAATCTCCCCACCTCACTCCCAATCTCCCCACCTCACCCCAATCTCCCCACCTCACCCCCAATCTCCCCACCTCACCCCCAATCTCCCCACCTCACCCCCAATCTCCCCACCTCACCCCCAATCTCCCCCCAATCTCCCCACCTCACCCCCAATCTCCCCACCTCACCCCCAATCTCCCCACCTCACCCCCAATCTCCCCACCTCACCCCAATCTCCCCACCTCACCCCCAATCTCCCCACCTCACCCCCAATCTCCCCACCTCACCCCAATCTCCCCACCTCACCCCCAATCTCCCCACCTCACCCCCAATCTCCCCACCTCACTCCCAATCTCCCCCCCAATCTCCCCACCTCACCCCCAATCTTTCACCTCACCCCCAATCTCCCCACCTCACCCCCAATCTCCCCACCTCACCCCCAATCTCCCCACCTCACCCCAATCTCCCCACCTCACCCCCAATCTCCCCACCTCACCCCCAATCTCCCCACCTCACCCCCAATCTCCCCACCTCACCCAAATCTCCCCACCTCCCCCCAACCTCCCCACCTCTCCCCCAATCTCCCCACCTCACCCCAATCTCCCCCCCAATCTCTCCACCTCACCCCCAATCTCCCCACCTTACCCCCGATCTCCCCACCACACCCCCAGTCTCCCCACCTCACCCCCAATCTCCCAACCTCCCCCCCAATCTCCCCATCTCCCCCCACCTCCCCACCTCCCCCCAATCTCCCCACCTCACCCCCAATCTCCCCCCCAATCTCCCCACCTCACCCCCAATCTCCCCACCTCACCCCCAATCTCCCCACCTCACCCCCAATCTCCCCACCTCACCCCCAATCTCCCCACCTCACTCCCAGTCTCCCCACCTCACCCCAATCTCCCCACCTCACCCCCAATCTCCCCACCTCACCCCCAATCTCACCACCTCACCCCCAATCTCCCCACCTCACCCCCAATCTCCCCACCTCACCCCCAATCTCCCCCCAATCTCCCCACCTCACCCCCAATCTCCCCACCTCACCCCCAATCTCCCCACCTCACCCCCAATCTCCCCACCTCCCCCCCAACCTCCCCACCTCCCCCCCACCTCACCCCCAATCTCCCACCTCCCCCCAACCTCCCCACCTCCCCCCAATCTCCCACCTCACCCCCAATCTCCCCACCACACCCCAATCTCCCCACCTCACCCCCAATCTCCCCACCTCACCCCCAATCTCCCCCCAATCTCCCCACCTCACCCCCAATCTCCCCACCTCCCCCCCAATCTCCCCACATCCCCCCCAATCTCCCCACCTCCCACCCAATCTCCCCACCTCCCCCCCAATCTCCCCACCTCACCCCCGATCTCCCCACCTCACCCCCAATCTCCCCACCTCCCCCCCAACCTCCCACCTCCCCCCCAACCTCCCACCTCCCCCCAATCTCCCCACCTCCCCCCCAGTCTCCCCCCAATCTATCCACCTCACCCCCAATCTCCCCACCTCACCCCCAATCTCCCCATCTCACCCCCAATCTCCCCACCTCACCCCGATCTCCCCACCTCACCCCCAATCTCCCCACCTCCCCGTAAACCTCCCCACCTCCCCAATCTCCCCACTTCACCCCCAATCTCTCCCCCAATCTACCCACCTCACCCCCAATCTCCCCACCTCAACCCCAATCTCCCACCTCACCCCCAATCTCCCCACCTCACCCCCCATCTCCCCACCTCACCCCAATCTCCCCACCTCACCCCCAATCTCCCCACCTCACCCCCAATCTCCCCACCTCACTCCCAATCTCCCCCCCAATCTCCCCACCTCACCCCCAATCTCCCACCTCACCCCCAATCTCCCCACCTCACCCCCAATCTCCCCACCTCACCCCAATCTCCCCACCTCACCCCAATCTCCCCACCTCACCCCCAATCTCCCCACCTCACCCCCAATCTCCCCACCTCACCCCCAATCTCCCCACCTCACCCCCAATCTCCCCCCAATTTCCCCACCTCACTCCCAATCTCCCCACCTCACCCCCAATCTCCCCACCTCACCCCCAATCTCCCCACCTCACCCCCAATCTCCCCACCTCACCCCCAATCTCCCCACCACACCCCAATCTCCCCACCTCACCCCCAATCTCTCCACCTCACCCCCAATCTCTCCACCTCACCCCCAATCTCCCACCTCACCCCCAATCTCCCCACCTCACCCCCAATCTCCCCACCTCACCCCCAATCTCCCCACCTCACCCCAATCTCTCCACCTGACCCCCAATCTCTCCACCTGACCCTAAATCGCTCCCATTTCCCCCTAACCAATAACCACACCCTACCTTTTTTGGACACTAGGGGGCAATTTAGCCTGGACAATCCACCCAACCTACACATCATTGGACTGTGGTGGAAACCGGAGCACGAGGAGGAAACCCACGCAGACCCGAGGAGAACTTGCAGACTCCGCACAGATGGGAATCGAACCTGGAGCTATGAAGCAACAGTGCCCCCCAACCCCCCCCCCCCCCCCCCCCCCTCCCAACGGAAGGAAGTGAAATCATGCTAAAATATTTTACTTGCTACAGGACTGGTAGTGATTGATTGCTGAACTAAAAATATTCTTTGACAGAGCTGATGTCACAGTGCGCTGTTGCTCTGCATATTCCTTCGTGCCAGCCCGCCTCTGGGAGCTTGCAACGAGATTCACACCATCGTCTGCACGTGACTTATGTCATGTGACCACCCTGACCTCCACAGGTTGGGCGAGCATCGAGAACCATTGCCTGACATTGTGGTCCAATATCATGAGCAGTATATACCGCCATGCCTTGCCCAGATGCAGTGAGATCTGCCTCAGCAGAAACTTTGAGCTAATGGGCGGGATTATCATAGAATTATCATAGAATTTACAGTGCAGAAGGAGGCCATTCGGCCCATCGAGTCTGCACCAGCTCTTGGAAAGAGCACCCTACCCAAGGTCAACACCTCCACCCTATCCCCATAACCCAGTAACCCCACCCAACACTAAGGGCAATTTTGGACACTAAGGGCAATTTATCATGGCCAATCCACCTAACCGGCACATCTTTGGACTGTGGGAGGAAACCGGAGCACCCGGAGGAAACCCACGCACACACGGGGAGGACGTGCAGACTCCGCACAGACAGCGACCCAAGCCGGAATCGAACCTGGGACCCTGGAGCTGTGAAGCAATTGTGCTATCCACAATGCTACCGTGCTGCCCATTCTCCCCTACCCGGCGGGCGGGGGGTCCCGGCGCCGAGGAGTGGCGTGAACCACTCCGGCGTCGGGCCGCCCCAGTCCTCCGCACCTTCAGGGGCTAGGCCCGCCCCGGAGTGGTTTGCGCCCCGCCGGCCCGGGGGGAAAGGGGCTTGGAGCCACGCCAACCGGCGCCGAAGGGCCTCCACCAGCAGGCGCACGTTGGCGCATGCGCGGGAGCGCCACCGCGTGCTGGCGTCATCCCCGTGCATGCGCAGAGGGCTTCGTTCCCACACCGGCAATGGAGGACCGCTACATTGGGCATCGCTGGCAAGGGCAGCATTTGTTGCCCTTTCCTAATTGCCCTTGAACTGAATTGCCCATTTCAGGGGGCAGCTAGGAGTCAACCCCATTGCCCTGGGTCAGGAGTCTGGTGCCTGGCATTCTGACTCCTACAAAAGTCCCGCTGACATAAAAGTGGCGCCGCCATTATCTCCTCAGGGTAGACACGGGGAAGCTTTAATCCTGCCTTCCGATCACAAAGCTGGGCGGACGGCAGAGCGAATCGAAGTGACAGAGATCCCGCACTGTACCCCCGTGTTTTCCTTGCACTTACTGATCCCATAAGAGTTCGACGGGGCAGGACCCGGTTTGCACAGGTTCCTGGGACATTCTTTGTCAGTGGGTTGGTGGCAGTCTGCTTCTGAAGGTGGGGGAACAGGCATTTCTGGGTGTGTACAGCACAGGATGGATACAGAGTAAAGCCCCCTCTACACTGTCCCCATCAAACACTCCCAGGACAGGTACAGCACGGGGTTAGATACAGAGTAAAGCTCCCTCTACACTGTCCCCATCAAACACTCCCAGGACAGGTACAGCACGGGGTTAGATACAGAGTAAAGCTCCCTCTACACTGTCCCCATCAAACAATCCCAGGACAGATACAGCACGGGGTTAGAGACAGAGTAAAGCTCCCTCCACACTGTTCCCATCAAACATTCCCAGGACAGGTACAGCATGGGGTTAGATACAGAGTAAAGCTCCCTCTACACTGTCCACATCAAACACGCCCAGGACAGGTACAGCACAGGATGGATACAGAGTAAAGCTCCCTCTACACTGTCCCCATCAAACATTCCCAGGACAGGTAGAGCACGGGGTTAGATACAGAGTAAAGCTCCCTCTACACTGTCCCCATCAAACATTCCCAGGACAGGTACAGCACGGGGTTAGATACAGAGTAAAGCTCCCTCTACACTGTCCCCATCAAACACTCCCGGACAGGTACAGCACGGGTTAGATACAGAGTAAAGCTCCCTCTACACTGCCCCATCAAACACTCCCAGGACAGGTACAGCACGGGGTTAGATACAGAGTAAAGCTCCCTCTACACTGTCCCCATCAAACAATCCCAGGACAGATACAGCACGGGGCTAGATACAGAGTAAAGCTCCCTCCACACTGTCCCCATCAAACATTCCCAGGACAGGTACAGCACGGGGTTAGATACAGAGTAAAGCTCCCTCTACACTGTCCCCATCAAACACTCCCAGGACAGGTACAGCACGGGGTTAGATACAGAGTAAAGCTCCCTCCACACTGTCCCCATCAAACACTCCCAGGACAGGTACAGCACGGGGTTAGATACAGGGTATAGCTCCCTCTACACTGTTCCCATCAAACACTCCCAGGACAGGTACAGCACGGGGTTAGATACAGACTAAAGCTCCCTCTACGCTGTCCCCATCAAACACTCCCAGGACAGGTACAGCACGGGGTTAGATACAGACTAAAGCTCCCTCTACCCTGTCCCCATCAAACACTCCCAGGACAGGTACAGCACGGGGTTAGATACAGACTAAAGCTCCCTCAACACTGTCCCCATCAAACACTCCCAGGACAGGTACAGCACGGGGTTAGATACAGAGTAAAGCTCCCTCTACACTGTCCCCATCAAACACTCCCAGGACAGGTACAGCACGGGATGAGATACAGAGTAAAGCTCCCTCTACACTGTCCCCATCAAACACTCCCAGGACAGGTACAGCACGGGGTTAGATACAGGGTAAAGCTCCCTCTACACTGTCCCCATCAAACACTTCGAGGACAGGTACAGCACGGGGTGAGATACAGACTAAAGCTCCCTCTACACTGTCCCCATCAAACACTCCCAGGACAGGTACAGCACGGGATGAGATACAGAGTAAAGCTCCCTCTACACTGTCCCCATCAAACACTCCCAGGACAGGTACAGCACGGGGTTAGATACAGAGTAAAGCTCCCTCTACACTGTCCCAATCAAACACTCCCAGGACAGGTACAGCACGGGGTTAGATACAGAGTAAAGCTCCCTCGACACTGTCCCCATCAAACACTCACAGGACAGGTCAAAAACCGGTTGAATATAAAGTTCCCTCTATACTGTCTCCATCAGCCACTGAACTCAGTCGACACTGAACATGGCATTGACCCAGAGAGGTTAACGTAAGATTAAATTTCAACGAATATATCAGTCGGATGATGGCAGACTGGAGAACCAATGGATGTATAATGTGCTAATAAGGTGAAGCATAAACCGCGCAGCGTGTTAGTCTCAGTTGTCCTCCTGTGTGAATGAGTAGAGGCTTGCGGTCTATCTCTCTGCGAAGGAGGTGGAAGTTTGGAGGGGAACGTACTGTTCCCATGTGCCAGATGCCTTGTCTCTCTCGGTGGTAGAGGTCACGGTTTTGGAAGCTGCTGTCGAAGGAGCTTTGGTGAGTTGCTGCAGTGAATCCTGTAGATGGTGCACACGGCTGGCACTGTGCGTGGGCGATGCAGGGAGTGAATGCTGTAGTTGGCGGATGGAGTATTAACTCAGCAAAAGTTGACACTGGCCCACGTGAGGGCAGATGACTAGAGGCTTGGTCAAAGAGATTGGTTTTAAGGAGCGTCTTTTAAAAGAGGAAAGAGAGGTGGAGAGATTTAAAAAAAGGGAATTTCTGGAAGTAGGGTCTTGGCTGCTGAAGATACAGCCACCAAGGGGCAGTAGTGAAAATCAGAGGTGCGCACGGGGCCAGAGTTGGAGGACTGAGTAAATGAACCCTTATGGAAAGAGGGTGCATGGCGTAGTGGACATCCGCTAATAGCAGGGATGGGCAACCTTCCTGGGCTTGGTGCCACCTTTGCACTCGTGACGTGCCGAGATTCCTGGCCAGGATCAGGGAAGCAGCAGACAGGGATTTTGGGACCACGCTCATTCCACAGGGCAACACATTGCTGAAGCCCTTTAAACACATCCAGACATTCCCTTTCTGAGATGGATTCGAAAAAAGAGTTTGCATTACGTGGCAGGGGTGAGGTGCGCTGTAGACCTTGTTGCGGTATTGTCCATTGATAACATTTAGCAGAAGGATTGTATAGCAGTGAGTCAGCAGCAGCCCAGGGATGTGGAAACTAAGTAATAAAGGACTTATAGACACAAAGGTGCAGCTTGGAATGTGAATATGAATCTATTCTGCCAATCCATCGCTGTTAATATATTCATTAGGAATGGACAATACACATTCTGTGCTGAGAAATCACAAGTCAGCCTGATCGGAAAGTTGCTGCCAGCCCAGTCCAATTATACACATTCGGCCTTTATTTCTGTCACTGTTGGAGTCAATGCCCTGTTCTCATTTCTGTCAGAAGTGGTAGCGCAGTGGGTTAGCACAGTGGCCTCACGGCACCGAGGTCCCAGGTTCGATCCCGGCTCTGGGTCACTGTCCGTGGGGAGTTTGCACATTCTCCCCGTGTTTGCGTGGGTTTCGCCCCCACAACCCAAAAGATGTGCAGGCCAGGTGGATTGGCCACGCTAAATTGGCCTTTAATTGGAAAAAAACCCACTCCCAGGACAGGTACAGCACGGGGTTAGATACAGAGTAAAGGTTCACTGTCCTGTCAATGTATCTCAGCCCCCGTTTCAGAAGCCATGTTGTGTTACAGTGGTCCTGTGACGAATGGGGAGTAAGTCTGGGCATAAGTCTTTTTTTTTTTTAAACTGACCGCTCGCCAGAACTGACCGTTCTGCTGCATCAGTGAGCGTTTCAAACGGTAACATACAAACTCAGGGCAAAAGCGACGGGTTTGACACGGGATCAAATCCCACCACGGCAGCTGAATTGGGATTCAAATTCAATTAACAAAATCTGGAATTGAAAGCTAGTCTTCGGAATGGTGACCGTGAAAATATCACGGATTACTGTTAACACCCGTCTGGTTCACTGATGTCCTTTAGGAAGGAAATCTGCCATCCTTGCCCGGTCTGGCCTACATGTGACTCCAGGCCCATAGCAATGCGGTTGACCCTTAATTGCCCCGTGAAATGGCCCAGCAGCAAACTCAATTCAAGAACAATTAGGGATGGGCAACAAATGCCGAGCCAGTCAGCCTCGCCCGCATCCCGTGACAGAATTTTAATAAGTTATTTCCAATACTGTTGCCAGCTAGAGGAACAGTTTATCAGAGGGTTTGGGTGTTATTGTCATGGGAACAACTGTGTGTGGACCACATCACACTAGTTAGCATGTATTTCAGACCATTGATTTTGGTAATTGTACTCTTCAGGCATGTCCAACGTTCATCCCCTAGTCCTGCCTGAGGTAACTCGCTATTGAAGGTGGTTTAAAGTTTTTTTTCTGGACATCCCCCAACACTCTAACATACCGATTACGGGGTCCTCCAGCTCCCCCTCAGCCCGCTTCAGAAGACTCCTCGGCCCACTCCCCAGCAAAGGCAAGCTGGCAACTCCGGCACTGCCCCTGCCAGGGTGGCACTGCCAGGGTGCCTGGGGGGGGGCGGTGCTGAGGTGCCAGGCTGGTGGTGCCAAAGTGACCGGGTGGCATCGTGGAGTGCCGGGGTACCACCGAGAGCCCGATCACCTTGGGGGGGGGGGCTCCGATTGCCTCAGACCCCCGACAAGCGCCGTTACGCCTGGGCCACGCTCGTGGAAACCAGTGCTAAACAGCGTTACGGCGCGGACTCCGAGGCCGAAGGTGGCGGAGAGGTAATGAAGCTGCCATTTTACCGCAGTCTTGAATTCCCCCCAACTCAGCTGACCCCTTTGGAAGCAAAGATGCGTGTGAGCTCATTGTTGACTTGTCAATTCCCCTTGAACCACTTCACACCGTGCCTGCCCCATTCTGTCAGCCCTGACATGCTGAGCACAGTCCTGAAGGAAGGGGAGGTGGGAAGAGGTCTCCTCTTGTTGGCTCCCGCACATTGTCTTCGTATCAGCTAAGTTTTTCTCCCCATCCTCTCACTTGATTTTCTGGAGCGTTGAACAAAACGTGTTCTAAACCCTGAAAACTCTGCTACAGCCATGATAAAAATGTGCCTGGTTCTGTTAAAATAACACAGCGTGGAGGAGAGTGCTGTAACACATTAGGAAACACAGGCCTCTCTTTAATGAGCAATATGCTTCCCTATGATTACATCAATGCAGAGAAACAGCACAGTTAGATCAGCGGGGGAGCGGCCCATGTATTAAAATCTCCAGTTGCATCATTGTTTTACTTTCAGGTCCTGTCCCCTCCCCTCACCCTCCGGAACTAAATCCGATTCTTTTAACGATCGGTGTGGCTTATCCGTAGATGGTGCAACTCTGCCCCCTACAGCTAGCCAACAGTCACTGCCATTGGAATCTGCAATAGGACGAAGCAGCTGTAATCAATCTCCAGAGAGCTGAAACCTTCTGCAGACGGTGTAACCAGGCCTCCCCCGCCTCTGTCCAGCATCCCCTCTGCTGAAGCCGGGGGCGGGGGTCCTACTGGGACATGGCTCCACTGATTCCTGCAGCCTCTTACCTGCTGGCGGACGACCCAGCGGAGGCCAAGGCCTGCTTCCCTCGACACTGGCAAGTCATGCTGCATGCAGTTGTATAGAACCTTGGTAAGGCCGCACTTCGAATATCGCGCACAATTCTGGCCGCCACACTGCCAGAAGGATGTGGAGGCTTTGGGGAGGGTGGAGAGGAGCTTTACCAGGATGTTGCCTGGTCTGGAGGGTGTTAGCTATGCGGAGAGGCTGAATAGGCTCGGACTGTTTTCATTAGAACGATGGAGGTTGAGGGGCAACCTGATCGAGGTCTACAAGATTATGAGGGGCATGGACAGTGGGCGGCATGTGGCGCAGTGGTTAGCACTGGGATGACGGCGCTGAGGACCCGGGTTAGAATCCCGGCCCTGGGTCACTGTCCGTGTGGAGTTTGCACATTCTCCCCGCGTCTGCGTGGGTTTCGCCCCCACAACCCAAAGATGTGCAGGTTGGGTGGATTAGCCACGCTAAATTGCCCCTTAATTTGGGAAAAAATAATAATAATTGGGTACTCTAAATTGATAGGAAAAAAAAATGAGGGGCATGGATAGAGTGGATGGGCAGGCACTGTTTCCCAGGGTGGAGGGGTCAGTCACCAGGGGGCTCAGGTTTAAGGTCCGTGGGGTAAAGTTTAGAGGAGATGTGCGAGGAATGTTTTTTACGCAGAGGGTGGTGAGTGCCTGGAACGCGTTGCCAGGGGAGGTTGTGGAAGCAGATACATTAACGGCGTTCAAAAGGCATCTTGACAAAAACATGGATAGGATGGGTATAGAGGGATACGGCACAAGGAAGGGCTGAGGGCTTTGGCCAAGCTTGGTTTCATGACCGGTACAGGCTCATTTCCCCTTGCATGGCTTGGGTTCCCAGCAGCTGAAGAGGAAGCTTGCTAACTCGGCGGTTTCACATTTTGGTGATGGCTCTACTAGTGGAAAATCTCCGTCTGCGTTTGGGGTCGCCAACCCTCCAGCATTGGCCTGGAGTCTCCAGGAACTGACAGTCAGTCTCCAGGACACTGCGGTGTGTGCGGCCCGGGAGACGTTAAAAGAGGTTGGTTTTTTTGTCATTTTCTTTTAACATGTCTCTTTGTCAGGTATGAAAATATTGAAAATGGTAGGGGGGGGTTGGACTATTTGACTGACATCCAATCGGGTGATGCGTCTTCTTGCTTTCCGATTGGCCTCGGAAGGCCGTGTGTCACAAGGATGGACGAGTCGGCCAACCAATGGCTGGAGGGTGGCGGGCAAGTCATGTGATCAAATCTCCAGGAATTACATTTACTCACGGTTGGCAACAGTCAGTATAGACACTTTGAGTATCATTTAAGTGTCCAAAACCATTCTGCCTTCTTAAATCAGGGGTCAAAAATGCCAGTGCTCTTAAAAAAAACAAAGGTCAAAGAGGAATACGTCAATTTGCGAGTAAGTCAACAAGCTGTTTAAATGCCTGGCCTCACTGGCATATGGGACTTCATAGACCTATCCCTTGACTGTCCTACAGTAAAAAGCTCAATTAACACGTATCAGGGCAGCTCTATGTGTATTATAGAATCATAGAATCTCTACAGTGCAGAAGGAGGCCATTTGACCCATCTTGAAAGCTCACTGCCCATGTCCACTCCCCCAACCTATCCCCGTAACCCCATAGCCTAACCTACACATCCCTGAACACTAAGGGGCAATTTAGCCTGGTCAACCCACCTAACCTGCACATCTTTGGGCTGTTGGAGGAAACCGGAGCACCCGGAGGAAACTCACGCACACACGGGGAGAACGTGCAGAATCGAACCCGGGTCCCTGCCGCTGTGAGACAGCAGTGCTAACCACTGTGCCAACATGCTGGCAGCTGGGGAATATTGAACGGGGAACCTAGGAGTTCCTAGGGGGAGGCAACATGGTGAGGAAAAGGTAGGGGATATTGCACTGTTCGTTCATGAGTGTAGACAATTGATTCAACCGCATAGAGGAGAGAGCTGTGCCCGCTCCTGCCCACACACACACACACACACACACAGGGAGGGTCACTAGGCAGGAATCAGAACGTACGACTCTGGCTAATACAAACCCTGGCATCATGCCAACTATCTGCCCCTGGCTGCCCTGGGATGGTGCGTGAAACGATGGATTGAAAGTGGGGGAGACAAAGATGTGTGGGTGGGTAGAGACCGTTTAAACGTCAAGCAAAGAAGAAAATACAGATGCTGGGACTCTGAAAACGTTGGAGATCGGTGGAGCGAATCGACGAATCAATCTTTCGGCTGCGAATGGCGAAAGGTCTCTGAACGTCACTCCGGAGTAGCCTCACGTTGTTCACACGTCGGCGAGTTAGTCACTTCAGGGATGTATACGCTGAAGACAGTTCATGATGAGCGAAGCAGCAATCTGCTCCGTGGACCCTGTAAACCACGCTCCCCCCCCCCCCCCCCTCCAACCCCCCTCCAACCCCCACTGTCCCCCCCCACTGATCAAGGGTTGTTTCACTTCGGAATCCAGGCCTTACAGGTAGATCCTGCGCAGGTCACCTGGGGACGTGACGGTGTTACACTGTGGACACAGCTTCTTTGACCCCTATAATGAACAGAGAACAGAGGAAGTTACGGGTTTTACATACTTTTTCTCTTGGTCTACTTTCTCCGAATGCTATCAGTTACAAAGGCACACGGTCGACTTCTTAACTCAGCACAAGGGAAGACAACCCTAGAGGAACATCCTGTAACACCAACAATATATATTTATAGAGCACCTTTACTGTAATGGGGGTACGTTTAGCTCAGTTGGCTGGACGGCTGGTTCGTGATGCAGAGCAAGGCCAACAGCGCAGGTTCAATTCCTGCACTGGCTGAGGTTATTCGTGAAGGCCCTGCCCTCCGAACTTTGCCCCTTGCCTGAGGTGTGCTGACCCTCAGGTTAAGCCACCACCAGTCAGCTCTCCCCCTCAAATGGGTAAGTAACCTGTGGTCATCTGGGACTGTGGCGACTTTACTGTGGCGACCGGAATGAAAGATGATTATAAATGAAAGTTTTACACCAAGCCATGCAAGGGGTCAAATGACCAAAAGGGAGGTGGTGGCAAAGTGGTATTGTCGCTGGACTTGTAATCCAGAGACCCAGAATAATGATCTGGGGACCTAGGTTCGAATCCCACCACGGCAGGTGATGGAACTTAAACTCAATGAAATATCTGGAATTAAAAAGTCTAATGATGACCATGAAACCATTGCCGATTGTCATAAAAACCCACCTGGTTCACGAATGTCCTTTAGGGAAGGAAATCTGCCGTCCTTAGCCGGTCCTGGCCTACATGTGGCTCCAGACCCCACAGCAATGTGGTTGACTCTTAACTGCCCCCTAGAGGGCAATTAGGGATGGGCAACACAGCCTGCAACGCCCAGGTTCAATGAATTAATAAAAAGCTCAATCAAAGGGGTAGGTTGTAAGGAGTCTAAAAGGACGAAAGCGGGGCAGAGATTGGAGAGGTTATGGGGAGGGTATTCCAGAGCTTGGGAGCCAAGCAACTGACAGGACAACCACCAGAATGATTAAACCAGATATCCCGGAGGAGTGTGAGGCTGGAGGAGATTGTAGAGACAGGGGGAGCTGTGGCCACACAGGTTTTTGAAAACACGGGAAAGTATTTTAAAATAAAGTATGTTTGGGGAAAGAGATGATGTGGAGATGCCGGCGTTGGACTGGGGTGAGCACAGTATGAAGTCTTACAACACCAGGTTAAAGGCCAACAGGTTTGTTTCGATGTCACTAGCTTTCGGAGCGCTGCTCCTTCCTCAGGTGAATGAAGAGGTCTGTTCCAGAAACACATATATAGACAGATTCAAAGATGCCAGGCAATGCTTGGAATGCGAGCATTAGCAGGTGATTAAATCTTTACAGATCCAGAGATGGGGTAACCCCAGGTTAAAGAGGTGTGAATTGTCTCAACCCTAAACACATTAAAGAAGCCATCCCCTATGGACAAGCGCTCCGTATACACAGGATCTGCTCAGACGAGGAGGAGCGTAACAGACATCTACAGACGTTGAAAGATGCCCTCGTACGAACGGGATATGGCACTCGACTCATCGATCGACAGTTCCAACGCGCCACAGCAAAAAACCACACCGACCTCCTCAGAAGACAAACATGGGACACAACCGACAGAATACCCTTCGTCATCCAGTACTTCCCCGGAGCGGAGAAACTACGTCATCTTCTTCACAGCCTTCAACACGTCATTGATGACGATGAACATCTTGCCAAGGTCATTCCCACACCCCCACTACTTGCCTTCAAACAACCGCGCAACCTCAAACGAACCATTGTTTGCAGCAAACTACCCAGTCTTCAGAACAATGACCTCGACACCACACAACCCTGTCATGGCAATCTCTGCAAGACGTGCCAGATCATCGACATGGATACCACTATTACACGTGAGAACACCACCCACCAGGTACGCGGTACATACTCGTGCGACTCGGCCAACGTTGTCTACCTCATACGCTGCAGGAAAGGATGTCCCGAAGCGTGGTACATTGGCGAGACCCGCTGCGACAACGAATGAACGGACATCGCGCAACAATCACCAGGCAGGAATGTTCCCTTCCAGTCGGGGAACACTTCAGCAGTCAAGGGCATTCAGCCTCTGATCTCCGGGTAAGCGTTCTCCAAGGCGGCCTTCAGGACCCGCGACAACGCAGAATCGCCGAGCAGAAACTTATAGCCAAGTTCCGCACACATGAGTGCGGCCTCAACCGGGACCTGGGATGCATGTCACATTACATTCATCCCCCACCATCTGGCCTGCAAAATCCTACCAACTGTCCTGGCTTGAGACAATTCACACCTCTTTAACCTGGGGTTACCCCATCTCTGGATCTGTAAAGATTTAATCACCTGCTAATGCTCGCATTCCTAGCATTGTTTGGCATCTTTGAATTTGTCTATATATGTGTTTCTGGAACACTCTTCATTCACCTGAGGAAGGAGCAGCGCTCCGAAAGCTAGTGACATCGAAACAAACCTGTTGGACTTTAACCTGGTGTTGTAAGACTTCGTACTGGGGAAAGAGAGACCAGCCTTATGGTTAATGAGAAGATTCGTTCTGGAGAAACTAATTTTGATATGGATGAGGTAAGCAAGTTTGCTGACGACACAAAACTTGGGTGGGAACGTGAGTAGCGAGGAGGATGTTAAGAGGCTTCAGGGCGTGTTGAAGTGAGTGGGCAAACACATGGCAGATGCAGTATAAATGGATAGGTTATCCACTTTGGTAAGAAAAAGAGAATGGCGGAGTATTATTGAAATGGTGATAGATTGGGAAAAGGTGTCCTTGTACACCAGCCACTGAAAGCAAGCGCGGAGGTACAGCAGGCAGTTAGGAAGGCAAATGGTGTGTTGGCCTTCATTGCGAGAGGGTTTGAGTACAGGAGCAGGGATGTGCTGCAACTGTACAAGGCCTCAGTGAGACCACACCTGGTGTATTGTGTTCAGTTTGGGTCGCTTCATCTAAAAAAGGACACACTTTCCATAGAGGGAGCGCAGCGAATGTTCACCAGATAGATTCCTGGGGGACTGTCACATGAGGAGAGATTGGGTCAAGTGAGGCCTGTATTCACTGGAGTTTAGAAGAATGAGAGGGGATCTCTCACAGGATGCAGTGAGGCTGTTTCCCCTGGCCAGGGGGAGGGCGTCTAGAACAAGGGGGTCACAGTCCCAGGATACGGGTGGACCATTTAGGACTGAGATGAGGAGAAATGTCTTCCCTTAGAGAGCAGTGAACCTGTGGAATTTTCCACCACAGAAAACCGTGGAGGCCCAAGTCACTGAATATATTTAAGAGGGAAACAGATTTCTAAACTCTAAAAGCATCAAGTTGTATGAAGAGAGAGCGCGAGAGTGTGGTGTTGAGATAGAGGATCAAACATGATCATATTGAATGGTGGAGCAGGCTTAAGATCTCCTCCTGATCCTATGCTTTGTGTTTCTAAGGGAAGATCAGCTGTAGGGGATGGCGATGGGACAACCAGGCCTATAATAAGCCAAGGGGAGACTAACCCTGGACGTAAGCGAGACCAGCCCTAAGGGTTGGGTTTTTCAGTGCCCACCACGCAGAATGCCACTCCTGCTCACAGGACCCAGGGCAGGGAGCCCGGGCGAAGTTCCCAACCCTTACATTGTTCAGGATGTTTATTACACAAACACTTCACCATAAGGATGTAAGAAGCCTGTTCATGCAAGAGGAGTGAACGACCGACCGGTACCCATCATATTGCCCAGGGACGTAGACGCAAATTCCCGCGAGAGGCCAACAACAAGAATCTTGCCGGTGAGATCAGGCAATTGTGTCCCCACCCCACCATGCAACCCCCTCTCCACGGCTATTAACACAATAAGGTTCCTGCCCAGGAACATCATTTAAATACATTTTCACCTCAGTGCCACAGCAGTGCACCTTGCCAAGGGGCAGTTCCAGGGCTATTCCTCCCGGGAGGTCCCTGTATGAGTGGGGGTGGCGGGTTCCCCTGTGTGTGTGTGGTGGAGGTTCCCCACGTGTGTCTGGGGGAGGAGGAGGGCGGGGAGGTTCAGTGTGTGAGTGTGTAGTGGGGGTTCCCCGTGAGTGGGGGTTTCCCCCCGTTTGTGGGGGGAGTTCCCCATGATTGGGGGGGGGGTTCCCCGTGTGTGTTTGGGGGGTTCCCCGTGTTGGTGTGTGGAGGGGGATGTTCCCCATATGTGTGGGGTGGGTTCCCCGTGAGTGGGGGGAGGGGTTCCCATGTGTGTGTGTGAGGGGGGGAGGGGTTCCCTGTGTGTGTGAGGGGGGAGGGGAGTTCCCCGTGAGTGGGGGGGGGGGTTTCCCATGTGTGTGTGTGAGGGGGAGGGGTTCCCTGTGTGTGTGAGGGGGGAGGGGGGTTCCCCGTGAGTGGGGGGGGGGGTTTCCCATGTGTGTGTGTGTGAGGGGGGAGGGGTTCCCTGTGTGTGTGAGGGGGGAGGGGGGTTCCCCGTGAGTGGGGGGGGGGTTTCCCATGTGTGTGTGTGAGGGGGGAGGGGTTCCCTGTGTGTGAGGGGGGAGGGGGGTTCCCCGTGTGTGTGAGGGAGGTTCCCCGTGCGTGGTAGGGGTTCCCCGTGCGTGGTAGGGGGTTCCCTGTGTGTGTGTGGGAGTGGTGTTAACCTGACCACGGGGTGATCTGTGTTTTTGGAGATTGGGGAGCCCTGGGAAGCCGATGTTTTTTAAAATTGTTTTTTCAAATAAATTTTGAGTACCCAATTATTTCTTTTTCCAATTAAGGGGCAATTTAGCGTGGTCAATCCACCTACCCTGCACACCTTTGGGTTGTGGGGGTGAGACCCAGGCACAGGAAGCCGATGTTGTCAACAGGCCAGGCAACCTGGGACACATCTCCAGCACTTTATTTGTCAAAGAGCGCACACCTTTCTTGCCCGAGTCTGCGCTTAACTAGAAAACCGGAACAATCCGCCCATTGTCCGAACGTTGTCCGTGCTGAGTTAGCTATTCTCAGCTGAGTAACAGATTGAGTCCAGGCAGGAGAGTGTCCAGAGTTGGGAAGTGTAAAATCACCCACTGTTTGTCCGGAATATTCCAGCCCCAGTGTAGCTGAGACGCCCCCTGCAGGCGAAGCCAAAGGTCCATTCATTTTCGGCAGGACCGGAAGATCCTTGTGATGTGTTCGTGACCTCTGATCTTCGACCTGTGCCCAGACTCGTATGTGGGATTGATTGTGACACCGTCCGCATTCTGCTGACCAGGCCGATATTATCAAAAACATTGCGATAGGTTAATTCTCTCAGCTGTTGATGTGCGAATGAAAGTCTTCACTGAGGGACAGATATTTCACAGCTGGGGGGGTTAAAAAGCTTGTGACGTTTGTTTTGCATGACCTTACCAGTGCCCGAAGCCAGCATTCCTCACAGTGAATGTGCCAACAATGGATTGATGCCAAAGGCACTGAATACGATCCCTATAGACAATGAGGGAGAGAGAGAGTTAGACATGGACAGGACTTGCGGTGGCCATTGAATGAGTGACCGCACACAAGGCAGCTCCTGATTGAAGACGTTGGTGTTCGCCCCTTTTACCCGAACTTTGGGGAATTTCAGCGGAAAGATTGTGTGGAGAGTGGAGGGGGATTAGTTCTTCCCCGGATGGGCATGTCTGCGGGTTACCGAACTCAACAGAAGACACATGGTGTTGTCTAACTAACCAGTCTGCTCTAAGCCACGTGGTGGGTGTGATGCTTCTGATCTGCCCCTGTCCTACTCTCTAAGTGTCGCCTGTGGAAAGAGACAGAGCATGTGTGCCCTGTCCTTATATATGGGTTGTGTAATGCCCCCTTGTGGTAGTGTCACCTCTGGGTGTCTTGACTGCTCATTGGTTGTGTCCTATTCTAAGTGTTCATTAGCTGTATGTCTGCATGTCATGACATCTCCGGTGCTCCCTCTAGTGTTTACTTAGTTGTAGTGTATCTACAGTAACCCCTTGTATATTTACAGTGATGCATATCACCACAAGTGGGAGCCCCCTGGCTAAGGAGTTGGAGGAATCTCGGGTCGCAGTATCAATTGCAAAAATGGCAGAGGGGGAGGGTCACCGTCAACTGGGAAGCCGCCAATGGAGCAGTTGAGGAGATTCATTAAGGACAAATTTCGGCAGCAGCGTAAAGAAATGCAGAGTGACTGGTCAAAGGCGATTGAGGGGCTGGCGGCACCTCTTAGCGGCATTTTGGAAGTGGTGGAGAAGAACTGGAGGTGCAGGGGGCGATGGTCCAGGAGGTGGAGAAGGTGGTGTCAGACCACAGCGACTGGATTGTGTCGCTGGAAGTGGAGATGGCGATCCTGGGGGACATGTGTAAGACACTGCCAGCAAAGATGAGGACCAAGAGAACAGTTCCAAGCGGTCATCTGGGGTGAGCTCGATTCAGAGCGGGGATGGGAAGGGGGGGGGGAGCCTAAGGATGATGATGATGGACTCTAGGGGGAGGGGAAGTGGAAGCTTCCGGTGAGAATCGTGACCTGGAATGTCCGCAGGCCAAATGGGCCGGTCAAGCGGTCCTGGCTGTTCACACACTTGAAATGTTTGAGAGCAGAGGTGATTTTCCTGCAGGAGGCACATCTCTGAGTGAGAGGTCAGGTGAGGTTGAGGAAGGGGTGCGCGGGGCAAGTGTTTTCCACTCGGGGTTTGACTCGAAGTCGAGGAGAGTCGCCATACTCTTCAACCAGAAAACGGGGTTCATGGGGGCTAGGGAGGTGCGGGACCCGGAGCGGGGGGAGGGTAGATGGTAATAGTGAGTGAGGTGCTAGTGGGGACTCCGGTGGCGTTGGTGAATGTGTATACACCTAATTGGGACAATGCCGGATTCATGGAGAGGCCATTTTGGGGCGATTCCAGACTTGGACCTTCAGCAGCTGATTTGGGGGAGGGGGCAGATTTTAATTGTGTATTGGAGCTGAGGGTGGATATGTCGAGCCCTAAATCGATGGGGAGGTCAGGAATGGCACCTGGGAGGGAGAGGGAGTGGGGATGGTGGATCCGTGGAGGTATGAGCACCCGGGAGAGAGAGGGAGTATCCCTTCTTCTTGCCTGTGTACAGGGTATATTCCAGGATTGACTTTTTAGTGGTGAGCCGGGCGATGCTGATCGGGGTGGAAGGAGCAGAATGTGCAGGAATAGTGATTTTGGACCGCGTCCTGCACTATCGAGATGTGAGACTTCAGTTCAGATCGAGCACAGAGGCCACGTGGAACCTGACGGGGTTGGTGGAGGAGGGTAAGGGGGACCTTAAACGGTGGGGTACTTTGCATTTGACATTGGCAGGGAGGATTCAGGTGGTAAAGATGGTGGGTAGGAATCGGGGGGGGGGGGGGGTGCGGAACGTGTCAGGTTAGAGGAGGAGTCTTGCGAGTGGACGAGCCTGAGGGCGCTGGCGATGGCCACACTGCCGTTCGCCCCGAGGACGTACACGAGCAGTCCAGTGGTGGAATCATCCATTAAAAATGTGGAAACAGCTGAGGAGACACTTTAAACTGGGCCACATGTTGGTGCTGACTCCACTGTGTGGGAATCACCTGTTTATACCGGGGGGGGAATGGATGTACAGGCGATGGAGGGACGAGGGGTTAGTGCGGGGTGGGGACAGGTTTGCTGAGGGGAAGTTTGCTGGGTGAGAGGAACTGCTGGAGAGGTTCAAACTACTACAGGGGAGTGAGTTTAGTTATTGGCAGGTGTGGGGCTTTGCGCGTTAGAAGCTGCCTTCGTTCCTTCAGGTATACACTTTTGGAGAAAATGTTGCTCCCGGATGAGGCGGGGGGGGGGGGGGGGGGGGGGGGGCGGGCACGATCTTAGTGCAAAGGGTCAAGGAGAAGTGGGAGGTGGAGTTAGGGATGGAGATAGGATGGGGACTTTGGTGTGAGATGATGCAGAGTGAACTCAACCTCCTCCTGGGCAAGGATGAGTCTTATACAGTTTAAGGTGCTGCACAGGGTCGACTCGGGCCTGATTTTTTCTGGGGGTACTGGGCGGGTGCGAGAAGTGTCAGAGGGGGCAGGCGAATCATGCTCGTGTGTTCTGGGGATGTGGGGAGTAGGAGAGCTTTAGGGAGGCGGTGTTCAGGACCCTGTCGAGGATTGTAGGGGTTGAGGTGAAGCCGGATGGTGGAGTTCTTTGGGGTGCTGGAGTTGCCGGAGGGGAAGGAGGCCGGTGCCATGGCCTTCGCCTCTCTGATTGCCCGGCGACAGGTACTTTAGAATTGGAGGTCGGCAACGCCAACTTGTTTGGGGGATCTGTACGAATGCAGCTTGTTTGGGGGATCTGTACGAATTTCTCAGGTTGGAGAAAATCAAATTTGCCTTAAGGGGCTCGGAGGGGGCTTTGAGGCAAGGTGGAGACTATTCATGGCTAAATTTGAGGAGCTGCTTGTTGCTTGGGGGGAGGGGGAGTAAATGGGGGGGGAAATGTACAAACTATACTCTGCTGGATGTTCAAGCTTATGTTGAATATGTTTGGAGTAAAATACCTTAAAAAAAAAAGCATTAGACATGCAAAGACCTTCACCCTGAACGTTACCGTTTCTAAGATGTGAAGACCCTTCTGTCACCACTCCCTGGTTTAGTATCTAGTAAATTCCAGTCCAACTTGACCCGGAGTCACAACACAAGTCAAATTTGATTATTTTTAAATACCTGAGGATCTTGAGCCCAATAAACTGCTCTCGCCAGGATTGTGAATTAAACACAGATAACATTTTATTATTTAAAGATAATTTAATGAAACTGATAAAAATGTAACTGACTACCTAATACCCCTTTCCCGACCCTCCCTTCGTAACTCACCCCACTCTGTACACACACACACACACACACACACACACGCAGGGAAAGGGTGGTGGAGAGGAAAGATAATGAATAATAAAATAAAAGGATAAAGGATCTCTGATGAGACCGGCTTCCAGTTAAAGTCTTTCATGAGTTCAAGCTTTCATTTTGAGACTTCTTCCTCCTAGTCTTGAGATGCGTTATTCTGGCAAGGCTGCCTACTTTCTTTGTAGATTCAAGATCATTTCAAATATATAGGAAAGATGTGCCAGGCACTCGCTGGTTTTAGAATAATAAAGCAGTTCTCTTTACTTCAGCAGCGAGAGAGAAGCTGCTCCTTGTGCTTTCAGGGTCTAGTCACCTCTGCCCCAGCTTCCTCAGATAACCACCCCCCAGGAACCAATCACTGACTGTTGTCAGGCAGAACACTGTCCCTGGGCAACCCACAGGCTGCCAGCCAGCCAATCAAACCGACTTCCTCCAAAGCTGGTTCTTAATATTCGCCCACGATGTCTGTTTTCTCCTCACCACAAGGCCACACTGTCCTGACTCGCAGGCTCCCTCAGCTTGAGCCCGCTGCTTAAAGGCACAATCCAATCATCAGTCCGCGGAGCAAAAATAATAAAATAAAAGAAACGGGAGCAAAGGGGAATCAAAAGGAAGGACTCTAACACTATTCACCAGCTCAGTGTGCCAGTGAATATGCGCCTCGAGTGTAGGGTACACGTCCACACTGAGCTAGTGAAGGAGAATGGTGACCCTGGGGGCAGATAGTCGCAGGTTCCACCGCGACAGATGTCCACCCACCACCTGCTCCCTCAGCAGAGATATTCTTCCACAACCTGCTCCATCACTGACAGCTACTCATCGATAGAGCTCCTCTGTCACTAATAGATCAGGAGGCGGTTGTGTGGCGACTGTTTAACCCTGTATAGTCACCTGCCTGCCTGACAAAGGTTGTCAGTTCATTTTGCGATCTACTAAAGGGTCCTGAAGTATATATATTTTTTAAATCTCAGGGAAACGGTTTCGAAGAAGAGGAAAGTATTCTGCGGAGTTCGATTTCACAGAAAGTAAGGGGGGGGGTCAAGGGTTATGGGGATAAGGCGGGAAAGTGGAGTTGAGGATTATCGCGTCAGATCAATCACGATCTCACTGAATGGCGGAGCAGACTCAATGGGCCGAATGGCCTGCTTCCTCTGCGACCTCGTCTGGTCTTCTGGAGCGTTCTCCTCCCTCACAGACTCGATTCACTGGGGAAACACGGGCAGCAGAGATTCAACATGGTGCAGGTGAAAGGGGACAGTGGTTTCAGTTTGTTCCACAGCAAGAGGAATGGGAGCAGGCCATGCAGCTCCTTGTACCTGCTCTCGTTCAATTCTTCTTCTTTTTTTGCGCAGGGGAAAGAACCCCGCCACCCCCCTGCCAAAAATTGCTGAGTTTTTCCAGAAAAGTCTCGTTCAATTCTTAAATGAAAATCAGAGGAGTTTAGCAGATTCTGAACTGGTTCCGCCACGAGCTGCCTGCATTCCTGTCTCTCTGTGAGGGGGAGCTGTAACCGGGTGGGAGAATAATTTGCCGCCCACCTAGGCGGGCTAGGTCCCAGAGCAGCGTTCGCCCCAGGGAGGGGTTGGGAACTGGATTGAGCACCGACCTGAATCTCAGCACGGGCCCCCCAGTGAGCTAATATCAGCGAGCGGTGGGAAGGGCCTACATCTCCTGCTCTGCTTGCCTCCTCCCTTGGCAGGAGGAGCCGGCCTGGGAGAGGCCGAGCCTCAAGGCGGGGGAGTCACCCCAGCCTTGGCGATTGGAGGAACGAGGCAGCCCTGAGGAAACATGATGTAACCGCACATTTGCTTAGCTGCTGAATGCAGGCAGCCAAGATGGTACACTCCTCGAAACTCGGTTCAGCTTCCTGACTGCAAAGAGAAACTGCAAGATTCACTGGGGCACCCCCCACAACGACAGCCTGTCCCAACTTGCTGTACACAGCATAATAACCTGGTCGTCAGACAATTGATACTGAGAACACTTTTTCTTAACCATTGCCTGATTATATTCGGCACGGTAGCAGCGTGGTTAGCCAGGGACCCGGGCTCGATTCCCGGCTTGGGTCACTGTCTGTGCGGAGTCTGCACCTTCTCCCCGTGTCTGCGTGGGTTTCCTCCGGGTGCTCCGGTTTCCTCCCACAAGTCTCAAAAGACGTGCTGTTAGGTGAATTGGACATTCTGAATTCTCCCTCTGTGTACCCGAACAGGCGTCGGAAGTGACGACTAGGGGCTTTTCACAGTAACTTCATTGCAGTGATAATGTAAGTATACTTGAAGGGCAGCACGGTGGCACGGTGGTTAACACTGCAGCCTCACGGCGCTGGGAACCCGGGTTCGATCCCGGCCCTGGGTCACTGTCCGTGTGGAGTTTGCACATTCTCCCCGTGTCTGCGTGGGGCTCACCCTCACAACCCAAAGGTGTGCAGGGTAGGTAGATTGGCCACGCTAAATTGCCCCTTAATTGGAAAAAAATAATTGGGTACTCTAAATTTATTTTTAAAAATGTAAGCCTACTTGTGACAGTAATAAAGATTCTTATAATTATCTGGTCTAAAGTCTCGAGATGTTCTCCTCCCACTACCTGAATTTCACATGTGAGCCTGGACGGTGAGCATCACTGTGCTATTCCGCTACAGAAGGCAGCGCCATTGAGCTGGAAGCCGTCCTCTCTCCAGTCCTTTCCAACCGAAGACCCCGTCCATTCACCAGTCTAACTTGTACCTTCCGTAGCCCTGTGTTCCTGAGAGAGCTCAGCTGAACTCACTCGGGCATCAGCTGGGGCCTTACAATTGACCTCCGTGCCACCAGGGAGAGAGGGCAAAGTCGCTCAGAGTCCACGCCACCCGGGAGAGGAGGGAGGAGAATTGGAATCAAAGCATTTAGCAATAACGACACCCCGTCCTTACCATACACACGTGACATTTGTATGTTTCCCTCCGGAGCAGCTTGTGTGTCAGTTCACTGATTCGTCCTTTCAGGATCTCTGAAGTCCTGCCTCGTTCCTCGTCCGTGTTTATCATTCTGTAGAGGGTCGAAACGAACATCTCTTGAAGCGTGTATATAAGCGAGACCGGTCTGAAAGCCCACCATACGTCAAGACCACCTGTATACTTTCCCCCATCTAGAATCAGAGAATCATGCAGCACCGACAAGGCCTTTGGCCCATCAAGCCTGTACTGACAAAAAAAAAAGTACTCTAACCCAACCCTACTTCTCCGCACTTGGCCCATAACTTTGAATGCTATGGCATTTCAAGCGCTCATCAATGTAATCCCTACCATGCAAAAGAAGGCCATTCGGCCCAACGAGTCTGCACCAACCCTCTGAAAGAGCACCATGTACACCTGTACCTCCATGGACACTAAGGGGCATTTTATCAAGGCCAATCCACCTAACCTGCACATCATTGGACTGCGGGAGGGAACCGGAGCAGCCGGAGGAAACCCACGCAGACACGGGGAGGACGTGCAAACTCCACACAGTCACCCAAGGCCGGAATTGAACCCGGGTCCCTGGCGCCACGAGGCAGCAGTGCTAACCACTGTGCCACCCAAGGGGAGGCAGTGGCGTAGTGCTATTGTCACTAGGCTAACAATTCTGAGACCCAGGGTAATGTTCTACAAGGTCAGATGGTGAAATTCGAGTTCAATTAAAATCTGGAATTAAAGGTCGAATGAAACCATTGTCGATTGTCTTAAAAACCCAGCTGGGTCATTAATGTCCTCTAGGGAAGGAAATCTGCCATCCTTACCTGGTCTGGCCCAGACGTGACTCCAGACCCACAGCAATGTCAATAACTCTTAAGTGCCCTCAGGAATGGGCAACAAGTGTTGGCCCAGACTGCAACGCCCACATCCCATGAACGAATAAAGAAAAAAAACGAGTGTGTGAAGCAAGGAGAGCTATGGGGAGTGGAACTAGCTCCATTGCTCTTGTAAAGAGCCAGTACAGATGGATGGAACGAATGGCCACCATTTGTACTGTAATTATTGCTGTAATCCATGGCTTGTGAGGCCTCACTAGCTGGGCCAGCATTTATTATCTATCCCTAATTGCCCTTGAACTGAGTGACTTGCTGGCCATTTCAAAGGGCATTTCAGAGTCAAACAGATATAAAAGGTCTGGATCACATGTAGGCCAGACCGGGTAAGGACGGAAGATTTCCTTCCCAAAAAGGACACGAGTGAACCAGATGGGTTTTTGCAACAATGGTTTCATGGTCATTGTTAGACTTTTAATTCCAGATTATTTTTTTATTGAATTCAAATGTCACCATCTGCAGTTGAGGGATTTGAACCTGGGTCCCCAGAGGATTATCAGGGTTTCTCGATTATGAGTCCAGTGACAATAGCACTGCTCCACCATGTTTATGACTCGATGATGGTTTTTCTCTCCTGGGCTATCCCATAATCCACCAACAAGGAATGATCTATCACGGGGATGTCACCAAGGCTGACATTGTCTCGATTTCATCGAATTTACAGTGCAGAAGGAGGCCATTCGGCCCATCGACTCTGCACCGAGCATCCTACCCAAGGTCAACACCTCCACCCTATCCCCATAACCCAGTAACCCCACCCAACACTATGGGCAATTTTGGACACTAAGGGCTATTTATCATGGCCAATCCACCTAACCTGCACATCTTTGGACTGTGGGAGGAAACCGGAGCACCCGGAGGAAACCCACGCACACACGGGGAGGATGTGCAGACTCCGCACAGACAGTGACCCAAGCCGGAATCGAACCTGGGACCCTGGAGCTGTGAAGCAATTGTGCTATCCACAATGCTACCGTGCTGCCCCACGCCATGCCGTGGCCAGTTCCTCTGCGATGGGTGTATCAAAATATTCACTGGCTTCGGTGGGACCAAAAAGCCTGCCAGTGGTAGGGCCTGGAAAATCACGACACATGAGTGAGAGTGGGGTCCATCAGGCACTCAGACTGGACGGACCATTTTGACATCCATCCATCCACAACCCTCAAGTCAGAGACTGCAGAGACCCATCAGTATATAATATATGTGCATGGAATTAAATCACTTGTGGAAACGAGGTCTTCGGGCCAATTAGCTCACTGTGCTTTTCATAGAATTTACAGTGCAGAAGGAGGCCATTCGGCCCATTGAGTCTGCACCAGCTCTTAGAAAGAGCACCCTACCCATAGTCAACACCTCCACCCAACACTAAGGGCAATTTTGGACACTAAGGGCAATTTATCATGGCCAATCCACCTAACCTGCACATCTTTGGACTGTGGGAGGAAACCGGAGCACCCGGAGGAAACCCGCGCACACACGGGGAGAACGTGCAGACTTTGCACAGACAGTGACCCAAGCCGGAATCGAACCTGGGACCCTGGAGCTGTGAAGCAATTGTACTATCCACAATGCTACCGTGCTGCCTCTGCCTATCCCAGCAATGTTCAACTTGCCTCAGCACTACGTTGTCCAGGTATCTGTCCTGTGATTCTAATAGTTTCTGGGCCTGGCCAGTGAGCCGCTCCACTGTCGAGCATCTGTACAATGCAGTGGTCAAGGAAACATTCAGAATATTTGTGGGATCCAATCAAAGAGATTGGTGAACACTGTAAACAGCTGCTCTGTGACAGAGACACTGTAAACACTGCTGCTCTGTGACAGAGACACTGTAAACAGCTGCTGCTCTGTGACAGAGACATTGTAAACAGCTGCTGCTCTGTGACAGAGACACTGTAAACAGCTGCTGCTCTGTGACAGAGACACTGTAAACAGCTGCTGTGTGACAGAGACACTGTAAACAGCTGCTGTTCTGTGACAGAGCGACACTGTAAACACTGCTGCTCTGTGACATTGACACTGTAAACAGCTGCTGCTCTGTGACAGAGACACTGTAAACAGCTGCTGCTCTGTGACAGAGACACTGTAAACACTGCTGCTCTGTGACAGAGCGATACTGTAAACACTGCTGCTCTGTGACAGAGCGACACTGTAAACACTGGTGCTCTGTGACACAGAGACACTGTAAACACTGCCGCTCTGTGACAGAGCGAAACTGTAAACACTACTGCTCTGTGACAGAGAGACACTGTAAACACTGCTGCTCTGTGACAGAGCGACACTGTAAACACCTGCTGTTCTGTGACAGAGCGACACTGTAAACAGCTGCTGTGTGACAGAGACACTGTAAACAGCTGCTGCTCTGTGACAGAGACACTGTAAACAGCTGCTGCTCTGTGACAGAGACACTGTAAACAGCTGCTGCTCTGTGACAGAGCGAAACTGTAAACACTACTGCTCTGTGACAGAGAGACACTGTAAACACTGCTGCTCTGTGACAGAGCGACACTGTAAACACTGCTGCTCTGTGACAGAGACACTGTAAACAGCTGCTGCTCTGTGACAGAGACACTGTAAACAGCTGCTGCTCTGTGACAGAGACACTGTAAACAGCTGCTGTGTGACAGAGACACTGTAAACAGCTGCTGTTCTGTGACAGAGCGACACTGTAAACACTGCTGCTCTGTGACAGAGACACTGTAAACAGCTGCTGCTCTGTGACAGAGACACTGTAAACAGCTGCTGCTCTGTGACAGAGCGACACTGTAAACACTGCTGCTCTGTGACAGAGACACTGTAAACAGCTGCTGCTCTGTGACAGAGACACTGTAAACAGCTGCTGTGTGACAGAGACACTGTAAACAGCTGCTGTTCTGTGACAGAGCGACACTGTAAACACTGCTGCTCTGTGACAGAGACACTGTAAACAGCTGCTGTGTGACAGAGACACTGTAAACACCTGCTGTTCTGTGACAGAGCGACACTGTAAACACTGCTGCTCTGTGACAGAGCGATACTGTAAACACTGCTGCTCTGTGACAGAGCGACACTGTAAACACTGGTGCTCTGTGACACAGAGACACTGTAAACACTGCCGCTCTGTGACAGAGACACACTGTAAACAGCTGCTGCTCTGTGACAGAGACACTGTAAACAGCTGCTGCTCTGTGACAGAGACACTGTAAACAGCTGCTGCTCTGTGACAGAGAGACACTGTAAACAGCTGCCACTGCGACATAGAGACACTGTAAACACTGCTGATCTGTGACAGAGACACTGGAAACACTGCTGCTCTGTGACAGAGACACTGTAAACAGCTGCTGCTCTGTGACAGAGCGACACAGTAAACACTGCTGCTCTGTGACAGAGCGACACTGTAAACACTGCTGCTCTGTGACAGAGCAACACTGTAAACACTGCTGCTCTGTGACAGAGACACTGTAAACAGCTGCTGCTCTGTGACAGAGACACTGTAAACAGCTGCTGCTCTGTGACAGAGACACTGTAAACAGCTGCTGTGTGACAGAGACACTGTAAACAGCTGCTGTTCTGTGACAGAGCGACACTGTAAACAGCTGCTGCTCTGTGACAGAGACACTGTAAACAGCTGCTGCTCTGTGACAGAGACACTGTAAACAGCTGCTGCTCTGTGACAGAGACACTGTAAACAGCTGCTGCTCTGTGACAGAGACACTGTAAACAGCTGCTGTGTGACAGAGACACTGTAAACACCTGCTGTTCTGTGACAGAGCGACACTGTAAACACTGCTGCTCTGTGACAGAGCGATACTGTAAACACTGCTGCTCTGTGACAGAGCGACACTGTAAACACTGGTGCTCTGTGACAGAGACACACTGTAAACAGCTGCTGCTCTGTGACAGAGACACTGTAAACAGCTGCTGCTCTGTGACAGAGCGAAACTGTAAACACTACTGCTCTGTGACAGAGAGACACTGTAAACAGCTGCTGCTCTGTGACAGAGAGACACTGTAAACGGCTGCTGCTCTGTGACAGAGAGACACTATAAACACTGCCGCTCTGTGACAGAGAGACACTGTAAACAGCTGCTGCTCTGTGACAGAGAGACACTGTAAACAGCTGCTGCACTGTGACAGAGAGACACTGTAAACAGCTGCTGCTCTGTGACAGAGCGACACTGTAAACACTGCTGCTCTGTGACAGACACTGTAAACAGCTGCTGCTCTGTGACAGAGACACTGTAAACAGCTGCTGCTCTGTGACAGAGAGCCACTGTAAACAGCTGCTGCTCTGTGACAGAGCGACACTGTAAACAGCTGTTGCTCTGTGACAGAGACACTGTAAACATTGCCGCTCTGTGACAGAGAGACTGTAAACAGCTGCTGTTCTGTGAAAGAGACACTGTAAACACTGCCACTCTGTATCAGAGAGACACTGTAAACAGCTGCCGCTCTGTGACAGAGACACTGTAAACAGCTGCCGCTCTGTGACAGAGACACTGTAAACAGCTGCTGCTTTGTGACAGAGAGAGACACTGTAAACAGCTGTTGCTCTGTGACAGAGACACTGTAAACATTGCCGCTCTGTGACAGAGAGACTATAAACAGCTGCTGTTCTGTGAAAGAGACACTGTAAACACTGCCACTCTGTATCAGAGAGACACTGTAAACAGCTGCCGCTCTGTGACAGAGACACTGTAAACAGCTGCTGCTTTGTGACAGAGAGACACTGTAAACAGCTGCCGCTCTGTGACAGAGACACTGTAAACAGCTGCCGCTCTGTGACAGAGAGCCACTGTAAACAGCTGCTGCTCTGTGACAGAGCGACACTGTAAACAGCTGTTGCTCTGTGACAGAGACACTGTAAACATTGCCGCTCTGTGACAGAGAGACTGTAAACAGCTGCTGTTCTGTGAAAGAGACACTGTAAACACTGCCACTCTGTATCAGAGAGACACTGTAAACAGCTGCCGCTCTGTGACAGAGACACTGTAAACAGCTGCCGCTCTGTGACAGAGACACTGTAAACAGCTGCTGCTTTGTGACAGAGAGACACTGTAAACAGCTGCTGCTCTGTGACAGAGACACTGTAAACAGCTGCCGCTCTGTGACAGAGACACTGTAAACAGCTGCTGCTTTGTGACAGAGAGACACTGTAAACAGCTGTTGCTCTGTGATAGAGACACTGTAAACAGCTGCTGCTCTGTGACACAGAGACGCTGTAAACAGCTGCTGTTCTGTGACACAGAGACACTGTAAACAGCTGCTGCTCTGTGACACAGAGACACTGTAAGCACTGCCGCTCTGTGACAGAGAGACACTGTAAACAGCTGCTGATCTGTGACACAGAGACACTGTAAACAGCTGCTGCTCTGTGACAGAGCAACACTGTAAACAGCTGCTGCTCTGTGACACAGAGACACTGTAAACAGCTGCTGCTCTGTGACAGAGCGACACTGTAAACAGCTGCTGCTCTGTGACACAGAGACACTGTAAACAGCTGCTGCTCTGTGACAGAGAGACACTGTAAACAGCTGCCGCTCTGTGACACAGAGACACTGTAAACAGCTGCCGCTCTTGTGACACAGAGACACTGTAAACAGCTGCCACTGCGACATAGAGACACTGTAAGCACTGCCGCTCTGTGACACAGAGACACTGTAAACAGCTGCCGCTCTGTGACAGAGACACACTGTAAACAGCTGCTGCTCTGAATGAAATGAAAATCGATTATTGTCACAAGTAGGCTTCAAATGAAGCTACTGTGAAAAGCCCCTAGTCGCCACATTCCGGCGCCTGTTTGGGGAGGCTGGTACGGGAATCGAACCGTGCTGCTGGCCTGCCTTGGTCTGCTTTAAATGCCAGCGATTTATCCTAGTGTGCTAAACCAGCCCCTGTAACACTGTAAACAGCTGCTGCTCTGTGACAGAGTCACTGTAAACACTGCCGCTCTGTAACAGAGAGGCACTGTAAACAGCTGCCGCTCTGTGACAGAGACACTGTAAACAGCTGCCGCTCTGTGACAGAGACACTGTAAACAGCTGCTGCTCTGTGACAGAGTCACTGTAAACACTGCCGCTCTGTGACAGAGGCACTGTAAACAGCTGCTGCTCTGTGACAGAGTCACTGTAAACAGCTGCTGCTCTGTGACAGAGACAGTGTAAACACTGCCGCTCTGTGACAGAGAGACACTGTAAACAGCTGCTGCTCTGTGACAGAGACACTGTAAACACTGCCGCTCTGTGACAGAGAGACACTGTAAACACTGCCGCTCTGTGACAGAGAGACCTGACTGCTGGTATTTTATTTAGAGTTATGCTTCTGGTCCATAATTGGCTGCAAAACCTGTGTGAAGGATACTTAAACTTTGTGCATAGTGGCAGCTCATCCCCGTCAGTGTCCAGATCTCCATCGCTGTCTCTGCTTGTTAGTCTCTGTGCTCGGCAAGTACTGGATTCTGTCAGAAACAGCAGATACGAGGTTATTCATTGTAACAGCAGTAACGTGTGAGTAGATGCAAGTCTGCAATTTCTGAACAGTTGCTGTATTAATGGAGCGTTAATCATTCCTTGAAAGGCTGAGGAATATGTTTTCAACATCAAAATGTTGCAGAACAAGAGATGACATGTTTACGAGATGTTGAAGGTCTGAAAGAGCATCACAAGTTTATAACAACGAGAAACTGATGGATTTATTGAATGATGGAAGATATAAACTAGAGGCAAGAAACGAGTTCTGGAGAAGACTCTGGTGATCTTTGTGATTCTGTTCTCAGGATAGATGTTCTAGTGTTCACAAAGACCACAGGAGCTAAGTTCCTTAACAAAGCTTACTTTTATTTACACTACTTATTAAAGCTCGACCACTTACTCATACAGTAAACAATAATCTAGTAATCTACACTCAACTAACATTAGTGTCTACACTCTACCTATAACTGTACTCTACTCTCTCGAGACCTCTCCTCTACACTCTCTCACTGCTCCTCTCCAGCCTTCTCCCAGAAGCCTGCGAGTCAGTGCTTTATATAGTTCTGCATCCAGCTCCATCTGGTGGTTAATTATGATATGACATTAACCCTTTGTATTCTGAACATTTCACTTAAAGTCACAGAGTCAATAGACTGGAAACATTTCTCTCTCCACAGTCGCTGCCAGACCTGCTGAGTTTATCCAGCATTTTCTGTTTTTATTAGTAAGCAATGGCAGTCCAGGGCGGCACAGTAGCACAGTGGTTAGCACTGTTGCTTCACAGCGCCAGGGTCCCAGGTTCAATTCCAGCTTGGGTCACTGTCTGTGCGGAGTCTGCACGTTCTCCCCGTGGCTGCGTGGGTTTCCTCCGGGTGCTCCGGTTTCCTCCCACACGTCCCGAAAGACGTGCTTGTTAGGTGAATTGGACATTCTGAATTCTCCCTCAGTGTACCCGAACAGGTGCCGGAATGTGGTGACTAGGGGCTTCTCACAGTAACTTCATTGCAGTGTTAATGTGAGCCTACTTGTGACACTGATAAAGATTATTATTACTTGTCAAAGCCAGAATTCTATTTAATTATTTCATGGGATGTGGGATTGTGCAGGCTAGGCAGGGGCATCCCTAATTCTACTTTATAAAATGCCATCTTGAACCAGCGTAACCCATCTGGCTCACTCCTTCTGGATGACTGAGCGGCTGATTGGCCATTTCAGGGAGAGTGGCCATTTGATCAAGTGTGAGTGTCTTGCAGGACGTGGGAAGTCTTGGTTGTAAGCTGACTACGGTGGACCATGTAACCTGGGACAGAGTCATCAGGGTCCAATTCTGTTTTGTGCTAGTCTTGTACCTTGTGGGAAACACAACGCAGAGCGCAGTGTGTGAAGGGGGCACCTCCCTGAATGTGGTTTCCACCCACCCCCCCCACCCCCCCACCACTTTCCTTCCACCTTTGTTGCTGCTAGCTGGCCTGCCCAGGGGTGGCGCAGTGGTTGGCACTGCCACCTCACACCGCCGAGGACCCCGGTTCGATCCTGGCCACGGGTCACTGTCCATGTGGAGTTTGCATATTATCCCTGTGTCTGCGTGGGTCTCATCACCCCCACAACCCAAAAAGATGTGCAGGCTAGGTGGATTGACCACGCTAAATTGCCCCTTAATTGGGGAACAAGATGGCCTGCCCACACCAAGCCGATATGACCCGGAATTATTTATTTACCTTTGATTGGTGGGCTAGAGGCCAATCTTGGTGCCTGCCCACCTCGTGTATTATGGGGGGGGGGGGGGGGGGGGGGGGGGGCCAACCCCAATCCCAATCCCCACCGAAATCTGGCCAGGAGAGGGCAAGTAAAACCAGCCCCATTGTTCCACACCTGGGAACTCGTCTCATTACCGCCACCTACCTCTCAAGCCAGGAAATTGCTGTGTGCTGTGTCTGCCCAGACCAGCCCATGCATATTCGATGCATTGATTACCACTTGGGCTTTCTTCTCCTGTATCCAGGGACCTGGGGTCCTTTGAAAAGGGGCCATCCATCTGCAAGACAGGGGAGAACATGAATAACCTAATTGCAAACTGGGACGGGGCTCCTGCTCTCCAATTAAGCAAGTTGGCCAGGCGGGAAGAAAATGAGGAAGCTTCTAGAAAAGGAGCAGGAATCATAAAATCACACGGCCTAACATCTGTTCGAGAGAGAGGAGGCATGGGATAATCCGGTCTCCTGTGGATTAGCCAAATAAATTACTTATCTGTATTTGAAGAGATTGCAAATGAGAATGTGACTGCACATTATACAACACCAACTTGCTTTTTAGTTCATAGGATTGTCATGAGAATGTCACTTTAAGAAATGTTTGGCTGCTCATGTTACTGCAGTGATGTCAGAGAGTGGGTGGAGCTGAGCTCTGGTTCTGCTCTTTAGTTTCACTTTGAGAAAAGCTTGGGTGTGTCTGTGTTTCTTTGGTTTCGTTTTCAGTGTTGGAGCTGAAGCCAGACAGAGCAGCTGTACTGTTGATCTCTCTGCCATGAAAAGACTATCTCTTGATCATTTGGTGAATTCAGAATTATAACTGTTTTCAGTATTGAATGTAAACCTAATGTGCTTCTGTTAAAAAGTGTTTCTTTTGTCTTCTGGATGTTGTTTGGGAAGTTATTCAGGATTACTTAGTGTTGTATTCTTTGGCGGTTGTATTTGAATTGATGGTTGCTAACTGTTCACTGTGTGTTTTAAAAAGGTTAACTTGAGTTCATAGAATAAACATTGTTTTGCTTTAACAAATACTTTTCCATTTCTGCTGTACCACACCTGTAGATTATCATAGAACTTACAGTGCAGAAGGAGGCCATTCGGCCCATCGAGTCTGCACCGGCTCTTGGAAAGAGCACCTTACCCAAGGTCAACACCGCCACCCTATCCCATAACCCAGTAACGCCACCCAACACAAAGGGCAATTTTGGACACTAAGGGCAATTTATCATGGCCAATCCACCTAACCTGCACATCTTTGGACTGTGGGAGGAAACCGGAGCACCCGGAGGAAACCCGCGCACACACGGGGAGGATGTGCAGACTCCGCACAGACAGTGACCCAAGCCGGAATCGAACCTGGGACCCTGGAGCTGTGAAGCAATTGTGCTATCCACAATTCCACTGTGCTGCCCACACCAAGCCGATATGACCCGGAATTATTTATTTACCTTTGATTGGTGGGCTAGAGGCCAATTTTGGGCCGTGTGGGCCGTGTGCTCCCCATACCACAATCTATTAAAAGTTGTGGGTCAGGTGAACTCCATGATACACTTTGGGGTTCCCTAAACCCTGGCGCATAACAAGAGAGAGATAGATAGTTTAATCTGATAGTGAGCTAGATGTAGAGAAGAATGGTCTATGTGTTATTCATCAACTGTTTGTTCCTTAGGAATAAGTGGCGAACCCAGTCCAGTTAAGTAGTGTTAATAAAATAGTTTTGTTTGTCAACAAGACTCGTTGTTCTTTGGATCAACATTACGGATCAAACCTTGAGAGTAAAGTAAAGCAGAGAACACAGAATGGTGATTGAATTCCCCTGCTCTGTGAAAGAATGCTGAGGGATATTTTACATTCATTTGAGGGGGTCCTGATATCTCATCTGACAGTGCAGCACGCCCTCAGAATTGCACTGAGTGTCAGCCTGGAGTTTGGGGTTCAGGTCCTCGAGTGGGATTTGAACCCATAACTTGCCGACTCAGAGGCAATGCGTGCTACTGTGATGGAGCAGGATTTCAGTCGCCAAGCACTATATTAATTATTGTGATGAATTATTAATATCAAAGAGTCCCATTTGACTGTCACTATCATGTTCGTCGACAGGTTACACAGTTCCTTCAGAAGAGGTCATAAAGACCATGAGGGATTCACCGACTGGGAGCATGGTGGGTGGAGGAGGAGTAACGACTGGGATTGGGATGATCCAAGGTCTCCCCGTTGAGCCTGGAGGCGGATACCCCTGGAAGGGTAATACTGCATCTCCTGCCGCAAAATAAACCTGTTCAAAAAGCTTCAAAGCCCACTCACCTGGGCCTCTCCTGAATTCCCTGGGTATGATTAGCATTGTCCGCAATCGCTACGGTCTGGGGTTCAAATAAAATTGAAGGCCGAATTACGTTATCGGGCCACAATTGTTAGATTTTAGCGAGGCGCTGTGCCAAGATTGTGCCGCATCATGCACTGGCCAAGAACAATGTTGCTAAAACGAGTGCATGCCACTAAATGGACAGTGGTCGGAACTCCCTCATGTCTCACTCGTCTCAGGCACTAGAGGTTAAAATTCCTCCACTTGTGCAAAGTCGCCCCTCCTGCCTTTCTTCGGGAAACTTCATCACACCTACCTGGTCTTCATCCGAAATCTTGATCCGCTTACATCGCTTGGCCCTGGCTGGAAGGTAAAGAAGAAGACATGATATGAATCGATAGCTCACAACAAATGGCAGCTGAGGTGAATGGGGCTGTGTCCCACCCTAAGCCGCAATGTAACCTCAACCATTGCGGCCACAGTGAGGTGTATTGATGTCTGTCGGCCATAGCTCACACTTTATCATCCAGGGTGATGATAAGCACCAAACCAGAGTAAAGTGGAGGGTGAGGAATGTGCGTAGAGGCACGACGGACAGCTTTGACAGAGGTTTTTAAAATGTGGGAAAAGTTGTAGTGTGGAGTGTAGCATGTTGTGGGTTCCTCAAATCACCAACATCAGGGACATCCAACAAAGATAGTTCATTCCTAAGTTCCACAATTACATTAAAATAATGTCGCCATAGCCACAGATGACCACAGACTGCTTTCTGTTCTGAGGGGGGGAAGAGCTGACTGGCGGTGATTCAATCTGAGGATGACCACACCTGGGGCGAGGGGCCAGGTTGAACCCACGCTGTTGGCCTCGCTCTGCATCACGAACCAGCTGTCCAGCCAACTGAACTAAACCCCTGTTGCATACAGTACCTGCAAAGTCTGCACGTTCTCCCCGTGTCTGTGTGGGTTTCCTCCGGGAGCTCCGGTTTCTTCCCACAGTCCAAAGATGTGCAGGTTAGGTGGATTTGCCATGCTAAATTGCCCCTTGGTGTCCAAAAAAGTTAGGTGGGGTTATGGGGATAGGGTGGAGGTGTGGGTTTAAGTAGGCTGCTCTTTCCGAGGGCTGGTGCAGACTCGATGGGCCGAATGGCCTCCTTCTGCACTGTCAATTCTATGATTCTATGATCCTGCGCTCCCGTCATGTGACCTCTTATGTTGCAGTGTCCTCAAGTTCTCACTTGACTGCTCAAGATACAAGGGCAAATGTAGCCCAGAGTGCACTGTAGCTGAGGACTCTTGCATCCATTGTAGCTCAGTGGGGAGGACAGCACAGTAAGGTTCAGAGGTGCAGCCACGAGAGAGGTTTTGCAAAGTGAGGATTTTGAATTCTATGCACTAGGGGGCAATGCTGCTCTCTTTTCGGAAACCTTGGTCTGGAGTAGCTGCCTTGAGAGGAACCTCCTCCTTCTTCAATGAAGAGAAATACTGCTCATTGCCTTGAATTCCCCATGACATCAATGGAGAGAGCGAAGCTTCCACAGATATCTGCTTCTGGCCAGTTATTTCAAAGCATTAAACACTCCCTGTATTAGGAAAACTGAGAGGTGCCAATGGATGGAGGAACTCATTCCTTTTGTAAAGTTTGTGTTTTACAAAGAACAAAGAACAAAGAAATGTACAGCACAGGAACAGGCCCTTCGGCCCTCCAAGCCCGTGCCGACCATGCTGCCCGACTAAACTACAATCTTCTACACTTCCTGGGTCCGTATCCCTCTATTCCCATCCTATTCATGTATTTGTCAAGATGCCCCTTAAATGTCACTATCGTCCCTGCTTCCACCACCTCCTCCGGTAGCGAGTTCCAGGCACCCACTACCCTCTGCGTAAAAAACTTGCCTCGTACATCTACTCTAAACCTTGCCCCTCTCACCTTAAACCTATGCCCCCTAGTAATTGACCCCTCTACCCTGGGGAAAAGCCTCTGACTATCCACTCTGTCTATGCCCCTCATAATTTTGTATACCTCTATCAGGTCTCCCCTCAACCTCCTTCGTTCCAGTGAGAACAAACCGAGTTTATTCAACCGCTCGTCATAGCTAATGCCCTCCATACCAGGCAACATTCTGGTAAATCTCTTCTGCACCCTCTCTAAAGCCTCCACATCCTTCTGGTAGTGTGGCGACCAGAATTGAACACTATACTCCAAGTGTGGCCTAACTAAGGTTCTATACAGCTGCAACATGACTTGCCAATTCTTATACTCAATGCCCCGGCCAATGAAGGCAAGCATGCCGTATGCCTTCTTGACTACCTTCTCCACCAGTGTTGCCCCTTTCAGTGACCTGTGGACCTGTACTCCTAGATCTCTTTGACTTTCAATACTCTTGAGGGTTCTACCATTCACCGTATATTCCCTACCTGCATTAGACCTTCCAAAATGCATTACCTCACATTTGTCCGGATTAAACTCCATCTGCCATCTCTCCGCCCAAGTCTCCAAACAATCTAAATCCTGCTGTATCCTCCGACAGTCCTCATCGCTATCCGCAATTCCACCAACCTTTGTGTCGTCTGCAAACTTACAAACAGACCAGTTACATTTTCCTCCAAATCATTTATATATACTACAAAGAGCAAAGGCCCCAGCACTGATCCCTGTGGAACACCACTGGTCACAGCCCTCCAATTAGAAAAGCATCCTTCCATTGCTACTCTCTGCCTTCTATGGCCTAGCCAGTTCTGTATCCACCTTGCCAGCTCACCCCTGATCCCGTGTGACTTCACCTTTTGTACTAGTCTACCATGAGGGACCTTGTCAAAGGCCTTACTGAAGTCCATATAGACAACATCCACTGCCCTACCTGCATCAATCATCTTAGTGACCTACTCGAAAAACTCTATCAAGTTAGTGAGACACAACCTCCCCTTCACAAAACCGTGCTGCCTCTCACTAATACGTCCATTTGCTTCCAAATGGGAGTAGATCCTGTCTCGAAGAATTCTCTCCAGTAATTTCCCTACCACTGAAGTAAGGCTCACCGGCCTGTAGTTCCCGGGATTATCCTTGCTACCCTTCTTAAACAGAGGAACAACATTGGCTATTCTCCAGTCCTCCGGGACATCCCCCGAAGACAGCGAGGATCCAAAGATTTCCGTCAAGGCCTCAGCAATTTCCTCTCCAGCCTCCTTCAGTATTCTGGGGTAGATCCCATCAGGCCCTGGGGACTTATCTACCTTAATATTTTTTAAGACACCCAACACCTCTTCTTTTTGGATCTCAATGTGACCCAGGCTATCTACACACCCTTCTCCAGACTCAACATCTACCAATTCCTTCTCTTTGGTGAATACTGATGCAAAGTATTCATTTAGTACCTCGCCCATTTCCTCTGGCTCCACACAGAGATTCCCTTGCCTATCCTTCAGTGGGCCAACCCTTTCCCTGGCTTCCCTTTTGCTTTTTATGTACGTGTAAAAAGCCTTGGGATTTTCCTTAACCCTATTTGCCAATGACTTTTCGTGACCCCTTCTAGCCCTCCTGACTCCTTGCTTAAGTTCCTTCCTACTTTCCTTATATTCCACGCAGGCTTCGTCTGTTCCCAGCCTTTTAGCCCTGATAAATGCCTCCTTTTTCTTTTTGACGAGGCCTACAATATCTCTCGTCATCCAAGGTTCCCGAAAATTGCCGTATTTATCCTTCTTCCTCACAGGAACATGCCGGTCCTGAATTCATTTCAACTGCCACTTGAAAGCCTCCCACATGTCAGATGTTGATTTGCCCTCAAACATCCGCCCCCAATCTATGTCCTTCAGTTCCTGCCTAATATTGTTATAATTAGCCTTCCCCCAATTTAGCACATTCATCCTAGGACCACTCTTATCCTTGTCCACCAGTACTTTAAAACTTACTGAATTGTGGTCACTGTTACCGAAATGCTCCCCTACTGAAACATCTACCACCTGGCCGGGCTCATTCCCCAATACCAGGTCCAGTACCGCCCCTTCCCTAGTTGGACTGTCTACATATTGTTTTAAGAAGCCCTCCTGGATGCTCCTTACAAACTCCGCCCCGTATAAGCCCCTGGCACTAAGTGAGTCCCAGTCAATATTGGGGAAGTTGAAGTCTCCCATCACCACAACCCTGTTGCTTTTACTCTTTTCCAAAATCTGTCTACCTATCTGCTCCTCTATCTCCCGCTGGCTGTTGGGAGGCCTGTAGTAAACCCCCAGCATTGTGACTGCACCCTTCTTATTCCTGATCTCTACCCATATAGCCTCACTGCCCTCTGAGGTGTCCTCTCGCAGTACAGCTGTGATATTCTCCCGAACCAGTAGCGCAACTCCGCCTCCCCTTTTACATCCCCCTCTATCCCGCCTGAAACATCTAAATCCTGGAACGTTTAGCTGCCAATCCTGCCCTTCCCTCAACCAGGTCTCTGTAATGGCAACAATATCATAGTTCCAAGTACTAATCCAAGCTCTAAGTTCATCTGCCTTACCCGTAATACTTCTTGCATTAAAACATACGCACTTCAGGCCACCAGACCCGCTGTGTTCAGCAACTTCTCCCTGTCTAATCTGCCTCAGAGCCACACTGTCCCTATTCCCTAGTTCTCCCTCAATGCTCTCACCTTCTGACCTATTGCTCCCGTGCCCACCCCCCTGCCATACTAGTTTAAACCCTCCCGTGTGACACTAGCAAACTTTGCGGCCAGGATATTTATACCTCTCCGGTTTAGATGCAACCCGTCCTTCTTATACAGGTCACACCTGCCCCGGAAGAGCTCCCAGTGGTCCAGATAATGGAAACCCTCCCTCCTACACCAGCTGTTTAGCCACGTGTTTAGCTGCTCTATCTTCCTATTTCTAGCCTCACTGGCACGTGGCACAGGGAGTAATCCCGAGATTACAACCCTCGAGGTCCTGTCTTTTAACTTTCTGCCTAGCTCCCTGAACTCCTGCTGCAGGACCTCATGCCCCTTCCTGCCTATGTCGTTAGTACCAATATGTACAACGACCTCTGCCTGTTTGCCCTCCCCCTTCAGGATGCCCTCTACCCGTTCGGAGACATCCTGGACCCTGGCACCAGGGAGGCAACATACCATCCTGGAGTCTCTTTCATGTCCACAGAAGCGCCTATCTGTGCCCCTGACTATAGAGTCCCCTATTACTATTACTCTTCTGCGCTTTGACCCTTTTTTATGAGTCTATTGGGAGAAGTCTATTGGAGGCAGCATGGTAGCACAGTGGTTAACACTGTGGCCTCACAGTGCCAGTGTCCCAGGTTCGATTCCCGGCTTGGGTTACTGTCCGTGTGGAGTCTGCGCGTTCTCCCCGTGTCTGCGTGGGTTTCCTCCGGGTGCTCCGGATTCCTCCCACAAGTCCCGAAAGACGTGCTGTTAGGTAATTTGGATATTCTGAATTCTCACTCTGTGTACCTGAACAGGCGCCGGAGTGTGGCGACTAGGGGCTTTTCACTTCATTGCAATGTTATTGTAAGCCTATTTGTGACAATAAAGATTATTATTATAGAGTACAATTCCTCTTTAATTCTGTCCAGTCACAAAGAAGACTTTAATTTATATAGCGCCTTCAGGGCTTCAAGGTGTCCCACAATGCTGTACATTCAATCAGTCACTTGTAAAGTGTTGCAACTGTTGTAAAGTAGGAAACCCAATTTGTGTACCTCCGACAAACAGAGGTCAGAAAATGACCAGTGGTGTTGACTGAGGGGTAAATATTGACCAGGAACCACCCCCTCCCCCACCCTCGCGGCAATCTTTCAAATCATGCGATCGTCTCTTTTATGTTCACCTGGAAGGGAAGATGGAGGCTGTGGTAGTATGCATTAGGGGTCATGTGGGACTGTGAAGCCGTGATGTCATTGGCTGACAGATCCCGGGTCCTGGTTGGACATCGACCTCTAGCTCCGCCCTGAAGGCGGAGTATAAGTACCAGGAGTCCTCCCCCGCAGGCAGTCTACTACTGAACTGCGGGGGAACAGTCACGCTTAATAAAGCCTCATCGACTTCACTCTATTCGTCTCTCGGAGTCTTTGTGCGCTACAGAGGCTCAGTCTAACATCTGATCCAAAAGATGGCGGGCGTGATTCTCCGCTCCCGTGCCGGTTGGGAGAATCGCCTGGGTCGCCAAATTTTCCCGCGGCGCCGGTCCGACGCCCTCCCGCGATTCTCCCAAGCGGCGAGAACGGCCCCGTCGAGTTCCGCGCGGCGCAGGCCAGAGAATCGCCTGAGACACCCAAATTGGCGATTCTCCGGCACCCCTGCTATTCTCAGGCCCGGATGGGCTGAGCGGCCAGCCCAAAACGGCGGGTTCCCCCCGCCGCCGTCCACACCTGGTCGCTGCCGGCGGGAACAGCGCGGCAACGCTGGGGGCCACTCTGCCTCCATTTCGGAGAATCCCGCCCGGCATCTCTGATAGCGCAGCATGCTCTCAGTGCCACCGACACTGATGTGTCAGCCTAGAATTGAAGCATACGGCTCTGGAATGGGAACTGACCCCACAACCTTTGGACCCCAAGGAAAGTTGAGCTGCCCACTGACGCGCAGAAACCTTTAAACATATCCGAGCATCGTGTGAGGCTGTTCAAACGACACAGTGCTTTGCTATTAGTACTGTCATGTTTCATAGTGCAGAGTATCGGCCAATATCCAATCCTGTCATTATGATGACGCACGGATTTTTTCTGCGTGGCATTTCCCTCCCCGCCATACATTAAAATAATCAGATAGCTTGAGCCTGGGTCAGAATGAGGACAGCACCAATTTTCGATGCGTCATTTGAAACTAATGGGTCCGATATTTCTTCCAAATTCTAAGTCAGCCAGGCTGGAGTCTCTTCTTCTGCAAAGCCATTGTGCTGATTGGTGAGGGGGAACGCAGGCGGCAGCTAATTGGATTGCAGAGGTCAGAGAGTCGGAGTTATGGAAAGGGACAGTAAGTGATCCAATCTGCCTCTCTGCTGAATAATCCTTCAAGATGCAAGAGAGTCTTTGAAGCGTGTGCTGGCGGGTTTTGGGACAGGCTGAGCTGGGATGTTATCGCATTTTGTAGCTGCTAGGTCCAATTCCGGGGGCCACAATAGCTGATCTCCAAGCTAATCCCCCGACTCCCCAGTGCGTTCGCACACACGCACACAGAGTTAATGAGGTTTCATTGATGAAATTATTTTAATTCACGCATTGATTTCACACTGGAATATGTGGGAGGGCGGTCAGTGATGGGGTTAGTGGCAGTGGGAGTCAGTCTCCTAACCCGACACTGAATAAGGTTTTTGGATAATGCTAAATCCGCCTATCACAAAACATCCCAGTACTACTTGCAAAGCACATTCTAATTTGAAGCTGTCAAACAACCCCTGACACTCTAATGTCAGAATGAGACACAGAGCGGGATTCTCCAGCCGTGTCCGCCCGGTGACCCAGAGTATCCCGCCAGAGGTCAATGTCCCTGGCGTTCTTGCGGCGGGCGGGGCAGAAGAATCCAGCCCAAAGAGTGAATTCACTTCAGTAAAACAATCCGTTAACCAAACCCTTTAAAAAAAAAAAATTCAGAGTGTCCAATTCATTTTTCTTTCCAATTAAGGGGCAATTTAGCGTGGCCAATCCACCGAGCCTGCACATCTTTGCGTTGTGGGGGCGAAACCCACGCAAACACGGGGAGAATGTGCAAACTCCACACGGACAGTGACCCAGAGCCGGGATCGAACCTGGGACCTCGGCGCCAAGAGGCAGCAGTGCTAACCACTGCACCACCGTGCTGCCCTGTCAACTGAACGCTTTTGAAGGATAGGGATAGGGAGAATCTTTTCTCCCCAGTAGAAGGGTCAATAACCAGTTGACATAATTTAAAGTAAGAGGCAGGAGGTTTAGATGGGGTTTGAGGAAATACTTGTTCACCCACAAGGTGGTGGGCATTAAGCTCCGATGAAACTATAGACTCATAGACACGACCACACACGCATGTAAACATATTAACATACACACATGTTAGCTTGCTTCTCAACTCAGACTCACCGTTCCGTCGGCTCTCTCTGTTCATTTTCACTTGTTGGAAGGTCTGTGGACGAACAGACGTTGTTACGATGATTGGTTATTCAGAGCAGCATCCTTATACCTGCCCCTCTAATCTACTTTATAGCAGTGTTATAACACATTTCTCCATTTCTCTTTGTTTTTGCTGCATTTCTAATTGTTTCACTTGACTGGATTTTAGCCAATTCCGTTGATTGTTGCCAGGGCCCAGGCTGTGTTTCTTGCACTTCTTTCAAATTTAATTGTTGAGCAATCGCTTCAATTATCTCCACCTTCCTAGCTCTCGCTGGTACCTCTATTTCTAATTCCCCAACCAATTCAACTAGCTTGTCATTTCGAAAATCTTTTAAATAAAGTCTTCCACCTGAAGAAAACTCTTAGCAGCCTCCAGAGATTCACTGTTATATCACTACAAAGCTGGTGCCTCTTTTTAAGTTATACTGTAACCCAAACTTCGCCATCTACCGTTCCAAAGACGAGCCCCCAAATTATGTTACGACGCCCTTGGGTAGTGCGCGGTCAATTCAAGCCCCAAGCCCCAAGTGCATTCACAAGTGAATTAACCAATAATGCTTATAAAAATACCCAACGTCTTTGGCCCTTGGCTGCCCAATAATTACAGTCACCAGATTTGCAAATGTAAACACAATTACGGCTTATTTTCTTTTTTTTTTTAATTTAAAGTACCCAATTATTTTTTTTCCAATGAGGGGGCAATTTAGCGTGGCCAATCCACCTAACCTACACATCTCTGAGTTGTGGGGGAGAAATCCACACAGACAGGGGGAGAATGTGCAAACTCCACACGGACAGTGACCCAGGGCCGGGTTTCGAACCCGGGTCCTCAGCGGCGTAGGCTGCAGTGCTAACCACTGTGCCACGTGCCATTCTACTGCTTATTTATAACAAGGACTATAATATGCAGTAAATGCAACAGGTTAATGACAAGCTAATACCTATTACCCACTTTAACTTGCCCCAACCCTCTATACACAAACACACAAACAAGACAGACAAACACAGAGGGGTGGAAAGGAGTAAAAAAAACCATAATGAACAAAGAACACAGAAAAATTACAGCACAGGAACAGGCCCTTCGGCCCTTCAAACCTGCGCCGATCCAGATCCTCTATCTAAAACTGTCGCCTATTTTCTAAGGATCTGTATCCCTCTGCTCCCTGCCCATTCATGTATCTGTCTAGATACATCTTAAATGACGCTATCGTGCCCGCCTCTACCACCTCCGCCGGCAATGTGTTCCAGGCACCCACCACCCTCTGCGTAAAGAACTTTCCACGCATATCTCCCTTAAACTTTTCCCCTCTCACCTTGAACTCGTGACCCCTAGTAATTGAATCCCCCACTCTGGGAAAAAGCTTCTTGTTATCCACCCCTGTCTATACCTCTCATGATTTTGTGGACCTCAATGAGGTCCCCCTTCAACCTCCGTCTTTCTAATGAAAATAATCCTAATCTACTCAACCTCTCTTCATAGCTAGCGCCCTCCAAACCAGGCAACATCCTGGTGAACCTCCTCTGCACCTTCTCCAAAGCATCCACATCCTTCTGGTAATGTGGCGACCAGAACTGCACGCAGTATTCCAAATGTGGCCAAACCAAAGTCCTAAACAACTGTAACATGTCCTGCCGACTCTTGTACTCAATACCCCTTCCGATGAAGGAAAGCATGCCGTATGCCTTCTTGACCACTCTATAAGTGGAGAGAAGAAAGCGTCTTTGTTCCAGATGATGGTTTTAGCACACTTTTCTTCACAGCAAGTTTGCAGATTAAAATCTTTGGTTTGCAGTCTGTAATGATCTTTGTAGATTCATTCAGTCAGGTATTCTGTAGTTTAAAAGTGGAGAACTCACAACGTCACCTTACTTCACATCAAACATTGCTCTCAGTTCGTGGTTTGTCTTCAGCCCTCTGTAGTTTCAGGAAAACAGCACCCAGAGGCTTTCTGGAGAGAGAGAGACAGCCCTCACAGTTGCCTTCTGGAGAGAGTTAGCTGGATCTTCCTGGAGAGAGCACAGCCTTCCGGATTCTTCCTGATTGCCTTAAAGCGACATGTCCAATAATCATCCATGGATGAAAAATGTAACGGCAAAAATAAAAGAAGGGGAAATAAGGGAAACAACAGGGAACAAACAAGAAGGACCCGCACAGTAGCCTGGAGGTACTATCAATATTAAATTGAATAGTATAGTGGTGATGTCTCTGAGCTAGTAACCCAGAGGCCTCAAAGGACACGAGTTCAAATCCCACCATCAAAGCTGAAGGAATTTAAATTCAATGAATTAACAAATCCGGGATAGAATATTAATCTTATTAATGATGGTGAAGCTACTGAATTGGTGCAAAGACCCATTTGATTTGATAACGTCCTCCAGAGAAGGATTCACACCTGGTCTGGCCTACATGTGACTCCAGACCCACATAGAATATAGAACAGTACAGCACAACAATGTATTTGATGCTTAACGTCCCTCCGAAATCCACAGCGAGCCACCCAGTTGTGTACAGCTCACCACTCAAGGGTAATTAGGGATGGGATGGGTACAATGATAGCTGGCAACTAAAGCTGATGCCACAAAAAAAACGTTAAGGACATAATGGGGGGAGGGGGGGATTTTTTGGGCCTGTTTTCGGCAGCTGGGTAAGCCGGAGGGGGTGGACTATCCAACGCGACTCCCAAAACGGCATTTACAACGGCGGGATTTCCCATTGAGTTCGCCCCCGTCCTGGCCAGTGACATAATGGGGTCCCTACCATGGAAAGTTGGGAACCCCATTGTCTGAGCAAGGCTCCGACAGTGCCCTCTGGCAGTGCCCCTTATTATTTTTTAAATAAATTTACAGTACCCAATTCATTTTTCCAGTTGAGGGACAATTTAGCGTGGCTAATCCACCTACCCTGTACATCTGTGGGTTGTGGGGGCGAAACCCACGCAAACACGGGGAGAATGTGTCACGGACAGTGACCCAGAGCCGGGATCGAACCTGGGACCTCAGCGCCGTGCGGCAGCAGTGCTAACCACTGTGCCACCGTGCACCGTGCCCCTTATTATTAAGGGGATGCAGCTGATATTCTGCGGCAAGACGTATGGGACTAAGGCGACCTTACAACCACTGGGCAATGTGTCCCTTATCTCAGTCTCACCTGTTGTCGTTCTAAATGATGGCCGTCTTCTGTAGACACTGGTGACCCACTGGGAGATTCCACCTCCTCCTTGATGGAAGGAGACTGAAGCGAGATAGAATACATTAATATGGTAAACCGTGAAAACATTGGAGTCGTCAATTTCTCAGTGTTTGTCTTACAGGCAGGTTAATCAGGGAGAGTTCAGACTGGCCCAGTTTTGGAATCAGCAAAGACCTTTCTACCCTCCAGGTCTGCCATTGAGAAATTCAGACTGTGTATCCCTCCCCATGAGTTCCCCTCCATTAATCTAAACTCATGTCTGTACCCTGACTGACAATGCACCCTCTGACCCCTTCCAGCCTGCTCCCAACGATCAGCAGACATGAGATTCTCCCAGTGTCTATCAATCCCGAGTATCTCCCATTCTTCACTTGCCTCTACCTAACTCTCTTGCCTTACTCTATCTAACCTCTGTCCCTCCCCAAATGAAATGCCTCTGTCCCATCCTCATCCCCCTTTCCAGTTTCCTACTTGGGAAAAGTGGTAAACCCCAGGGATGGGTCAGTGGTATGGAGCTCATAGGTGGGGGTCAGTGAGGTTAATCTCAGAATATTGGATGGTTTACTTTGTCTTGTAGGTTGTTGTGATGGCGTGGCCCCTTTAAGGGGCATGCCTTCATGGATCATGTGACAGGCTCGGGGCCAATCATGAGGCAACGCGCAAAACTCGGCCAATGAGGGATTAGCACGGGTGCTGGGGAGCGGGGTGCTAGTCAGAGTGAACCTGGGAGCCAGGGTGTTAAAGAAACTTTGCACTTTTACATAAGTTACCCTTGGTGGTCGCCAATAAACATTTTGTTTTTCATTACTTTGTATTGCCTCGAGCCACCACACCTGTGACACCCGTGAACTCTGGGTTAGTCTCTTTCCGGCCTTACAAGCCTACCATCGGCCTGTTCTTTAGTTCCCCACCAAGTGTGGAGCAGAAACCAGGATGTCGGCGAACATCATCCCGTCTCTGTCCAGTGCTCCTCCTGCTGGGACTGCCACCTTGGAAGTGAGTCCAATAATATTATAATTATAGAGGACTTCATTCTTTTGAGGAAAGGAACAGAAAGAGATGTGCTGGGGTTTACCTGCGTTGGTCGCAACGATGCACTTTCTTCCGCACAGCTGAAAGAAACAAGCCCAAATTAGTGTTTAGTCATGTGACTGAGATCATGGGAAATTATTCAACCAGTTCTGGGAGAATTAGACTCCCAGGAGATGAATTAGCTGATTAAACACATAAATCCCTATATTGGAGCTCCGGAGTGACTCTCTGACCATTTTCCTGCTCTGCTGAAGGGCTGAACTCAGTGATTTGGCCCTTATGTTCCCTTGGCCCTCCACAGCCTTCCATGATCGAGAACTCCACAGGTTCACAACCCTCTGAGTGAAGACATTTCTCCTCACCTCAGTCCAAAATGGCCCACCCTGTATCCTGAGACTGTGACCTCTTGTTCTGGACACCCCCCTCTCCCCCAGCCAGAGGAAAACATTATCCCTGAATCCAGTCTGTCCGGCCCTGTCAGAGTTTAATGCGTTTCAATGAGATCCCCTCTCCCTCTTCTAAACTCCAGTGACTACAGGCCCAGTTAACCCAATCTCCCCTCATATGACAATCCTGCCACCCCAGGAATCAGTCTGGTCAACCTTCGCTGCTCTCCCTCTAACACGGTAGCATAGTGGTTAGCGCTAAGACTTCACAGCACCAGGGTCCCAGGTTCGATTCCGGCTTGGGTCACTGTCTGTGCGGAGTCTGCACGTTCTCCTCGTGTCTACCTGGGTTTCCTCCGGGTGCTCCGGTTTCCTCCCAAAAGACGTGCTATTAAATAATTTGGACATTCTGAATTCTCACTCAGTGTACCCAAACAGGTGCAGGAATATGGCGACTGGGGTTTTTTCACAGTAGCTTCATTGCAGTGTTAATGTAAGCCTACTTGTGGCAATAAAGATTATTAAATCCTTTTTTCAGATAAAGATACCCAAACTGCACACAATACTCCAGGTGTGGTCACACTGAGGCCTTGTACAATTGCTGTACATCCTTGATCCTGTACTCAAACCCTCTGGCAATGAAGGTCAACATACCATTTGATCCCAACTGCTTGCTGTACCTGCGTGCTTGCTTTCAGTGACTGATGTACAAGGGCACACAGGTCCCTCTGTACATCACCATTTCCCAATCTATCACCAGATGCAGCTAATGATGCATGTTGCCTCTTTGGTTTGCATCCTCTCCAGGTGTACAGAACCAATTGCACATCAGGGCAGCAAGGTAGCATTGTGGATAGCACAATTGTTTCACAGCTCCAGGGTCCCAGGTTCGATTCCGGCTTGGGTCACTGTCTGTGCGGAGTCGGCACGTTCTCCCCGTGTGTGTGTGGGTTTCCTCCGGGTGCTCCGGTTTCCTCCCACAGTCCAAAGATGTGCAGGTTAGGTGGATTGGCCATGCTAAATTGCCCTTAGTGTCCAAAATTGCCCTTGGTGTTGGGTGGGGTTACTGGGTTATGGGGATAGGGTGGAGGTGTTGACCTTGGGTAGGGTGCTCTTTCCAAGAGCCGGTGCAGACTCGATGGGCCGAATGGCTTCCTTCTGCACTGTAAATTCTATGAATTTAAGCATCAGTGGTCCACTTGTGGATGAGGAGAGTCTCAGGGTAGATAATGTACAAGGATTTGCAATTCTTAGATAAGAGAGGGCAGGGGAGATACACAGCAAGACTAGATTGTGTGGAATGGACTGTTCAGAGATTCATGAGGTCAACAGAAACAGTTAGATACATATTTGAGCGAGGGGGATACTGAAAGTAGGGACTGGATTTCAGTGATTTCCCGATTCATATTTTACGATGTTCCCATATTATTTGCTTGCGTAGTTCATAGAATCCCTACAGTGCAGTAGGAGGCTATTCAGCCCATCATGTCTGCACCGGCCCTTGGAAAGAGCACCTTATTTAAGCCCACGCCTCCACCTTATCCTTGTAACCCAGTAACCCCACTTAACCTTGTTGGACACTAAGGGCAATTTAACACGGCCAATCCCCCTAACCTGCACATCTTTGGCCTGTGGGAGGAAACCGGAGCACCCGGAGGAAACCCACGCACACACGGGGAGAACATGAAAATTCCACATAGTCACCTGAGGCCGGAATCGAACTCGGGTCCCTGGAGCTGTGAGGCAGCAGTGCTAACCACTTTGGCACCCGTTATTAGTCGTTATTATTTTGTTGCTTCAGTGTCAGATTTGTAAGTCTTTAGATATATTTCAGACTTGATTTTGCCCGTGGGCAGCATGGTAGCACAAGTGGATAGCACTGTGGCTTCACAGCGCCAGGGACCCAGGTTCGATTCCCCACTGGGTCACTGTCTGTGCGGAGTCGGCGCGTTCTCCCCGTGTCTGCGTGGGTTTCCTCCGGGTGCTCCGGTTTCCTCCCACAGTCCAAAGACGTGCAGGTTAGGTGGATCGGCCGTGATAAATTGCCCTGAGTGACCAAAAAGGTTAGGAGGGGTTATTGGGTTACGGGGATAGGGTGGAAGTGAGGGCTTAAGTGGGTCGGTGCTGACTCGATGGGCCAAATGGCCTCCTTCTGCACTGCATGTTATATGATATTATTTGACCAGATAGAGGAAAAAATAAAAACCAAAACTTGGAAGGCATGAAGAGACTTCCATTGTGGGAGCTGTAGGGCTTTGAGGATGTTAACAATTTTATAAACCCTGGGAAATTACCCCTCCCAAATATAACTCAACCTTCCACTCTTTTAATTGTGGAAAGCCAAATGTATAAACAATAATCACAATCCACTATAAAATCTAACATCTGCACAAATAATGTCCCCTTCTCCTTGGTTAGGATGTGCCCAGACTATTGGTAGTTGAACTACGCACGGTGGCACAGTAGTTAGCACTGCTGCCTCACAGCTCCAGGGACCTGGGTTCAATTCCGGCCTCGGGTGACCGTCTGTGTTGAGTTTGCACTTTTTCTCCATTTCTGCATGGGTTTCCTCCGTGTGCTCCTGTTTCCTCCCACAATCCAAAGAAGTGCCACAATCCAAAGAAGACCACGCTAAATTGTCCCTGAGGTTAAACTGTGTTTTCGGGGATCGAGTGGAGGCGTGGGCTTGAGTGGGTTGCTCTTTCCAAGGGCCGGTGCAGACTCGATGGGCCGAATGGCCTCCTTCTGCACTGTAAGGCCTATGATTGTATGGTACACACGGTCTCACCCACAAATAGCACTGCTGCCTCACGGCGCTGATGACCCGGGTTCGATCCCGACCCTGGGTCACTGTCTGTGCGGAGTTTGCACATTCTCCCCGTGTCTGCGTGAGTTTCACCCCCACAACCCAAACGAGTACAGGGTAGGCGGATTGGCCACGCTAAATTGCCCCTTAATTGAAAAAAAAAAATTGGGTACTTAAAAAATTTTTTTTTAACGTTACCCATTCCGATCCAGATGCACCGTACAGATCCTGGCCTCTTTGTAAACGTAGACTGTTCCAAAATGAGATTCAGTCCTGTCTCAAATTCATATTTATTGTGCCATCAAAGACGGAAACAGCAGAGATGTGGGGAGGGGAATGGATGGTTACTGGATTTGGGTTAGCGAAGACCTGGGAGGCAGAGAGGGGAAGCAGGAACGGACAGAGAAACAGGATGAAAGTCCCCGGCTTTTCCCCCCCTTACACAGACCTGGGGTTGAGTGCAGTTAATCTCGCCAACTCCTGCTGTAGGTGTTGCTGAAGATCTCCTCGTTTTAAGTCCTCCTTGCACAATGGGCACCGCAGAAGTGTGGAGCAGTCATACGCAGTCTTAACGTCTACAAGAAAGACACACAAAGAGCCATCAAATCAAAACGTCCTTCCAATCAGATCATCTACTGTAGGAAGTGTCAGCTTGGCTGAAGCTTTCACACTCTTTCCTCTGGATCAGTACATTCTGGGTTGAGTCGATCACCTTTGCTGACTTTCCACTGCAGGGCTGGGGGAGGGCTGTATGTTCCTTTGAATGAGATACTAAACTGAGGCACCTTCTACCTGGGCGGCATGGTAGCAGGTGGGCAGCACGGTAGCACAAATAATTAGCACTGTGGCTTCACAGCGCCAGGGTCCCAGGTTCGATTCCCTGCTGGGTCACTGTCTGTGCGGAGTCTGCGCGTTCTCCCCGTGTCTGCGTGGGTTTCCTCCGGGTGCTCCGGTTTCCTCCCATAGTCCAAAGACGTGCAGGTTAGGTGGATTGGCCGTGATAAATTGCCCTTAGTGACCAAAAAAGGTTAGGAGGGGTTGTTGGGTTACGGGGATAGGGTGGAAGTGAGGGCTTAAGTGGGTCGGTGCAAACTCGATGGGCCGAATGGCCTCCTTCCGCACTGTATGTTCTATGTTCATGTTATAAATCTATGCGTGCCATTTCACCGGGTTAAAGGTGCAACAGTCATGCAATTTGCTGTTGTAATCGAATATAGGAATTGAGAGCAGGAGTAGGCCATTCAGCCCCTCGAGCCTGTCCCCGTCATTCAATAACATCATGGTTGATCTGATTGCGGCCTCAACTCCATCTACCCCGATAACCTTTGACTCCGTTGTTAGTCAAGAATCTATCTACCTGGGCAGCACGGTGGCGCAGTGGGTTAGCCCTGCAGCCTCACGGCGCCGAGGTCCCAGGTTCGATCCCAGCTCTGGGTCACTGTCCGTGTGAAGTTTGCACATTCTCCCCGTATCTGCGTGGGTTTCGCCCCCACAACGCAAAGGTGTGCAGGGTAGGTGGATTGGCCACGCTAAATTGCCCCGTAATTGGAAAAAATTAATTGGGTATTCTAAATTTATTTTTTAAAAAGAATCTATCTACCTGTGCCTTAAAAATATTTATTGACCCTGCAGCCACCAACCGCTCTCTGGGTGAGAGAGCTCCAAACATTCACAAGCCTCTGCGAGAAAAACAAATTCTCCTCACCCCCACCATAAATCAACATTTATTTTTAAATTATTGTTGCCTTTCCCACAAGGGCAAACAACCTTTCAGAATCCAACCTGTCAAGTTCCCTCAGGATCTTACGGGCAGGAAAGAAATACAAGAGGAATCTCTTTCATTATCAATCTGGCAGGACACAACCCCCAAATGCCAGAAACTTCCATCAGACAAATTGTGCCGCCCACTCCCTGGCACAATCCTGTCATTAATTTGCTTTATTCAGCTCAATTATTAATCTGCAGTTAAAAAAATAGTCTCAGTAATGGTGACCATCAAACCATTATCAATTGTCATGAAAACCCATCTTGTTCACTAATGTCCGTTAGGGAAGGAAATCTGCCGTCCTAACCTGGTCTGGCCTACATGTGACTCCAGACCAAAGCAATGTGGTTGGCTCTTTTTTTTCCAATTAAGGGGCAATTTAGCCGTGGCCAATCCGCCTACCCTGCACATCTTTGGGTTGTAGGGGTGAGACCCACGCAGACACGGGGAGAATGTGCAAACTCCACACGGACAGTGACAAGGGGCTGGGATCGGATCCCGGTCCTCGGTGCCGTGAGGCAGCAGTGTTTGCCACTGTGCCGCCCGTCAATGTGGTTGGCTCTTAACTGGCGTGGCGAAGCCACTGAGTCCAAGGGCAACTAGAGATGGGCAACAATAGGTGGCATGACAAACGACGCCCACATTCCTATGAACGAATAAACTATATTTTAAATCATTCTGAGCACAGCCCAACCCATACCTGTAGATGTGGCATGAGTGTACAATATTGCATTGTGTCTGGCATGTCACGTCCCCTGTTCCATGTGTACTAGCCCCCCCATTCGAAGTAAGTGGATAGTGGTTAAAGGCTAAGAGTGTCCCGTGCAGGATGTCCACAGCTAGCCACCCAAACACATTTGGTGTAAAGTGGCAGGGCCAGCAGGTGCTGGAACTGGAAAGGCAACATAGGCGGGTTGGTGTTGAGGAGAGGGCGCGACCTCCGCTACAGCCAACAGTCAACACTCCCGTTCCGTCTCACTGGTGTCGCTGCCTTCGGCGATTTATAAAATGTTTGGGAAATGACGAGGAATGAAGGAAGAGATGCTTGTTTGCTTGCTCGTTCCTTGAGAAACGCAAGGAGAAAACAACAAAACGGGGAAGAAGAATATTGGCCTGAACTGGTTGCGTATACTTTAAAAGGGATAACCGGTAAAAAGGGGGAATAAGAATCATCGAATTTACAGTGCAGAAGACCATTCGGCCCATTGAGTCTGCACCGGCCCTTATAAAGAGCACCCTACTCAAGCCCACGTATCTACCCGAACCCAGTAACCCCCACCTAACCTTTTTTTTTGGACACTAAGGGCAATCTAGTACGGTCAATCCACCTAACCCGCACATCTTTGGACTGTGGGAGGAAACCGGAGCATCCGGAGGAAACCCACGCACACACGGGGAGAACGAGCAGACTCCGCACAGACAGTGACCCAGCCGGGAATCGAACCTGGGCCCCTGGAACTGTGAAGCAACTGTGCTAACCACTATGCGACCGTGCTGCCCCAAAGAACATTCGGACAAGAAGTCCGAATGTATTTTTCCCTCTGGGAGATCAGTGCGCATTATGTATGTTGATTACTCCTGTGTGGAGACTGTGCCCTGGAGTCCAATTTATTCCCTTCGCTTCCACAAACATTACTTAAGGCACCTCAGAAGCCACAATTCAATTACTGTTTGGAGAGCGAGGACATTCAAAGCTGGGAAATGAGAAGCTTGATTCTCTGTTGATCTATCGGGAGCATCTGTTCACACAAGCAGCGCTGGGATAAACTGCCCATTCAGCTTAATAAACAGTGGCCCACCTCCCAAGCTCCTGGGAAAAGACAGTCCTGGGTGATTATCAGGTCATTATCCACACAGTGACTCGCACAGTCTGGGAGAGTGGGTCTGGGGGTCTGGGGGGGTGGGGGGGGAGGGGGGGCTTGGGCCACACCATCTAACACAAGGGTGTGTCAGAAAGCGCAAACAATTCTGTTAATGTTTTGGCTCAGGAGTCAGTAGTGAATACTTTTAATTTGATATTAACTTTTCCATCAACACAAGACCTCTTACATGGTGTTGCCACCTATCCCACTTCATGGCCCTCTCAGTATGTTAGCTTCTCTGTGCCAAAGACTGCGGGCCTTGTTTGACCAGGTCTGCCCCATAAACTATCCCAGCCAATGTGACGCTTTGCTTTCATTCATTTACGAGATATCGCTGGTTAGGCCAGCATTTGTTGTCCATCCCGAACTGCGTTTCAGAAGGTGGTGACGAGCCGCCTTCTTGAGCCGCTGCCGCCCCTGTGGTGTAGGCACACCCACAGTGCTGTTAGGGAGGGAGTTCCAGGATTTTGACCCAGCGACAGTGAAGGAACGGTCGATGTATTTCCAAGTCAGGGTGGTGAGTGACTTGGAGGGGAACTGCCAGGTGGTGGGGTGCCCAGGTATCGGCTGGAGCGGCACGGTAGCACAGTGATTACCACTGTGGCTTCACGGCGCCAGGGTCCCGGGTTCGATTCCCGGCTTGGGTGACTGTCTGTGCGGAGTCTGCACGTTCTCCCCGTGTCTGCGCGGGTTTCCTCCGGGCGCTCCGGTTTCCTCCCACAAGTCCCGAAAGACGTGCTTGTTAGGTGAATCGGACATTCTGAATTCTCCCTCCGTGTACCCGAACAGGCGGAATGTGGCAACTAGGGGATTTTCACAGTAACTTCATTGCAGTGTTAATGAAAACCTACTTGTGCTAAATAATAATAATAAAGATTATTATTATTATTGTCCTTCTAGATGTTAGCGGTCAGGGGTTTGGAAAGTGCTGCCTATGGAGCCTTGGTGAGTTCCTGCAGGGCATCTTGTAGATGGTACACACTATTGTCACTGTGCGGCAGTGGTGGAGGGAGTGAATGTTTATGGTCAGGGTGCCAATCAATTGGCATGGCTTTGTCCTGGATGGTGTTCAGCTTCTTGAGGGTTGCTAGAGCTGCACTCATCCAGGCAAGTGGAGAATATTCCATGACACTCGTGACATGTGCCTTGTAGATGATGGACAAGCTTTGGGGAATCAGGAAGTGGGTTTGTCACTGCAGGAATCCCAACCTCTCACCTGCTGTTGTGCCCACAGTATTTATATGGCTAGTCAACTTGAGTTTCTGGTCAATGGTAACCCCCAGGATGTTGATAGTGGGGGAATCAGCGATGGTAATGCTATTGAAAGCCAAGGGCGAGGGTAATACTCTCTCTTGTTGAAGATGGTCACTGCTCATCACATGTGTGGTGTGAATGTTATTTGCCACTTGTCAGCCCGAGCATGGATATTTCCCAGATCTTGTTACATTCTGGCATGGGCACCTTCAGTATCTGAGGAGTCGTGAATGGTGGTGAACATTGTACAATCATCAGTGATCATCCCCATTTCTGACCTCATGATGGAGGGAAGATCCTTAATGATTGGGCCTGGGGCACTACCCTGAGGAACTCGGGCAGCACGGTAGCACAGTGGTTAGCACAGTTGCTTCACAGCTCCAGGGTCCCAGGTTCGATTCCCGGCTTGGGTCACTGTCTGTGCGGAGTCTGCACATCCTCCCCGTGTCTGCGTGGGTTTCCTCCGGGTGCTCCGGTTTCCTCCCACAGTCCAAAGATGTGCAGGTTAAGTGGATTGGCCATGCTAAATTGCCCTTAGTGTCCCCAAAAAAAAGGTTAGGTGGAGTTACGGGGATAGGGTAGAGGTGTCGGGATAGGGTGGAGGTGTGGGCTTAGGTAGGGTTCTCTTTCCAAGGGCCGGTGCAGACTCGATGGGCCGACTGGCCTTCTTCTGCACTGTAAATTCTATTTTAAACATTTTTTTAAACTCCTGCAGTGAATTCCTGGAGCTGAGAATATTGACCTCCAACCACCAGAACCATCTTACTTTGTGCCAGCTATGACTCCAACCAGCAAAGAGTTTCCCCCCTGATTCCCATCGACTCCAGTTTAGCTAGGGCTCCTTGATGCCATAGAATAGAATTTACAGTGCAGAAGGAGGCCATTTGGCCCATCGAGTCTGCACCGGCCCTTGGAAAGAGCAACCTACCCAAGCCCACGCCTTCACCCAATCCCCATTATCCCAGTAACCCACCTAACCTTTTAGACACTAAGGGCAATTGATCATGACCATTCCACCTAACCTGCACATCTTTGGGCTGTGGGAGGAAACCGGAGCACCCGGAGGAAACCCACGCAGACACGGGGAGAATGTGTAAACTCCTCACAGTCACCCGAGGCCAGAATCGAACCCAGGTCCCTGGAGCTGTGAGGTAGCAGTGCTAACTATTGTGCCACTGTGCTGCCATATTTGGTCAAATGCTGCCTTGATATCAAGGGTTCTCACTCCCACTCATCTCTGTCATTCAGCTCTTTCCTCCATGTTTGAACCAAGGCTGTAATGAGGTCAGGAGCTGAGTGACCCTGGCGGAACCCAAACTAAGCGTCCGTGAGCAGGTTATTGCTGAGTAAGTGCCGCGTGATAGCACCGTTGATGCTTTTCTATCTCTTTAATGGTGGTTGAGAGTAGACTGATGGGGCAGGGATTGGTCGGTTTGGATTTGTCCTGCTTTTTGGGCAATTTTCCACATTGCTGGGTAGATTCCAGTGTTGTAGCTGTACGTGAACAGCTTGACTAAAGGCATGGCAAGTCCTGGAGCACGATCTTCAGTACTTTTGCCAGAATATTGCCAGGGCCTTTGCAATGTGAACTTGTTCATTTTGGCAGGAAGAATAGAGAATCAGTATACTCAATAAATAAAGAGAGACTGCAGAACTCTGTGGTACAGAGGGATCTGGGTGTCCTGGTACATGAAAAGTTAGTACGCAGATGCAGCAAGTGATGAGAAAGGTAAATGCAATGTTGGTGTTTATTGCCAGGGGAATGGAATATGGCAGACGCTATCGCCCTGGCCCAACACTCATCTCTTGAGCATCTCAACAACAAGGACTCCTACATCAGACTCTTATTCATTGATACAGCTCTGCCTTCAACACCATAATCCCAGCCAAGCTCACACCAAAGCTCCAAAACCTAGGACTTCGTTCATCCCTCTGCAACTGGCTCCTCGACATTCCTGACCCAAAGACCACAATCAGTAAGGGTAAACAACAACATCTCCTCCACAATAATCCTGAACACCGGGGCCCTCACAAGGCTGCATAATTAGCCCCCTACTATACTCCTTTTACACACAAGACTGTGTGGCAAAATTCAGCTCCAGCTCCATCTACAAGTTTGCTGATGACACGACCATAGTGAGTTGGATTACTAACAACGATGAGTTAGAGTACAGGAGGGAGATATAGCACCTAGTAGCATGGTGTAACAACAGAAATCTCTCCCTCAGTGTCAGCAAAACTAAGGAGCAGCTCATCGACTTCAGGAAGCGAAGTGTCATACATGCTCCTGTCTGCATCAATGGTGCCGAGGTGGAGATGGTTGACAGCTTCAAATTCCAACAATCTATCCTGGTACACCCTTTTCAAAGCTATGACCAAGAAAGCACAATAGCACCTTTACTTCCTCAGGAAACGAAGGACATTTGGCATGATCACATTGACTCTTCCCAATTTTTACAGATGCACCATAGAAAGCATCCTATCTGGCTGCATCACAGCCTGGTATGGCAACTGCTCGGCCCAAGACCGTAAGAAACTACAGAGGGTCGCGAACACAGCCCAGTCCATCACACAAACCCGCCTCCCATCCATTGACTCTGTCTACACCTCCTGCTGCCTGGGGAAAGCGAGCAGCATAATCAAAGACCTCTCCCAACCGGCCTATTCTCTCTTCCAACCTCTTCCATCAGACAGGAGATACAAAAGACTGAGAACACGCATGAACAGGTTCAAAAACAACTTCATCCCCGCTGCACCCAGACTCCTGAATGACCCTCTTACGGACTAAACTGGTTTCTCCACAGATCTCTATACTGAGTAGCACTACACTCTGTATGCTTCAATCGATGTCTATGTTTATGTATTTACATCGTGTATTTATCGTCTGTCCTATGTTTCACATGTATCGTACAATCTGCCTGGACTGTACGCAGAACAATATGTTTCACTGTACCTCAGTACACATCAGATACAGGAAGAATGTTCCCGATGCTGGGGACATCCAAAACCGGGGAACACAGCCTAAGAATAAGGGGGAAGCCATTCAGGACTGAGCTGAGGAAGAACCTCTTCTCTCAGAGAGTTGTGAGCTTGTGGGATTCTCTCCCGCAGAAAGCTGTTGGGGCCAGTTCGCTGGATATATTCCAGAGGGAGCTGGACGTGGCCCTTGTGGCTAAAGGGATCAAGGGGGACAGAGAGAAAGTGGGAGTGGGACACTGAATTTGCATGATTCCTGAAGCCTGATTCATGCTGAAGGCATAACGAGGTAGCCCTGACTGGCTTCAGTCGCCATGGGTTAAGGAGAGAAAAAGCAGCCACTCCTGTTGACTGCAGTGGAAATTGCAGATGTTCTTACAGGATAATGTTTGACTGGTATGTCCCTTCATAGTTGCAAAGCGAACAAACACACTATATCCCGGTGATTGAGAGGTTGTAGTCCAGCAATAGTCCGCACCTTCAGGAGATTGGTGAGAGAGCCAACAGAGCGATCGTATTTCTATTTGTTTTTCTGGTGATGCCTGCTCCAAGCTTGTTTGATTTCATCAAATTTGAAAGAGCCTCCACAATGGGTTCATTTGACAACAGCCGGGCCTGGTTTTTCAAACAAATCCCACAATTTCCGCAATTCCTGTAAACTCCCCCATCTCCATTCCCGCCAGTATCTGTGTAACTCTGAATTGGTGAGATCGATCAACCCATCTGCTGTTAAGTCACTGGAATCTCTCCGTAGCAGAGAAAGGGACTTGGAGAGGCTTCAGAGAGACAGCTGGTTGCATTACAATAACTACCCTTTGAAAAGATTGTCTTGAATAGGCCACCAGAACCTCTTTCAATTGTCCAATTGCTTTTGAATGGCCTTAATTAGTCACAGATCATTGACTTCTGCTTAGAGACATGTTAAACCTGTACTATATATGCCTTGGGATTAATCACACAGCATTGCATCCTACCCCCCACACACACACACACACACACACACACACACATATACATGGTTTAACCCTTTCATTGCCATCCAAACTCCTTTCTTCCGTATCTTCCTTCCTTTCCACAATCTTTAAAATCATAATAACCTGGTTCAGCATCCCCAAAACAGGACACTGCCACTTTTCAAAACCTCCTGCCCTGTAGGCCCCAGGCTTCACTCAAATTGTAATTATATTAGAGAAGATTTGCTTGAGGTGTTCAACATCATGAGGGGTCTGTCAGGGTAGATAGGAAGAAACCGTTGCCAATGGCTGAAAGAATCAGAGGACATTGACTTAAAGGCGATTGCCAAAACAACCAGAGGCCACACGAGGTCAATCTTTTCCTTCACGCACCGAGAGGTATGGGACGCATTGCCTGAGAGTGTTGGGGGGAGGCAGATTCCAGCCTGGCTTTCGAAATGGTGTTGGATCATTATCCCATGAGTATAAATAAACGCAGGGCTATGTAGGGAAAAGGCAGGGGAGTTTCTCTTGCAGGAGGGCCTGCCTGGGCACGATGAGCTGATGGCCTCCCTCTGAGCTGCAACCATTCTGTGTTCCAAGATTTTGACCCAGCAACTGCGAGGAAATGATAATAAAGAGCCCAATCGGGATGGTTAAAGAGTTGGAGGGGAACTGGCATGTGGCAGTGTTCCCACGTGCTTGTTCTTTTCAGTGGTTGAGGTTGGAAGATGCTGTCAAAGAGTATTCTCCAGAAAGTAGGCAGTTCTTGCTCAGACCCCAGTATAATTCTTCCTCCTGCCCCTCCCCTGCCTTCCCCTTAGTTCCGCTAGTCATGTGTTGGTCCCCCAGCAAAGGGTGGAATTTTACACATGGGGCCAGAAAATGCCGCGAGCCGTTCAAAAGTCCATTGACTTCGGCAAGAGTGGAAGATCCTGACTGCAGCAGGGGCTGGAAAATTCCGAAGAGGCGCGATTTCCGCATCGCCTGCACCGCGTTTTGCCGCTGCCAACGGGGTTTCCCGTTCTATGCACCCCAACCCCAGCACCGGGAAAAGTGAGGGCCTGCCGCCGGCGGGACCGGAAAATCCCGCCTGGAAGAACAGCGGAAAATTCCGTCCACCTCACTTCGCCAGCTCTCAGACAGATGGAGTCAGAAGGAATCGCATTGATTTAGCACCTTTCACGGCCTCAGGATGTCACATAGAACCCCTACAGTGACCCATCAGGTCTCCACAGACCCTCTGAAAGGTGCCCTAATCTAAGCCTAATTCTCATTCCTATCTCCACAATCCCACCTAACCTGCACATCTTTGGACAGTGGGAGGAAACCGGAGCACCAGGAAGAAACCCAAAGCACTTTGCAGCCTAATGGAGCACTAATGATGTGTAGTTACTGCTAAAAATGTGGGAAATCGGGAGGACTTTACCTCAGAAAAAGGACGGGAAGGCCTGACAAGACTGCATCTTTTTTTAAAAAACGTCAATCATCTCATATTACGGGCAGCAGCAATGTCACCCAAAAAAACGATGATCTGGTTTAAAGTTTGGAGTCTGATGGGACACTCTCAGCGCTCGCCTGCAAGGGTGCGGCGAATCACCAGGGTTATTTCAACACCAAGCAAGGTCGGCGGTAATCGCCCACCCTTAATTGCCCGTAACCAGGGTGGGGGGGGGGGGGGGGGCAGCCGACAAGCGAGAGGTTTGATGGACCATTTCAGAGGGCAGTTCGGAAACAATCACGTCCCTGTGGGGCTGGAGTCACATCTAGGCCACACCAGATGAGGATGGCAGCTGTCCTCCTACGAAGGGCATTACGGTGCAATTCAATAGTTTTGGCGTCATCATTACGGATGACTATTCATTAATTGAATTTGAATTCCACCAGCTGCCGTGGTGGGGATTTGAAGTTGTGTCTCTGAAGCATTAGTCCAGTCTCTGCATTACTAATCCAGTAACATTACCACTATAAATAATAGGTTTGCTTGTTTTTGAAATATCAATGGCAGATAGATTAGAAGTTACAGATAAAACATCATTTTTAAAATAAATTTAGAGTACCCAATTATTTTTTCCAATTAAGGGGCAATTTAGCGTGGCCAATCCACAATCTTTTTTGACTGTGGGGGTGAGACTCACGCAGACACGGGGAGAATGTGCAAACTCCACACGGACAGTCACCCGGGGCCGAGATTGAACCTGGGTCCTCGGCGCCGTGAGGCAGCAGTGCTAACCACTGCGCCACCGTGCCACCCCCAACGAGCAGATCTGTTTGTAACCAGCAACCAGTAGAGTAAGGGGGAGAGGGGCGGGGGAGAGGCGAGCCACGGGACAGCGAGGAAAAGGAAAGTGGGGGAGAAGGGGGGTGGGGGAAGGAAAGGTGGGATGGGGGGGGTGAAGGCACGCAAAAAGAACACGAGGGACAAGCAGGAGGGGCAAAGCTGCAAGGGACCGGTCCGAGGGCAACTAAGGCCCAAACCAAACTGTAAATAAACCCTTGTAAAAACGTGTGTTGGTCATATCGGGGAATGTAAAATATGTGTGCCGACTAAAGGGGGGGGGGTCACGGCCACAGTGGTAGTGAAGGTGTTCGCTTGTGAATATATGTGTTGGTTTCTGATGCATTTCTGTAATTTATAAATTGTTGGATATAAAATATGAAAACTCAATAAAAATATATACTTTTTAAATTGGTACGGGCGCAGAAGGAGGCTATTCGGCCAATCATGTCTGCTCTCCAATCAAGCATCGTGACTTAGTGCCAATCCCCTGCCTCTTCCCAGCGCCCCTGCACATCGTTTCTGTTCAAGTAACCATCTAACGCCGTCTTGATTAGTTTCAGTCCTTTGGCCATCCTTCGGGCAATTATTTCAGCTGCTTGCCTAATGCACTGGCAATTGGATCTGGTGTGCTATCAAACCATACCGCCCAAAAACCTTCCAGGATTGAATTCTAGTCTATGTTGGGTTATCTGTGGCGCAATTTTCCGTAATCGGCGCGATGTCTGCCGACCGGCGCCAAAAACAGCGCAAATCAGTCCACCATCACGCCGCCCCAAAGGTGCAGAATCCTCCGCACCTTGAGGGGCCGAGCCCTAACCTTGAGGGGCTAGGCCCGCGCCGGACTGATTTCCGCCCCGCCAACTGGCGGGAAAGGCCTTTGTTGCCCCGCCAGCTGGCGTGAAACTGACTTTGCCGGGCGGCGCATGCGCGGGAGCGTTAACGGCCGCTGACAGTTTCCCGCGCATGCGCAGTGGAGGGAGTCTCTTCCGCCTCCGCCATGGTGGAAACCGTGGCGAAGGCGGAAGGAAAAGAGTGCCCCCACGGCACAGGCCTGCCCGCGGATCGGTGGGCCCCGATCGCGGGCCAGACCACCGTGGGGGCACCCCCCGGGGCCAGATCGCCCTGCGCCCCCCCCCCAGGACCCCGGAGCCCACCCGCGCCGCCTTGTTCCGCCGGTAAGAGAGGTGGTTTAATCCACGCCGGCGGGACAGGCATTCCAGCAGCGGGACTTCGGCCCATCTGGGCTGGAGAATCACCGGGGGGGGGGCGGGATTCACGCCGGCCCCCGGCGATTCTCCGACCCGGCGGGAGGTCGGAGAATCTCGCCCCTGATCTCAGTCAGGTTGATATCATTGATCTCAGTGTTCTGGCTTAGAGAGGAATCAACAATTTGCTGCTCTTGACCTCTGTCCTGTGACCCTTGCCTTTATTAGCCAACGTATAGAATATAAGAGCAGGGAGGTTATGATGGAGCTGTATAAAACGCTGGTTAGGACACAGCAACAGTACTGTGTGCAGTTCCCGTCGCCACACTATAGTAAAGATGTGGTTGCACTAGAAAGAGTGCAGAGGAGATTCACCAGGATGTTGCCTGGGCTGGAGCATTTCAGCATTGAAGGCAGGCTGGTTAGGCCTTTTCCTTAGAGCAGAGAAGGCTGAGGGAGGGACATAATGGAGATGTACAAAATTATGAGGGACATAGATAGGGTAGACAGGAAGAAACATTTCTCCCTTAGTAGAGACGTCAATAACCAGGGGGCATAGATTTATGGCCGGGAGCAGGAGATTTATTTTATTTTTCCAATTAAGGGGCAATTTAGCGTGGCCAATCCACCTACCCCACACATCTTTGGGTTGTGGGGATGAGACCCACGCAGACACGGGGAGGAAATGAGGAGCAGGAGGTTTAGAGGGGATTTGAGGAAAAGCTCTTGTCGTGTTAATCACCCTGGGGTAACACGGACTGCAATTGGATGCAGTTGTACTTGAAAGTAGACTTCAAACTTTGATGTTTGTTCAATACGTTTTATTGCACTTGTTAAGCAGGGCACACAGTTCGCTGTGGGTTTGACACTCTATTAATCTAAGCGTGCTTACTATAACTAACTAGACCAGACTAGCTCTGAGCCACGTGTAGAAGGTGCTAACTGATATATACACCCTGACTGTCACAACAGTTGTCACCAGTGGAACGAGGCAGAGTGTTGATGCCTCGTGTGTTTTATAGTGGGAAGCCCCCCTCTAGTGTTCTGCCTGGTGATTGGTTGTGTTCTGTCCTGTGTGTTGATTGGCTATACTGGGTGTCTGTCACTGCCTGTCTGTATCTCATTATGTGCATGAGTGTATATCATGACAGCTTTCTTAAAGGTGGTGGTGGGAATCTGGAACTTGCTGCCCGAAAGGGTGGGAGAGACTGGAACTTTCACAATGTTTAAGGAGCGTTTAGATGAGCACTCAAAACGTCAAAGCATAATGGACCAAGTGCTGGGAAATGGGGTTGGAATAGAAAGGAGCTTGATGGCCGAAGCAGACACGATGGGCTGAATGGCCTCTTTATGTAAAACTCAATGAATCTATGAATGTATGCGCACCATTAACAGCTCAAGATAGGAACTGACTTCATAGATCATAGAATAGATCATAGAATTTACAGTGCAGAAGGAGGCCATTCAGCCCATCGAGTCTGCACCGGCCCTTACAAAGGGAACCCTACTCAAGCCCACGTATCTACCCGAACCCCGTAACCCAGTAACCCCCACTTAACCTTTTTTTTTGGACACTTAAGGGCAATCTAGCACGGTCAATCCACCTAACCCGCACATCTTTGGACTGTGGGAGGAAACCGGAGCATCCGGAGGAAACCCACGCAGACACGGGGAGAACGTGCAGACTCCACACAAACAGTGACCCAGCCGGGAATCGAACCAGGGACCCTGGAGCTGTGAAGCCACTGTGCTAACCACTATGCTACCATGCTGCCCTTGAGCGATGATCCTCCTGGCTCTGTGAATGGGGGACTGCCTTTGGATCCCAGGTGATGGGACAGAAAAATATCGGCAAACATATTTGAAATTATTAAAAGGTTAACCCAACCAGCCAGATTCGAGCCAGAGAGACCAAAATGGAACCGAGGATTCTGAGCAAGCTGTTGGCAGCTTGTAAAACTCAGTATTCTGTACTGATAAAGTGGGGGGGGGGGAGGAAATAGCCCGATATTCTCTGGACTAGGGGCTAAAAGAGCTTTTTAAAAAATTGAAACCCGTTGTCTCATGTGGTATGGATATCAAAACGAACCGCAAACGGGAATGCACAACCCGAACAAAAAGTTTGCACTGTCAGCCTACTCCTGACCTTTAACCTTTCCTGCTGTTCACTAATTAGTGTGAGGCAATTAAAAATCAAATACATTTACGATGGCGAGTGTCCCTTTTTTAGAAAATCAATCGGGATAGACCGACACTCATAGTTAGCGACCGCCGAACAAAATTGGGCCTTTATTTTCTGAGAAAGTAGCTTTGTTGGCGGCTCATTAGTTTGGAGTATGAAGCTGACTTTCCCCCTTTATTTCAACGCGGTGTTCAGTCCCTTTCGTCGGGAACGTAAGACTTAATCAGGAGTCCCTCGTTCCTCAAGACTGATCCTAAAACTGCTTTGTCTGAGGAGCACTTGAAGTTAAACTGCCTGGTGCGAGGAGTGGGGCTGGCGTGTATCCAGTCAATGAATAAGCAGCCTGCGAACCCAGGACAAAAAGGCTCAGGCCGCTTAAAGAGAGCATCCTGGCTTGGACATCAATCAGGATGCAGAGAAAAGCATTAAAATAATCAACATGCGTTTTAACTCTAACAGCCCATCACCTCCCAATCATCCGGCCCACCCTGCTACCAGGTGGCCATGACAATGTGCCGTTGCACCCGCCCTCCCTCTACCCCAACCTCCTCCTCTCAGTCTCAGCCTTTATTTCCATGAGAAAACGAAGAGACACAAACGATAGGACAAAGAGCGGGTGAAAGTGAGCGGACGGACTGACAGGGACAATATGGGAAATCCTAATGCTTGTGCACTGACCTCCAACAGGTCAAATTCTGTTCTTTACCTCGCACCATTAGTGCTGCCCACGGGTCCCCCGCCCCTGTTCCCCAATCTGGGTGGCCAATTTCTACATTGTAGCATTTTACAGGCCACTCAGCCCCTCAAACGTGTCAAACCATTCCATTGGACAAGCTGTATCTCAAATCCATCTATCCGCTATGACTTGGTAACGCTCCATACACTTACCGGATGAAAAAGGTATCAATTTCAGTTTTAAAATTGGCCCCTAGCTTCACACAACCTGCTCCCACCCCTCCTGCGCAGGGGGGGGGGGGGGGGGGGGGGGGGGGGGGGGGGGGCTTTTAAGGGCAGATTTCCACCTCGGTTTCATATGAAGAAGTCCTCCTGACATCATCTCTGAACAGCCTGGCTCTCTTTTTAAAGTTTCCCCCCCAACTCCCTCCAACACTGTACTGGGTTTGGTCCGTCCAAGAAAATACTATTTGCCTGAGCGCATCTTTTAATAATCTGAAACGCCTCAATTAGATCACCCTTAATCTTCAATTCATGAGGGAATACAAGTCTAGATTGTGCAACCTGCCCTCACCCTGTTACAATCGCCATGGAGACCAATAACTTCAGAAAAAAACTAAGTTCCAGTTAATAGCTGAAAGTATGACATATCAAGATTTCACGTTTTAAGACATTTACTGTAACACATGATTAAAACACTATTAACTAAACTCGATTTTTGTAGGAACTTATGCTTTAGATAACAGGATGGAATAATCTCCCCCCACTCCCCCTTATTCTTTGCATAACTGAAAATATACTTCACAGGTATACTCGTTTACACTGTCCTTTACAGAGTCATTCAATTTGACCAGAATCAATCCACCATAACTCTTAGCTCATGATGGTTTATTCCTGTTCTTTTCTTTTCTCAGCCTGGTAACTTGCAAGAACTATCTTGTAGTGAGGTTTTCTTTTCCTGGACACTAGTCCTCGAGACAAAGTTACACAACTCTTCCAGCCTAGTTTTAAGTGCCGATTCATTTGTTCTCTTCATTCTGAGTTTACCCCTGCATTCCTGATCTCTAGCTGCTCCCTCACTCTCGAATTCAGGCAAACTCAAAACACTGTGATATTCAGTGAAATTCTAGGAAAACGTACAAACCGATCTTTACAATGCTTCCTCTGCATCGTTCCCCACATCAACATGAATCATTTGAGCCTTTAATTTAGGCGGAAATGCAAAGCAGCTATCCTTAGGAGCCCAACTCTCTTTGGTTTCATCTGGAACCAAATGGACAGTTTAAAACATAACTGTTTACAATCTGACATTCTCAACACTTTTCTGGGACTTTGGAGACTCTCAAGTCTCCATTGTTAACATACAGGCTGCTGCCATTGTCTCCGAGTGTAAATACCTTGTACCTACTTCTCAATAAAACAATCTGAACCTTCCTTTCATCGCTAATATTCAAGCCAGACAGGCTTACCGTCAGGTAGAATTCAGAAGTGGTCAAGAGACCCCCCTCATTTTACCCAAAATTAAATGCAATGAGTTACTTTTATTTAAATTAAACTTTCATAATTTTAAAGACCTCCTTTAGGTCTTTCACGCTTTCCTGAGGGGAGTAATCTCGCAATTCTGACATTATCCTTGAAAGTGTTTTTTGCTCCATCACCAGTGCCTCTATGTCCTTTCTATAAATTACCAGGACCATATACTGCCCTCCTGTTGTGATCAGTTTGTAGCCCAATATAAATTTAGTGTAACTTCTCCATTAAATTCTATCCATCCAGAATGAACCCACTTTTGTCTTTCAGGTGAGATGTTAAACCAAGGGCCCATCTGTTCTCCCAGGTGGATGAGAAAGAGCCCATGGCACTAGTCTGTAGAGGAGCAGGAGAGCTCTCCCTTGGTCAATATGTATCCCTCAATCGGCAGCGCTTAAAACAGGTGATCCTAAGCTGCTCATGTTCGCACTGCTGTCCGTGGGATCTTGCTGTGCACCAATTGGCTGCTACACTTCGAAGGCATCCGATTGGTAGCAAAGCACTTTGGGGAACATAGAACATACAGTGCAGAAGGAGGCCATTCGGCCCATCGAGTCTGTACCGACCCACTAAAGCCCTCACTTCCACCCTATCCCCATAACCTCTCCTAACCTTTTTGGTCACTAAGGGCAATTTATCATGGCCAATCCACCTAACCTGCACATCTTTGGACTGTGTGAGGAAACCGGAGCACACGGAGGAAACCCACGCAGATACGGGGGAGAACGTGCAGACTCCGCACAGACAGTGACCCAGCAGGGAATCGAACCTGGGACCCTAGCGCTGTGAAGCCACACTGCTAGCCACTTGTGCTACCGTGCTGCCCATATACAAATGCAAGTCTTTCTTTTAGTGATTGCTGTTGATTCGGCCTCAGTGTAACATTTAAGTTGGGATTTTCCCCACTCCCCATTGGCCAGCAAGCTCTCCGCTGGGCGCGGGGGGGGGGGGGGGGGGGGGTGAGCAGCACTGCTGCCTCACGGCGCCGAGGTCCCAGGTTCGATCCCGGCTCTGGTTCACTGTCCGTGTGAAGTTTGCACATTCTCCCCGTGTTTGCGTGGGTTTCGCCCCCACAACCCAAAGATGTGCAGGGTAGGTGGATTGGCCGCACCAAATTCCCCTTAATTGGAAAAATGAATTGGGTACTCTAAATTTACAAAAAGAAAA